>NW_015627738.1:1388385-1415846 GCF_001515625.1 Sinocyclocheilus rhinocerous
TATATATGTATGTATGAAATACAAACAAAATATATGTAACAAAAAAATGTAATATTTGATCGTTACCTTTCGTAGTTTCTCAATCATCTCTTCGATGCTGATGTCTCCATTCTGGGATACTTTGCTTTCCATTTGCGTCAGCCATTCACACAGCTCCTTATATTTATCACTGAAGATGGCCCATTCATTCAGCTTCTCACTCACCTGCTGCCTGCGCAGACACAACTGCACAGACAGATACACACAAACATACGCCTTTAGTTATTTCAAATATGGTTGAGCATTTCAGCTAAATCTAAGTAGATTCAATTAAATATTTAGCCACAACGTCTCTCTGTATCTTTATAATATGCAAAATTAAAAGAGAAATAAACACAAGTAGTGCCCAAAACTACTTTGAAGAAAAACAGAAATCAGACCATAAGGGCAAAGAAGTATGCTTACCAGAGCATCATTAAAAATACAGCAAGAGTGAAGAGTTTCTGACAGCCTGTACCTAGAGTTAAATCTTTCTACTGAAATATCAAATGTACTCTTACATCCTGTGGTGTCTCAGCTCACGCACCGGATGCCGCAGAAGACAGAGGGTGCATAAAAATCTTCCTTGCTTTGCATTCAAGTTTCACTTTGAGCTAAAAACTGGTGCTTTGCATTACTCTACTAGCAAAACATGATGTTTGAAAAGCAACTGAATTGCACAGCTAATTTTTCCTATATTTAATTACAAGAAAGAGTTTTTGAAGACTGTCTGTGGTTGTGTTTTAAAACCCAATGAGCTTCCTATGGAGCCCAGATAGCACTCGTATGAATGTGCCTATGATATCTTGAAAGATTTCTAAAGAGTTTGCACCAACAATGCAGGCATATGTAGTAAAACAGCACCACCTAATGGCCAAACAACTGTGTTCCTGTGTACCTGGTGACAGATCTCCTCCCACTGGCGGTGCAGGAGCTCAATCCGTTCCTGCAGCACACGCAGATCCTCAGGACTGATGTAACTGGACAGAGACTCTCTCAACACCGTCAGATGGGTCAAATCCTCCTTCCAGCCGTCAAACATGCTCTCCAGATCCTGCAGGAAATGGGTGCTTATTATTTCTCATGATTTCATTGTTATTCAGTTGCCCGCACTGAATCTGAACTTTGCATACCTTGCAGCGCATTTGTTCAGACTGCAGCTCCTCATGGCGATCTGGGAGCGGCTGGGAAAGCTGGCGTTTAAAAGCTCTCAGTTTCTCCAGAGATCCTCCGATACCTTTTTCGCATCTCTCCCAATCCTACACACAGTTTGAAAGAAGTCAAAGTGGTTTCTGAGACCAACACATTCTTAACAATTACAGTATCATCTGAAAACACCTTTTAAATTAAATTAATGTAGTGATGTAGACAAACTCGTGCAGACATTCGTTTGAGAGCAAAATAAAAAATGGAATAATGTGGAACTACTAGAAAGCAATATTTGACAGAATCAGGGTGACAGACACAAACTTGAACAGTACAATAATCTAAAACACCCTAATTTATATATATATTTTTTTTAAACTAATAACAGTGATATAAAGTAGTCAGTGTCATTTTAGTATCGAGATACTATTAGTTTTTTTTAATATATTTTACATTTGTTTCATTTCATTTGAATTTTCATTTTACATTTTTTGTAATTTTTTCATGTTTTTGCCATTTTTATTTTTATTTAAAAAATATGTCAGTATAGTTTTTATTTTATTTTTTTTTTCTTTTCAGTTTTATACTAAACTAAGAATAAATCTAAGGTTTTTATATATTATTATTTGAGGTTTGAGGTTAATTTATGTTTTCAGTTTTAGTTTTAGTTAACTATAATTACCCTAATAGTGGTATTCAAGTGCTATTTTAATATTATTATTAACTAATATTTATATTTAATATTTATATGTGTATTTGTATTTATAATATAATTTATGATATTGATATTTACATCATTATTATAATTATTTTATATTTATATTTAGTCACTGTATATGTAAACACAAACAATAACAAAAAACATTGGGTGTTGTGGGATGAATGACTCAATTTTGGGAAGATTTTTATTTTTTATTTTTTTGAAAGAAAAGAATCACTAAATTGATTCCAGACATGTAGCAATAAGGACTGCAAATGAAGTAAACAGGTGGCACTGTGACATAGAGAACTCTACCCTGAGCAGAACGGCCAGCTCTTTCTTTTGTTCCTCCAGGCGGATGTTGGCGTGTCTCCAGCGCTCCTGTATGTCGAGCAGCTCCTCTTGTAGAGCCGCTTCGGCCCGTGTGTCAGCAGACAGAAGCAGCTGTCTCCCTGCCTCCACCGTCAGGATGTAACTGCCCTGCTGCCTCAGCAGAACCTTCTCCCTCAGCTGCAGGAACAACCGAGCGTCAGCAGGGGGCGCTAACAGCCAGCACAAAAGCATATTTAGGTCGAAGGATACTTACCTGAACTGCATCCAGCATGGCTCGTGCCTGTTGCAGTGGCACAGGTGTGCCCGCCTGCAGGGTTTCTGCCTGATGGGACACTTCCACCAACCACTTCCTCAGCTTCTCCACCATCTTCCTGTAGCGCTGCCACTGCCGCAGGAGACTGTCTATGATGCCCCTGCGCTGCTGTGCCCGTCTCACCACCCCCTGCCACTGGTTACTGAGCAGAGCCAGCTTCAGCTTGAACTCATCTCTGGAAACACGGTCATGTTCAAATTTAAGCATTCAGTCTGTTCAGGTATCTTGAATGCTGGTATCTTGCATATGCATATATCTGATGATGATGATGCTGATGATGATGTCGCTCACCTGTCGTCCACCTGTCCCTGCTCCAGCATGCGTTGTCCATCGCTGATGATGGAGTGAAGGATCTGCTGTCTGCTGAACATCTCTGCCTGAAACAGCTGTAACATTGCTCATTTATTTGCATCTAGGCAAGTTCTGCAAATCATAATCAGCACCTAATTTGCTTTTGTATGTCTCACCTCATGAGCTCTCTGCTGTTCCATCAGGCTCTGGAAGTTTCCGGAAATCTCCACGGTCAGTTTCTCCTCCGTCTGCACCAGGAACTCCATCCACGTCTCACACTTCTCCAGAAATGTCTGCTGCTGTAGCAGCAGGGCCTGAAGTTTGCTGAGAAGAGAATTTAGACATCCTTTAGAAGGTGAACACACTTGACAATATCTACTGTAGTACTACTATATATTTCCATGAAGCTCTTTACAAAGCCCACAAAGAGCCATGCAGAGTATTTAAGAACGAGTTATAATGATATAATCCTTCTTCATATTGAGTTGGAGTTCAAACCTGAATCTCTCAGTGGTCTGAGCTGAGGTGGTGGACCAGCTTCTGTTGAGGTTCTGCAAGCGTTTGATCTCAGAGTCGTTGAGAGGGAGTCTGTAACCCAGTTCATTCAGCCTCTCCAGATCAGGAGCCATACTGCTGAACTTCAGCATTTGTTTCTGCACAAAAAAACAAACAAAAACACTGTTACAAGAACATTGGTGGTCAATTAATATACTGGCCAAGTCATTTTAAGTGACACAATGCACATTTACGATTTTTAGATTTTGAGTCTATCTGAAGTACATAATGATTAAAAAAAAAAAAAGATAAATAAATAAAGTGAATCAAATGAAAGCTGCCTTAATTTTTTCTTATACAATTTATGTATATGTAAAACAATTACAAAATAATTGTACAAAAATAATAATATAATAAATAAGATACAATTAACATAAATGGAAACATAAATTCAATCAACTGTGTCCAATATATTTGACTTACAGTGTACATATCGGCCACCCTGATCCTGGGTTATTTTGGGATTATTTATATACTACTATAGTATTTATTATTAATATTTTGAATTAGCTTTGATTTTTAGATTTTCAAATTTTAATTTTAGTTTAATTATTAGTAATTTTGTTATGTGAGTTAATGATTTTTATTTAACTGAATTTTTTATTTTTATTACAGATTTATTTCAAGGTTATTTTGGTATTATTTATATACTACTTTAGTATTTATTAATATTTTGAATTAGCTTTTATTTTTAGATTTTTTCCGATTTTAATTTTTTGTAATTTTGTTATGTGCTTTACTGATTTTAATTTATTTTTAATGTATTTTCTATGTAAGGTTTAATTTGAGTTATTTTCATATTTCAGCTCAAAATTATTTTATTTCAGCAAGTTGCCAAGGCAACATTTCAAATTTTTTTTTTAAATTTTCATCTAATATTTATATTTTATTTCAGCTTTATTTCAATTAACGAAAAAAAAAAAATGAATTAGTTTTAGTAAACAATAACAACACTGATCTGATTTTTCCAGGCATCCCAGCATAATTTATCCATTCAGGCTTGTATACCTTGAGTTCCTCCATGCGGTCCTGGATGAGTGACTGGTCAGAGGAACCGTTGGGATCCTGGCCTTTCAGAACCTCCTCAGCTTCCACGATCCAGCGGGACAGAGAGTCCAACTGCTCATTAAATGTCTCATAGTCCCGAACTCCAGCCTGGGGAGAAAAAAACCCTCAGTACCAAACACTAAAACACTCTCATACGGCACTGAATGCTCTTCTTCACTCACCTGCAGCGCCACCTGCTGTCGGCTCAGGCTCTGCTCTACAGCACTGAGGCGCTGGGTGAGAGACAGGTGGTCAGACTGGATGGAGGCAGCAGCTGATGTGTCCACCTGCTGTTTGAGCTGCTCTCCCAGCTCCAGTAAAACCTGCAGAGACGCCTGGACGGGAGCCTGAGAGCGCAGCAGCTCCTGAGGGAACATGGGATGAGAGTAAATGCATCTTGAATGAGATGAAAATGAATCTACATTTCTAATGTGGCTGATTATGAAATTAAAAAAAAAATTACATAAGTAGTTGCGGTTGCGAATTTATGATTAGTGAACACTTAGGATCCACAAACTATTTAAAAACTATTCACAAACCTTTTCTGTATTCTACAGGGTTTACAGTGGTAGATTTAGAGCTATAAATCTTAAATGTCTAGATATTCTTAATGCTTCATAAACGTATCTATAATGCCTTATACTACACATTATAATTAATTATACTGTTTCATACACAACTATAACCACAGCTAATTTAAAATCTAATCTAAAAATATAAATTAATTAAAAATAATTTTAAATGAATTAAATGCATTTACAACTCGGACTGAGATGAACATGATTCTGCATTTTTAATAAGGGTTAATATGAAATATAAAAATTTAGAGAAGTAGTGGTTGTTCAGAATTCATGATTAGTGCATTAGTAGAATAGACAAACACTTATTTATGAGAGCATATTATACAATTGATTTTAAGGCATTATATCTAAAAAAAATTTTTTTTTAAATAATTTAAATTAATTTAAAAAATAACTATAAATTATTATAATACATTAAAAACAATTTGATGTGGGTATTAATGATACTTCTGACTAACCAGACAATATATCTGATAAAAGGAGTAACTGATAACTTCCACAAGTTCACTTGTGAAAATAAAATTTTGTTGCTACAGTACATAATAATAATTGTTATAAAAGTGAATAAAGAACATGGAAACCACAATACAATGAGGTCTCATCAGCACTAACTAACAAAATAACAAGGAACAATATAATTTTGGAGCATTTATTAATGTTTGTTAAAGTTAGTGTTCATGTTAGTGCATTAACTAATGTTAACAGATACAACTTTTGATCTTAAAAATGTAGCAGTAAATGTTGAGACTTAATTAAGATTAATAAATGCTGTAGAAGTATTGTTCATTCTTAGTTTATGTTAGCTAATGTTAACAAATGAAATCTTAATGTAAAGTTTTACCACATAATCATATACACATGCACACACACACACGCACACACACACGCACACACACACACACACACACACACACACACACACACAGAGTCTGAAACCTGGAGAGGAAGCGTGTTTGCGTGGTGGGTGGGTGGCAGCATGTGTTTGTGTGTGTGTGTGTGTGTGTGTGTGTGTGTGTGTGAATGCCGGGTTTCCGTTTGACCTTTGATCCCTGAACTGTTGCAGACGTGACGGGTGAAAGGGCTCCAGCTCCTCGGCTGGATTCGGTTCTGCTGGAGCCTGTAATTATCGTTACGAGCTCCGGCAGATACGCCCATTTCTCCAGACCGCAGTAACGTGCCTGAACGAGTGCAGGACGTGTGAAGAGGAGAGCTGCAGCGTCTCAGCGTGAGCGCGTGTAAGCCTGGATGTCTGAGTTTATAAGACACACTCCTGCTCTAAAGCCCGCTGCTCACGCTGGCTAGCTGAATTTTAAGCCTCTCTAAACCATGGAAATGCCATGTTGATGCTCTTTGAAACTTTTCATGGTGTTTTCAAACTCTTTCAGTTGGAAAATGTCTTTTATAGCTGCACTTGCACGTGTGCAGAACACCAAAATTAAAGCTAATTTAACACACACACAGAGTCTGAATTGCACTCACAGCACAGTCTTGGATCCAGGTGGACACTTCCTCCTCTGTGATGTCTTTGTGGCTGGCTGTCTTGAGCATCTGGTTTGCTCTCTCCTCTAGTGTCTGGATGCTGGAGTCACTCTGTCCATAAAGATCTTTATAGCTCTGCCACAGCTGCAGGAGTGCCTTACTGCTCTTCAGACGCTCCACGATCTCCTCCTGCAGACTGTTCCACCTGAATACCACAAAACACACACACTTCCATTCCATTAACCTCACTCACAAAACCATTTGAGCCAAAATGACTTTGCAACCTAAAACGCTTGCAGGTCATTAACCTTTTGGATTACAGACCTAAGTTTTTCAGTTTATACATTTTCACTGAAGTCTTAGGTTTAAAGGAACACTACACAATTTTTGAAAATAGGCTCATTTTCCAACTCCCCTAGAGTTAAACAGTTGAGTTTTACCGTTTTCGAATCCATTCAGCCGATCTCTGGGTCTGGCGGTAGCACTTTTAGCTGTAGCTTAGCATAGATCATTGAATCTGATTAGACCGTTAGCATCTCGCTCAAAAATGACCAAAGAGTTTAGATATTTTTCCTTAATATGTAAGTGCTATGACAACTATAAAGCAGCACACAAAGCAAGTTATTATTATTTTTATATAATATATTATATATATATATATATATATATGAAGAGTTCATTTGCAAAAACCGATAAATGCCACTTTCAGAAAAAATGAGCTTATTGCCGTGCATTATTCTCCACATATAGCGCGATCTGAACCCTAAACACGTTTTGTCAAAAAAGCCGTTTTTGTCCACTTTCAAGGCATCGCGGGTTCACGTTTTACCGCAGAAGCCGACAAGCGCCCTTGTTGCTTTTGAACAGAAGCCGATAAATCCATTTTAGCGAATCAGCGCGCTGTATTCGAAACTCTAAAACATGAAATGTGGAAATCTGCTTTTGCCAAAAAACGACTGTTGGAGTTATCTGCTTTTGCTATAAAAAATTTTTTTTAATATGTTAACATATATATATATATATATATATATATAATTGATAGACAACAATGAAAAATGCACCTGGCGTTAATGTCTTTCAGTGTGTTATTGAGTGTGTCAGACACAGTCGGGTGGCACTCCTCCAGAAGCTGATGTGTAACTGATCCAAATTTTCTTAGACTGCTTTCTTGTTTCTCAAGGTCCTCCTGCAGGTTCTACAGATGTCAGAAGAAAGAACAGGAGTTATTTTTTCCACTTTCGGTCCATATTTTACAGATGCACTTTAACTTGCTTTACCTGTAGACTCTCCACCTGTAGCCGCGAAGCCTCCAGAGATCCTGTGAGCAGACGGTAGCGGGACACAGAGTAGCGTCCCTCTGTCAGGTAGCCGTTGATCTCTTCAGACGCTTGTTTGTATTGACTCCATTTGTCCTGGACAGACTTCAGGCTGATCTTGAGCTGTCCGATCTGAGACACAGCACAAATACAAACACAATTTAAATGCAGAAACCCATGAACAAACACTAGAACCATATATAAATTCTGTTCAAAACCTTACTTCTAGAGTACTCATAGAATCAAATGATGCTCTAATTAAAACAGTAAATACCAGGTGGTCCAGATTGGCCCATGTGTTATTCAAGGCTTGTAGAATGAACTATCCCTTAAATCGTAAATTTCTTAAAAGTATATAACGTATGTAAAAAGCTCAGAATGAAATTATCTACCAAAAGTCTGAATAGAGTTTGAAAAGTGTGCTGCAGCTGAAGTCTCACCCTCTCTGTAATACGTGTCTGCAGTATCTGCCAGCGGCAGTTCATGGCGCCAAGTTTCTCCGCGAAATCTGTTTTATCGCTGCGTTTGCTCTCCACGTCTGCACCACTGATCTGGAGCACTGATTGATTCACAAAGTCCACAGTGAGCTGTTTGCAGTTCACATCCACTCTGAAGCCCTACAAGAAGTAAAGGACAACAACATGGAGAAAACAGTTACACATAAAAATACTTGTGTTGCTAGACTTCTGATGAAAGCCATAAAATCCAATCCTACCAACAGATTAATGTGGAAAAGGATTGCCCTCTTAAATATGATAGGCCTTTTGTAGACTCTAACAGGTGTAAAACGGGTAAATGAAGTCACCTTGTATCGCTGCAGGTACTCCTGGATGACCTTTGACCCAACAGCCCCTTTGAGATTCTCCTCATCCTTTTCTATCACTCTCTCCATCAATGAAATCCAGTTCACAAGCTCAGCGATAGCGTGACGGGATGCTAGCTTATCCATCTGAGACTAAAAAAAAATAAAAAATTATATTCAAAAGATGAAGGAACTAAGAACCCCAGAAATTAAACTAATCCTATTTGTTGGAGCAGAAAGGCCTGTTTAGTGAGTGGAAGTGCTGGTCAGTACCTGGTGGAGTTTCTCTTGAACTACGGGAATGCGGGCGAGCAGTTCGGACCACTGAGAGTCCAGACGGGCGAGTTCAGACCGCAGGGACGCGGTGTCCATCTTCTTGAGTCTGAGCAGCTGGTTTCCCTCGTTCAGCACAGAGGCCTTCAGACTGGAGCGGGTCTCCACCTCCTTACTGAACTCCTGCACAGAAGAAAAGACAGCACATGAAATAACCTGGATCTTGTGCTTTCTGGAATTACTTCTTTATAGACATGCAAAAATATAAATAATTATACAAATAATAATTGTTTAATTTTGAATAATTATTAATTAAAGCTTCTTTTGAAAATATTTTCATTGACAAAAACATCCAACTGTGAATATAAATTATTATATAATAACTATATATTACTAAAAAAATAAATAAAATACAATAAAAACATGTTAAAAAACTTAATAAATAAAATAAACATGATCCGAGACACTGGGATAGGCTCCAGCAATAATAATAAAAAATAATTACAAATAAAATAAAATAAAATAAAAATTCAAATAAAATTTAAAATAAAATAAAATAAAATAATTCAATTTTGTTCACTAGCAAAGCTTGGACCAGTATGGTCTTTCTGGTGAAACTGGTTGACTAAATGCACCAACATCCCAAACACACCCCATGCCTGTGATTTCTTGCACTGAACCAGTCTAACTAACCAGAAAAGCTGATAACTGGTCTTTAACGGTCTCCAGTTCCTGAGGACCAGCAACAAACTGTGTGTTCCAGAACTCCAAGCGTTCCAGAGCTTCCAGTAGCCAGCGACTCAATTCAACAGACTCACGCTTATACCTATGACAAACAACATGCACATATAATAATAAATATAAAATATAACAATTAAACAACAGACATGAAATTCAGTTTAAAAAATCCCGACCTTGTTGAGTGCTTCAGGATGGATTCCAGGTTCTGTAGCTCTTTGTTGATCTTGGTGGAGTTGTTGAGCCAGTGCTCGCCCAAAAGAGTGAGCTGGTTCTCCAAGCTGGAGCAGCTCACACATGACAGAAGATGCTTCCCTTCCTCCAGCACCTGATGCAGCTTGTGTTGGTGCTCCGTCAGACTGGCTTTAAGGGCCTAACGTGACAATAATGGAAGGTCAAGTTGGGAATCTGGTATTATTAGATTATCTATCCTAATAACAGATCACACCCATATTGGCAAGTTACTCTAGACTACGTTACAACTAATCCTAACAAGGCACGATGGCTGAAGATTTATGATTTCACTAAGTACCTGATAGAGCTCTATTCTTTCATTCAGTCTCTCCTCTGACTCCTCCACCAGGCCGATGCTCGGCAGACTTCCCTCCACAGCCTCTAGCAATCGGTACAAGTCCTGATAGTCTGAAACTAGACGACTCCATGTCTGATAAAGGCACAAAAACATACAAATACATACGTATGTAAGAAACTATTTCATACTTTGAAATATTACTACCATTTAAAAGTTTAGGATCGGTAAGATTATTGAATAGTTTTGAAAGTCTCTTATGCTCACCAAAGCTGCATTTATTTGATCAAAAATGCAGTAAAAAACAGTAATATTATGAAATATTATTAACATTTAAAAAAAATAATTTGTATATGTTGTAAAATTAAACATTTATTATTATTATTATCAATGCTGAAAACAGTTGTACTGCTTAATATTTTTGTGAAAACCGTGATACATTTTTTCCCAGGACTTTTTGAAAGTTCAAATGAAAAGTTCAAATTCATTTGAAATAGAAATCTTTCCAGTCACTTATGACTTCTTCCAAAGTCCAAGCTTTTGAACAATAGTGTACAGTATATATTCATAATACTTCATAAAAATCATGTTACCTCTGAGATGCACTCCAGCTCAACTCCTTTTTTGTGCGCTTGCTTAAGCACATCCTGAGCCCGGGCTAGTGTCTCCTCCAGAGTCTGCCGCTCACGAGGCAAAACAAAGGCACTGCTTTTTTTGTAGAACGTCTCGGTGAGGACCATGTGCCACTCCAAACCTTGGAAAAATTCCTGGAAAAGAAACATTTGGGGACACATAAGCATATGAGGGACGTGCACAACCTTCTAAATAAACACAAGATGTATTTGGGAGTTTTGTGTACCTTGTGTTTGTCTAGAAGGTTGTGCACGTCGTCTACTGAGCTGGCGATCATCTTCAGGTCAGCATTCATCTTATCCTGGGCCGTGTCCACCAGATCAATTAGATCCTGCAGAACTCGTTCATACTGATTCTTCAGTGCCATGTTCTGGTTCAGCCCGCTCCGTCGAGAGCCCACAGTCATCACTAGTTCCTCATAAGCATCCTGTCCAGCACACACGGACAACTTTGAGAAGACTTGGGTATTTCATTTCTAAGCCTCTATAACTTGGGACTACTTGGTGCGCTTCTGTTTTTATAGTAACTGATAACACAAAATGTTGATGCCACTGACTGGTTGTTACCTGTAGCTTCAGCAGCTCATTGGTGGAGAACTGGTCCGGCTGTAGCTCCGCCCCTCTGGCTTTCAGCTCTGTTATTCTGTGCTCAAAGTCTTTCAGCATCTCCTCTGCCTCTGCAATAGTCTGTCAGAACAAAAGTGAGTTCTTGGATGAAGTGTAAACAGTTTTATTGTTAACTAAAACTAAACATAAGACTAATAATAAATAAAGCTAAAAATAATAATATATAAGATGAAGTATTACAAGTTTAAGGAAATCACTTTAAAAATAAATAAAAGTGTAATGTAAATATTTAAAAAACTAAAACTAATAAAAATGACAAAACAACATGACAAAATGCATAAAAACTTAAAATTAAAATGAAAACGTGAAATATTAAAAAAGAATAATATTATAATAATATATGAATAAAACAAACACTGGCATACTACTGCAATCATTGTTAATAAATATGACAACATCTAATAATGAAATACAATTAGTAATCGCAGTGCATTAATTAATAATCAAGAAGTATTCTTTCTTACTTCAATCTGTTTAGTTGTTGTGTGGTCAAGAACTCCTGCCACTTTCTGGATAATCTGGAACTTGCTTTCACTAAGCGCTGTAAAGAGATGCTGCAGCTCCGTCTGAAAACAAACAGGAACTGAGATGATGTTGCAGGGTTGCATCAATGTACAGAACTGAACGGTGCCCATCAAGCCTGATTCCCACCTGGAAAGCTGTGAGCTCCCGCATTCTGCTCCTCATGGTGTCACAGCGGCGGTCCAGTGCCGAGTCCAGAGCTCCCAGGCGTCGAGTCAGACAGTCGAGGGTGTCCTTCATCAGCGTCTGCTCTTCCTCAGATAGTCCCACAGAGCCGCCTATCAGCCCCTCGCTGTGGCTGACCTGCCTCGTCACCTCCGTCACTTCTTTTCCCAATGTCTGCGAAGCAAGGAAGCGTTTGACCGGTTTAACTTCACTAAAACTTAAGATTTATATATACACTTATGCATTATCAGATGCTTTTATCCAATAGAGAAGCATAAGCAATTCATCACAGTGCCAACGACATTCATGGTATACTACTATACAATGCCACCTTGTGAAGTAACAACACGACGCCGCTTGATATTTGTATTCAAATGTGATGTATTTAATTCTACAGCTCTATCTGTAGTTTTACTTTTTACTATTAGCAGTGTTATTATTGTTAACTAAAACAATAAAAAATTATTTTCGGTAATTAAAATTAAATATAAATATTATAAAATATAAATAAATAAAAACTTAAACGTGAAAAACTTAACAATTAGAAATGTTGCCTTGGCAAGTAAAATTACTACAACTACAAATAAAATGAAATTAAATTAGTGCCATATAGAAATATTAAGCAAAATTACAAAAACTTAAATTAAAATTAAAATTAAAACTGAAAATATAAAAATAAAAGCTAATGCAAAATATTCATAAATACAGTAATAGTATATAAATAATACTTAAACAACACTGACTATTTTAAAATTGTCTCTAATTAAAATTACTAATTTAATTATATTACAAATTTTCTAAAAATACTAGAAATTATACTAAAAATACTAAAAACGGTCTCTAATTAAAATGACTAATATTATAATAATTAATCATTTTAAGAATTTAAAATATATTTTAAAAAGCAATAATAATTTCATGCAATTTTAATATTCCATGTAATTTTCTGTCCAGAATAAATATATGTAAGGATACATATATATTTTAAAAAATCATATAAAGACTACTGGGATGCATTTCTATTTCTATGTCAGATACCAACTGATTCTAAAGTATTATATACTTAAGTGTACAAATGTCTCTAACATGGAAAAAAAAAACATCCAATGAGTGTGGGCGAATAGGTTTGGCTTTCTCCTGGAGGAAGGCTAATGTCTGTCTCATAGGAATCAGTTACAGATCCGCCCAATGTTCAGACCTCATGGTTGGAGAGCTGCGTCTCAGCGTTCTCCGTCAGCAGCGCAGGGCCAGAAAACAGTGTGTTCTCCACATCATCCACCCAAGAGGATGTGGCTGTGACTGCTGAATAAAGCTGCTGCTCCATCAGAATGACCTCTCGCTCTGTGGCCTGCAGAAACAATCAAACATTACCTAATGTTTATCATGACACCAACCACAAAAGCACGTCACAATGCTAAACTGTCAAATGAAGCAATAAACCTCTCAAGGCTGTGTATTGTAGTGATTTCATGGTTAAGGAGTGTAAACATTAGATTGTGTTTGTATCAAAAAGTCAGAAGTGTTTTATAATAATGTGGCTACCTGAGGAGTCATCTCCTTTATTTTCTGACTGAATCCATTGTGCAGAGACATCATGCTGGACTTGTCCTGGACATGAGTCTCTCTCTTATAGACCGGGGCTGCAGTCTTCACACAAGCAGTTCTGGAGTAAAACTGTTTGAAAACATACAACTTTTACAAAACACTCCACCAACAGAGGCAGTTTCTGATTATTACAACAGTTATGCAGCTCCAGTTATGCAAGGATATTCCCTGAAGGCAGCCAGGCAGCAAAAAGAACAGTGTTAAAGTTTAAAGGAAAATGATAGTTGAAAACCCAAATAGAGAAAGAAAGAGGGAGAGAAAGAGAGAGAGAGACTAATAGTAATATGCAACATACATTAAAAACAGATTTATTGGAGAAAAGATCTAGGCGACCTAAAATGTATGCATTTTAAGCTAAAATCTTGATGCTTAAAAGAGTCTATATATGCTATTTGTAATCTACCCTCATACATTTCAGTTATGTGAACTATTGATGGGAGAAACAAAGCTTTTTGAAACTTTGAATCACTTGCTTCCAAAACGGTTCACTGTTCATCAGATACCATTAAATATGAAATGTCTGTATGTGTTCTTTTATTAATTTACAGGGCTTGTTTTGTTTATTTGTTTAAACAAACACTTGTTTATAACAAATGATTCGAAAAGGTTTCAAAGCTTCATGAAGCAGTGTTTTGAACATGCCCATCAGTAATGTGAACATGATAATGAAATCACTGTACCGGTTGTTTGCTGTCTTGCTCCAGCGTGTTCATAAGGAGCTGTAGTTTAGTGGCCATGTCTTTTTTCAGACTTTCCCATCTCTTTCTCCTCTGCTTCTTCACGGCCTGAACGTCTCCCTCCGGCTCTACATCAGGCGAGAGGATCTGTGTCGCACTGCAGAACATTTGACAGACAGAACTGTGAAGAGAGAGTCAGGGGAGTGCGATAATGACAAAAAGTGATATCTCGATATTTTCTGGAATTTTGCCGATAACGATAATCAGATGCTGTGCGTGTTATTGTGCTTGTACTTTGGCAGGTTTAGGACTGCTGACTCCCAAAGCTTTTGATATATTCTGTGTGGTGATTAGTTTGCAGGAGTAACAGAAATGAACTTTTCCAATAAGTTTGAATTGATTTCTACCTTTTATGGTCATTTTTACCTTCACAAGGCCAATTTTTTTCTAACCTAATTAAATGTATGCATCATCTTTTGTGTCAAATTCTTACATTTCATCAATAAATTCAAATAGTAAGATACTATAGGGATGTTACCAATCAAATGAAATCAGTATCAACAAAATTTCTATTTGCAATGCAGAGCAGAGGTGGCACAGAATCTGCATCTGAAGTGGCATTTAGATGCATTTACACAGACTGTTTAATGCAGGACATGAATGCAGTTAACCTGCAGGTACAAAAGCATAAATAATGTTATATAATATATATCGCAAAAAATCATAAAAATGATATTCCTGTGAGATGTGAGAGAAATGTTACCTGGCTCTGACGGGTGACGCCTGCTGGGTGAGTATTTCCTCTCCACGACTCGCTACAGATTTCAACAGCTTCTTCTGCTCTGCAAGCTGCTCTTCAAGCTCCTGAATTAACCCAAAATATTGTCATTCCTCATTTAAACAGATGCTTTCTTATTGAATGCAACTTACAGTAGACTTACCACAGGTTCAGTCCCACTGGAGGACACAATGGTGATAGTTCTAGATCCATTCTTTTGTTTTTTAAAACCCCAAAACTACCTTCTTGTAAAATGTGATCTACCTTCTGTTTCTGGAGGGTGTCCTGGTGCTGTAGGCTGCGTGTGGAGCGGGCCTGGGCCAGCCAGTCCTGCATGTTTGGACTCTGGGAGAGACTGGAGTCTGATTCACTGGAGTCTGATGGCTCCTTAAGGGAATCCTGCAGGAGAGGGAAAATGCAAACATTAGTACTTACAGTGGATTAAAATTTTGGTTATCATTCTGCAATATTCTTATGAATAATAGCAGGAAAAGAGGAAGCCATGCAGGAGATTGTCATATTCAGACCGAACCCAGTGCTGCTGAATTATTCTGCACATAGAGTGACAAGCAAAATACTGTAGCTGTGATATATCATTATTACGCTCGCTCTTTGAGGGCCTTTCAACTCCTCCCAAATTAAAGTAGCCTGCAGGACATAAAAGACAAAATGTTTAGAGACTAAGAGAATCTCACAAAAAACATGTTTTGGTCAAATTTCACCCCAAAAGAAAAAAAGAATAATTTATATTTTATTTTATTATATTATATTTTATTTTATTTTAATAAAACTTATTGTTTTATATTCTGTTTGTATATTTATTATTTTATGTATATTTTATATTTATTTATGTATATTAGGTTTATATATATATATATATATATATATATATATATATATATATATATTTATTATGTACAATGATAATACCATGTTTTTTGGGCATCGTAATTTTTTTCATTCTTGGAATACCATCTAATGCAATGATATATGGCATATACATAAGTTAATTATTCAGTGTCATGACATACAGTATATCAAAGTATAATAGTATGAACACCTGTAAGTCGCTTTGGATTCAGAGTTCAAGCCCCACCTGAATGTTGATCTGCTTGTCCTGCAGCATCCTCTGCAGCTCTAGCAGGCTGCCTTTCAGCGTACGCAACTTCCTGGCCAGCTGCTCTGCGTCCTCCCTGTTCTCCGCTCGGCCTTCCAGCAGAAGATTCTCACTGTGTCTGGAGAGCTCGGAGAGAGCCAGCACCTTCTCCTCGATCTCCAGCAGCATGTTCTGCAGGAGCAACAGAAGCGAGGCCAGCTCAAACATGGTTCTTCCACTGTCATCCCAGGCCCTTACCAACACCTACAGCGCCGTACATTATCCGTAATCCCTCACGTGCCATGCTCCCAGTAAGCATGCATTCTTTAGGATAACAGGAATGTATAAAAGTACTTGAAAATATATCCAAAATCCAAAAAGACTATGCATATGCTTCTAATAAAAAGTCAAGGTGTTTCACAGTGGGACATCTGACAGTTTGTAACCTTCTCATGAAGGCAAAAGTAGCCCCGCCTCTTTCCCCACCAATACTGCAGCCACCCTCATGAATATGTGATAGGAGGCAGAGCAGATTTCCAGTGAGCACCAATCCTCTCTCAGGAATACTCTAATACCCTTAAAGCCATTATAACTGTGAACGGTGTTACGCTGAGACATTTACATAATCTGATTACAGCTCGTGCCACAGACGCTTAAGAATCAATCCATCTGAACGCTCAGAGGCCTTCTAATACTGCTGTTTACGGTTAACAAAGTTTCCTGTTCCTGAGTCCAGTGGAATTCAGCAAAAACTCAATCATTTAAAAACACAAAGCAGGCATAAGTTTCAGGAGTTAACACAAAATAATACATTTTCTTTTGTACTTCAAACTGTAAATAATTAATAAAGTACTGTACACATTTAGTGATCTGCTGTAGGGGGCGCTCTAACCTGACAGTCTCTGAGTTGCTCTTCCATGTCTGAGTCTTGAGAGCAGGAAGTGATGTTACCGCGAGTGCTCTGCAGCCATTGGTGCAGCTGGTCTGCCTGGTTCAGGTAGCGCTGTAAAGCCTGCGCCTCTTGCTGCTTTTCCACACGTTCACTCTGTCGCTCCTACACACATCAGCATATATACATATATACTGGGTATCTTTAAAGAACAGAAGCCTTTAACAGGCAATAAAATGAGTGAAAAAATCAGTACACCATAACTTTCTGAAGAAACAAATATACATATGAAAAAAAACTGAAAAAAAATTTATTGAAATACTGATCATAATTGTTAGTGAATATCCATCTTTCTGTTATTATGGATATTTTTTTTTTTTTTTTTAAAGAAATGAATGCTTTCCTACAGCAAGGACACATTAAATTGATCAAAAGTGACAGTGAAGACAGTTATAATGTTACAAAAGATTCCAATTTCAAATAAATGCTGTTCTTTTGAACTTTCAATTCATCAAATAATCCTGAAAAAACGTATTATGATTTCCACAAAAATATTAAGCAGCACAACAGTTTTGAATAACGATAATAAGATTTTTTTTTTTTTGAGCAGTAAATCAGCATATTGTAATGATTTCTGAAGGATCATGTGACACTAAAGACTGGAGTAATGATTCTGAAAATTCAGCTTTGCATCACAAGAATAAATCAAATTTTACAATATATTCAAATAGAAAACTGTTATTTTAAATTGTAATAATATTTCACAATATTACTGTTTTTTACTACAGCCTTGGTGAACATTAGAGGCTTATTTCAAAAACATAAAAGCCATTTGTTTTAATTATTATTTACCATATTATTTATTTATTTTTCAACATTACTAACTTTTTTAATAGGCAGTCACACCTGGTTTGCATTTCAAAACTACATTTGAAGTCACAACTTTCCTAAGGGAAAAATAAAGTTTTACTTTATTTTTTCACAACATGTTTGCAAAAAACTGAGCACTAATTATGTATGAAGGGTGTTCTAAAAATAAGTTAAATTATTATTCCTGGCATACCTCAAGAAGTTGGCGTTTTCCAGAAGCCTTCATGTGGATGGTGGTCATCCTCTCGGTCAGCACAGTGAGCGTGGACTGCATGGCCAGCTGATCCGCAGAGTCCGAGTCCACCGCATCAGAGATCAGCTCTTCTGTGAAGCTGGACTGAAGCTCATCTATATCATTCTGCAGTTTGACAATTTCCTCCATCTGATTCTGGAGGATTACGGCAATATGACGTTTTGTTGTGCATCAGTAATCTTATACATTTCTTACAGTGTAGAGCTGGAGCAAAAACAATGAAGAAGCTCCTTTAGTATTTCAATCTTCTCACCTGATGTAGGACCATTTGTCTGTCGGGACTGAGATCGTGCATAGGAGGCTCGTTTAATCTGGTCTCGATGGACTCCATCTTAGTAGAGATGGACTGTAGAGAGCCCTGATAGCGCTGCTGCTTCTCCAGAGCCTCATAGAGCGTCTTCTGCTTTTCACTTATCTGTAAAACATGAACATAAACTTGAAGACCAGATTTGAAATCCTGGTGCATTTGACTGTTGAACACAAAAAGCCATACGTACCACACTTTTCAGGGTCTCCCACGAGCGCTGAAGATCATCTAAGCTCGCTACAGACTCCAGCGCGGGATTGTACAGCTCCTGGATGGGCGCTCTGGTGAGAGTGGCCCTTCCCATGGACATCTACATTCAGGACAGTCAAGAGAAAACCATGCAAGATTAAATATATCATGTTAATACGCTACAAAGTCATTGCACTGCAGTCTGTCACAGACTTAACATGTACTGATTCAGGTTAAAATTAAGGGTACTATATGTGACCCTGGACCACAAAACCATGGGGTATATTTGTAGCAATAGCCAAAAAAACATTGTATGGGTCAAAATTATTGATTTTTCTTTTATGCCAAAATCATTAGGATATTAAGTAAAGATCATGTTCCATGAAGATATTTTGTAAATTTCCTACCGTAAATATATAAAAACTTAATTTTTGATTAGTAATATGCATTGCTAAGAACTTCATTTGGACAACTTTAAAGGCGATTTTCTCAATATTTTGATTTTTTTGCACCCTCAGATTCCAGATTTTCAAATAGTTGTATCTCGACCAAATATTGTCCTATCATAACAAACCATACATCAATGGAAAGCTCATTTATTCAGAAGGATAATTAATTTCATAATTTAAAAAAATTGACCCTTATGACTGGTTTTGTGGTCCACGGTCACATATGTTCAGAATGACGCATTACACCCACTATTACACCCGATTATAGTTTTTATTAATATTTTGAATCAGTTTGTATTTTTTTAAATGTTAGTTTTTATATTTTCCATTTTCCTTTTATTGTAGTTTTTCGTTTTAGTAATGTTGATGTGCATTTCTATCATTTTAGTCTTTTTTAATGTCTATATGGTTTTTATTCATTATTGTAACCATATACAAGCCATATAAATATTAGATGAAAATTAAATGAGAAATTAAATGAGAAATGGTGTTAACTGAAATAAGCTGAAGTTCTAAAATGAAACAAAAATAAATTAAAACTATATAGAAATATTTAAAATGATGCAATTTGATTTTATTTTTGTGAGGGACAAATAAACCAGTATAAATACGAGCATGTGATTCATTATTTGAATGGACTGGACAAAGATAAGACATTTTTACACAACAACTGACAATGTAGCACATTACTATACAAAACATTATTGCATATTGTTTCATATACTATTTCCACAAATAGAATGCAGTATACAGTATAAACTGCGCAGTAGACAGTATGTTGAGTTTCCATTACCAGTGAAACTGCTAATTGCAAAAGGGCAGCACAGGCTAAAAGTCTGCTAGAAATCAGATTGCTTTGACATTCCTGCTAATACCTTGCTAATGGCTGCTTCAGGGTTAGTGATAGGAGAGGGAGATCGACAGAAAGCAGGAGAGCAGATCTCACTGCTGGTGCCCTCCTCGCCAGACTCCTCTGTCACAGGAGACAGGAGAGACTGACAGCGACCAGCCGACATCTGACAGCATCACAAGAAAGAGAGAGTCACGGAGCAGAAGATATTAGTCGATCAGTTCACAAAGCTGTTAATCAAGTTATTTGATTTTGACATGCAAAGATCACAGAGCGATACAGTAAGTAAAAAACGCTGTTCAGGTAAGAGGGTCAGTTTTTCATCAACACAATGCAAATTGATTTCTTATTCTGCATTTTCCAATTCATCATTTTCTTAATAAGTACTTTTGTTTTGTTTTCATGCAAAATATTTAAATATTTAAAACTAAATTTGGATTCATCTGAAAACCCTTTTTCAAGGGTAACAAGTCTTAATATCTTATGCCATTTGCTTGTCAAGTAAATTGATCTTGATTTAAGGATGATTATATATTTTTAATACAAGCCAATTAAAAACATGATTACAAATCATGTTTTGAAGTGCACAGAGTTATTTAGAATATATGAACAAACAGCAATTGCTTTTTAAAATATTGAACACTCCAGTCTGTTTCCTTTTCCCTCAATTACACTGTCATGCCCACGTTCAGGGTAATGGTACGTACTGAGACTTGTGATTGGGTATTTCTTTTAATAGCATCACCGTCCAGTTCCTCCAGACTCTCGGTTAAACCCTCTGCATCACTCACTGTCAGGAGTGTGGTGGCGTGTTTAGCTTTCACCGTCAGCATCTTACACTTGGAGTTCAGGGATGCAATTTGCTCCTGGTAGCCCTTGATTTTCTGGGCCAGTTCCTGTTTAGATAAAAACAAACACAGAATATGACAGATGTTATTTAGCTACCCTTTAGGTTAATGCAAGAAACAGGAAAGATCAGTCTGGCTAAACACTAACAAGTTGACATTAAAACACAAAAACAAGATTAGCGGACAGTGTGGCATCTCTCAGCGGAATATCCATCTCACCTCATCAATGTTGTAATTTTTACCTAAAACGAAAACTATTCAATTTTTAAATTGGTTTTTAATTCATTATTTTTATTAATATTTAAAAAAATTAATTCAAAATTAATTTTTAAAAATCAATAACATTTATTCAGAATATTAATAAATACAATAACACTGCACCTCATGATGGTTAATTTGTGTCTGCAGCTCTTGAATGTTACTGGTGTTCACAGGTTGGTCCTGTATGACCCGGTGAGCATCTTCAATCATGGCCTGCAGGTTTTTGACTTCCTGTTCATACTGTTCATACTGCACCACTGCCTCCTAAAACAGATATAACACACATATGCACACGTTTATTTTTATATCACAAAGAAGACATTAATTATAATTACTACACCCCTTAACATCCTCTTTCAGACACCTCTGACATATTTAAATGCAAAATAATACACTATTAAGTTATTTTACGAAGGTGTTTCATCATGTAGACCCAACAATGATGTTGGTCTGGTTTAATATAGCAAAACCAGACCCACTCTTAAAGTACACATGCAAAGTTATTCATACTTCCTTAAAAAATAACCCTCTGAATATATCTCTAATTTATAATCCTTTCTGACAGATCATAAAACAAACACAACATTTGTGCCTAATAAGCTATAAGCACTAGGGCTGTCAAAATGACTGAAAAACTAAATTCGAATTTTCTACTTAAATATTATCAAAATTCGAATTATATTCGAATTTAAAAGGCATAATTTCAGTTAGGGGGAAAAAAGCTTTTGGCTTCTCTCCTGAGGCCACAAGAGGGCGCATCGAGCAAAATATTATGCACGTTTCTTCAAAGCGTAATAAAATAACACGACTATCTTTGAAAAAAACGTAGACATGTTGAACTTGCATTAATTTTACATGGCTTTCTAAACATGCCGTTCTCTGCGAGACGCGAGTGCAACGCTGATAGATGTCCCTCTAGAAAATGTGATAAATATGCGTTCTGTGTGAACGGCTTGGTTTCAGTTTTGACGTAAACAACATCTTCTCCACACTGATGCTCTCGTTTCCCGTAATATATGAATGAACAACGTAGCAGCGTCGCATCTAGTGGGTTCAACTGGATAGGCTAACAAAAGCAATAACACTTACATCGTCGTCGCATTTCGTACACCACTGATAATACTGCCTGATGCACACCTAAAATTCGAATGCAAAGTTTTTGCATTTGAATGTGGATTTTTATTTTAAATTCGACGAATATTTGAAATTAAGCATTCAAATGCAATCAATGACACATACATCGTCATCGCATTTCGTGCGCCACATAAGGCTGCCTGACGGCTGACGCAGACCTTAAATTCGAATGCAACGTTTTTGCATTCAAATGTGGATTTTTTATTTTTATTTCAACGAATATTCGAAATTATAATTTTTTTTTGACAGCCCTAATAAGCACGCAACACATGATCCAGGAAGATTCAGAAATGTACTGGATTTGGTGCTGGAATCGAGACCAGCTGGTAAGCAGGTGTTTTTATTCCCATCTGGTGCCGCAACAGCTCCTCCTACCTGTAGGATGTTGCATTGCTGGATGGCGGTGTGCTGCAGTTGACTGGCCTCTTGTTGCAGATTCAGAGCAGTGCGGCAGATGGACAGACTGGTCACCACTTCCTCAGGAACTCTTAAAGCGCTCTGACAGTCCTGTACGGCCTCCACCTGCTGCTTGAAGCTCTCCATGTCCGCCAGCAAACGCTGAAAAAGATCAAAATCTATTCTAAGAACAAAACTACTTCCCTTCCACACTAAAATATATGTAGCAAAAACAGGTTAATGGAAAGCACTTAGTAATTAATCTGAAGAACCTTTCTGTTACCAGGTCCAGATATTTAACCAGCCACTACACTACAGCCACAGACTTATTTACTTAGAAGAGTATACTTTATTATGTTTACTTTATGCATACTTGAAAGGAATAGTTCACCAAAAAATGAAACTTTGCTGAAAATGTACTCATCCTCAGACCATCCAGAAATTTAGCATTCCATCACTTGCTCACCAATGGATAATCTGCAGTGAATGAGTGCCGTCAGAATGAGAGTCCAAACAGCTGATAAAAGCATCACAATAATCCACACAACTCCAGTCCATCAATTAACATCTGACTGCAGAAGATCCTTTGATGAGCAAGTCATGTAATACTAAATTTCTCCAAAGAAGCAAACTTTTTGGAGGGTGTCTTAAAGAGGAAAATAAATACTTCTTGAGAATCAAGACAGATTAATGTACCTGTCTTTGAGTCAGTTGTTCTTTTAGACTCAGTCGGGACAGTTCTGGAGATGTAAGAGTGGCCTGAACCTGCTCCAGAGACACATGCAGGGCCTTCACTTCAGTCTCAAACCTCTCCATATCCTGAAACAAAATAGAAAGGCAGTCGCATTTAGCTAGAGAAAAAGTCTCCAGTGTAGTTAAGAGAATAAAACATAAAAAAAAACGTCACACCTTTGCTGCGTCCTGTAGACTCTGCAGTCGTAATCTGATGCTCTGCTCCAGCTCCTCAGTGTGCCGGCTCAGTTCTGACACCTGCTGTCCCATGGCCTCCACCTGCAGCGTCTCAGACAGTATCTCCACCTTCTCCTGCATGGCCCTCAGGTCACCATGGAGCTCACGTGACTCACGTAGAACAGACTGCAGGGCCAAAAACACAGATAGGTGATTTCACAAAAATAATTGAAGTTGGACTCTATGCTATTTGTGTATTCTGTGTATTGTGGTTCACCTGATACATCCTGATCTGCTCTTGCAGGTGTGAGGAGGAGTTCCAGATTATGTTGGCCTTCACCAGGCTCCTGGCTCTGTCTGTCCACTTCACTATGAACTCAAACATCTCGTTGTATTCATCTAGATGTGCATCAGCCTTGAGAGACAAGACATACCACATGACATTCAGTATATGAAAAGCTCTAATTGAAAGGTCATAAATGATCAAATAGCTTGTAGGAAATTGGTTCGATTTGACTAAGATCGTGTCTTTTTTCTATTAGCAAAATGTTCTTTTTGTCTTTAATCGATTAGTAGAATATAATAGATCTTCTTGCCTTCTTTAGCCATATTGTCTTATATTCGGCCAGTCGAAGAGTGTGATGATGGATCTCTCGTAATTTGGCAATAGCATCAGCCAGCTGTCTAGCTATCAGAGGGTTACGGCGACCAAAGTCCTGCACTGCAGCTTCTAGCTCAGCGAGATTTCGTCCACAGCCGTCAAGTTCATCACAGAGATGCTAGAAATACAGTCCAAGTACTTTATGGTCATTCAAAAGAGGGAAATTTGTTTATAAAAAAACACCAGAAATATTATCAATTAAAAAGATTATTCGGATGCAACACTAACTCTGGCCTCATCTTTGGCCTGATCAATATCAGTGGCCTTTTCCTTTAGAGACGTAGAGACAGCCTTCAATTTTTCGGACACGTCATGAATTCTGGAGTTGAACTCCTCTTTAATAACTCTGGTCTTCTGGATGTCTCTCTCCTTGGCTTGAACCTAAAGATACGATTCATTATTTATATCTTACATGAAGCTTTAGTAAAAATTGTTGTTGAAAACATATGTCTTCTACAAATTAATAAAAAACTGCCTATTAATCCATAATGAAAACAAAAGGGTAATTATGTACCTGGTCCTCAATGGATCCCAGTGCCAGGGACACTTCTGCCAGTTGCATTGAGATCTCAGATGGTAAAATAGTGTACAGGTCCAAGTATTTACTTTGCTGCTGTTCTGCAAGCTTGTCTACATTCTGACGATGAGTAATCAGCTCTCCATGCATCACCTGCACAATGATACAATTCAATTAAGGCAAATTCATAGTACCATTCTATTTACTTACTACTGTACACAATATGCAAACCATCTATATGCATGCAATACCAGAATGACACACTGTGTTTGCTAAAATGTGCAGTATACAAGCAAGATATACTGCGCTGGCTACTGCATCCCACATTGCAATGTGCTCAGCTTTATTTCAAATCATCTAAATAAACATGCACTATAGTGAAAACAGTGTTGCATACTAAAGTTTATAACATATATTGCCAGATGCAGCATACTATTTCAGGTATTATTTTTCACCTCCAGTTCTTGAGTCAGAATGTCCAGATCAGATGTGGGGTTCAGCAGAAGCTCCCTGGAGTCCTGGATCCAGCTCTTGACAAGACTCAGTCCTCTCTCCACGCCTTCTCTGTCCGACAGTTCCTGCTGAACCCGAGTCTTTCCTGTCCTGGCCTTCTGCAGAAGACTACAAGAGACACGGAATAAACAGATTAGCATTCAGTCCATATTTGGCATGCGGCATCAGTCTAATTGGGCCAATATGGGAAGCAAGACTACACTGACATTAAACAGGTTGGTATTCAGTCTTTACTTTTTGCGCTAGCTGCAAATGCACTAGTTACTGTAGGCAGCTGAATGACAACTAATATTACACAGTGTATCGGTGATCATACTGATACAGTGTTTCTTTAAAGTCTGTAAAAACATGGTGCCATTTTCTATGACAAGTATTAAACAGCACTGTATTTTGGTGGATTTCATTATTATTGTTTTGTATTGTATTGGAGGAAGACTGTGTACCTTTCTAGCTGATCTTGCACAGCTTTGACCTCCCTCAGACTTGGCAATTTCTCATGATCAGCCGCTGGCACAGACACCTCCACACCATGTAGCAGGCTGAGAGCATACTGTCGTAGTAGAGTTAGAGAAGACAGCTCCCTCTCCAGGTCCTGACTAACCAGCTCGTACTGGTCCAGATGCGACTGCAGTGTGGCTTTGGAGGCTTTCTCAGCAGTGCAATCAGGAACGCGGCCCTTTAGTTCTTCTGTTACAGCTCTTACCTTCATCATCTGAACAACATAATATCTTGTTTGAAAAACTGTCATTTTTTGTAACATTAACCTGTTTGCCCAAGCTCTTGTACCATTAAATTTGATATATGTATTCAATATACCATTTCAAACCATTTAAATGTTGTAGCATTATAACATTTCCTTAATTTGAGTAGAGGCAGAACCCCGGGATATCTGGCCACAAATACCACAAGTGAAACTGCACCTTTTCCCTGAAAGTTCTCCATTCGTGGGCCGTATCCTCCAGCACCCTTTCTTGACCTCGTGCTACACTACGCAACCTGGTCCAGCGCTGCCACACTGTGGTCATGGATCGGCTTATGGTGGCTTTACTGGCGTCACTTCCAATCAGCTCTAACTGGGACGCTTGCTCTTCCAGAACAGTCAGCTTTTCTTGGAAACTGTTCACCATGGATACTAACGACTGCATGCCAAAGATGGAGACATTTTGAATTGGTTTACCATCATGTAGACAGCTGAATAAGTTTATTGTCTCATGAAAGAGAGTCAATTCTGCATACTTAGCTCACCTTATGACTCCGGAGTTTCTCTTCAGCTTCCTGGTTTGTTGCAGCCTTGGCTGTGGAAAACTCTGTTAGCTTCTTCTCTGCCTCATTCATCAGCTCAATGACTGTCTGTCTGGCCTCCTGATATGAATTCCACTGGGCAACACAGCTGAAAAGGTCACATTATAACTGTGATTATAATTCAGGCCTACAACAGTGTTCTTTTTTAACATCACACTTAAGTCGATTTACAACACCAACCCCTTAATATATCTAAAGGCTCAAATGTTTTGGAAAAAATTGTATTCTGTACCAAACTGCACCTGTTCAGGATGTCTTGGTGGCACTGCAGCTGGTCTCTGACCTCTACGCCTCTCTGCTGTGCAGACTTCACACTAAGTGTAAGTTGCTCCTTGGCTGTAGGGTTGACCAGGTTTTCAAGTTGAGGTGGCAAAGATTCCAGCTCCTCAAGAACACCCAGGAACTCCTGTTCAGTGGCCATGATGTCTTCCTGTTGCCTCAGACACTCCTCGTAGTTCTCCACATCCACCCCAAGGCTGGCCTGCTGCAAGAAGCCCACAGCGTCCTCCAGCCACTCACAAGCTGTTTGCATTCTGGAGTGATACTTCTGGCACAAGGCGAGAGCTTGCTCTAGCGTTATCTACAGGAGAAACAATTGGATTCATTAGTGTGTTAGCTAGGGGAACCATTGGTTGATTAAGGAAGTCTTACTGGCTTAGCTAGTTAAGAGGTTTGTTAGGCATACTGGTAGGGCTGGACGATATGGCCAAAATTGATATCACGATATATTTCTTAATTTCGGTCGATACGATATAATTCCGATATCGATATGAACACTATTTACCTGAAATAGAAATATTTTGTAACATTATAAATGCCTTTATCATCACTTTTGATCAATTTTAAGCATCCTTGCTAAATAAAAGTATAATTTCTATAATTTCTTTCCC
>NW_015627738.1:1416756-1426080 GCF_001515625.1 Sinocyclocheilus rhinocerous
TGGTAATGTATATCGAAATATCGGAAATGTGTTTAAAAATCATATCACGGCTATTGAAAAAAATTATATCGCGATACATATTGATATTGAATTATTGTCCAGCCCTACATACTGGCATCCCATGTTGGGGTCTAGTATCCAAAACATATTATGTTGACTATCTATGCAGGGTTTTGTGCTTTAACTAGTAGTCTTGGTTCCACTGATAGTTTAGATTAGAACTTGCCTGTTTGGAGCTGAGGGCACGTTGAACGTCAGCCTCCAGCTTGGCCATTTCTTGTAGACTTGAGTCCACATGAGGGGGAACGAGCTCATTGGCACTAGTGTACTTCTGCTTCTCTCTGGTGCTTAGAGCTGCCACTATCCTAAGCCTTGACTGAACTTCCTCTTGCATAATCTGTTGCTTTCGGATTTCCTCCTGGACCTTCTCAACCTTGACGTCTACCACCACCTCAGAGCCAAGTTCATCTTTGATTTGCTGGAGCCAAGTTAAGGTCCGATTGACTTCAGTCTCAAAGTCTTTACTCTGCACAAACCTGTTCTCACACTCCACAATTAGTTCCCCAACAGCTGACTGTAAGGACTGAAGCTCTTCTTGCCAAGAGGTTACCCGCTGCTTTGAAGCCTCATGTGCGGCGGAATCCATGTGGGGTGCCAGATTATCCATCTGCTCCATGAGTCGAGTGAGGTGAGAGCTGGCACCTTGAAGACTAGCAGCCAGGGCATGATAATTTTTCAATCTCTCCTCAGCTGACTGCGTCTCTGCATTGACTTTCACCAGTTGCTCTTTGGTGGCCTTCAGCTCTGAATCCACCTGCATAGCCATGGCTTGATGGTCCTCGAAAGATTCCAGTGTGTCGTCAAGATGTTCTACCCTCTGCTCAATCAATCTTTTCAGACCGTTGTAAAGACTAACCAGTTGGGCCATTTCTTCAGGTCTCCAAGGTTGGCCGGTGCTACGAAATCCCTCTTTCTTCTGGTTAAGCTCACTGACGGCTTGTCCAAGATTAGTCAGCTCCTCCAGGAGGGCTTTATAATCAGCCAGAAGACTGACAACCTCCTCAGTCTTAAGGCTGACGGACTGCGTCCCCAAGTTGTGGAACTGCTCCTCAAGTTCTTTAAGTGCTTTGTGGGTCACATCAATAAAGGAGGCATATTCCTGTCGGGCGAGAATGGCTTGTTGTATTTTCTCTTGTTTCTCCTTGGCTAGTCCCAAAATATTATTGTACTGTTGCGGAAGAGCAATCAATTTCTCATCTAAGTAGCAATGGTCCACTTCATTCAGAGTGGGAAGTATTTCTTGACCTGTTCTTTGCACAGTTAGAAGGAGGTTTTCATACTCCATGGCTTGATCCAATATTTGTTGGTATTTTGTAAGCTGCGAAATTAATTCTGCATCTCCATTCATGAGGTTTATCTCTGGGAAGGTCACAATATCAGCTTGCTTCAACCACTGGCATATCTTTTCGAGATCTAACTTGAAGTACTTCCTGGTCACCAATACTTTTTCCAGCTCCTGAAGCCTCTGGCTACACTTCTGTAGGGCAACTTCGAAGATATTCTGCAGCTCTTGGAGCTTGTTGAGCATCTCGGATTTCTCTTCTTCAGCAGCGTCTTTCATCAGATCCCTACCTTGGGACCACAGGGAGGTCAGCTCACTCTGATAGGCTCTCAAGCTGCTCTGAATGTTCCTGCAAGTCCTCACCTGCTTAGATAGGTCATCAGGAAGAAGGGCTATGTACTCCTCCGCTTGTGCTTTCTTTTCATTCTGCTGGACCCAGGTGATAGCTTGATTCACAGCCAAAAGGAACTGGGTTCTCTCTGTGAAGGCTTTGCTTAGGTGTTTCCTGCGTTGCGCGACTTTGACGCTCAAGGACTCTACCTCTGCTTGAGTTTCTGAGATGAGCTGCTGCAGTCTTTGCCTTTCGTTTAGCCCCAGATGTGCTAAAACCCTATCTGCATCGCTCATGGCCTGGGCCAATAGAAGCTGCTTGGCTTCCAGCTCACTGCATATGCTTAGATGGTCGAAAAGGAAACTCTGAGCTAGTTCAGGTGGAGGACTCATCTTCATGGCTTCAGATAGGGCAGGCTGTTGCTCCTCAGCCCATTCGCAAGCTTCCCTCAAACGGGCCTCAACTTGGCCCATGTCTTCAAGGGTCACAATGGAGTCTTGGATCTTCCTCTCTATGAGACTCTCTAGATGGGCCCATCGCTGCTCAAAGTGGCCAATCTGCTCCTTCACCAGCTCTTTATCATCCAGGTTTAAGTGGTACATTACTTTTTGCTTCTGCTCTTTGAGGTCCTCAAGTGTGCTTTTCTTTTCTTTAAGAACAACCGAGAGCTTCCGAAGAGCCTCCAAATGATCAGATGAACTCTCAGCATCAGTTCTACAAGATCATAAAATAATAATGTAACTCCCAGAAGTCTCAAATTACACTTCCAATGTAGCACTAATTAAAAGTGACATATGAATACATTTACACTAAATCCTGAATATCAGTTTTACCTGGCCAGGTTATCCCATTCCTTGGACACCTGTTCAAAGAGGGCTTCCATGGCACTGATGCAGTCATGATACTCTTTAGTCCTCTGCAGATCTTCCTCTCTCTGAGCCTGCAGTTTGTTGGCCTGATGGCACAGTTCCAGCCATGCATGGCTCAGTCGTCCAATCTCTGTATGCTCAGGAGACTCCTGCCCTTCTGTCAGCTTACTCACAAGCTCTGTCATCTTAGTCAGAGTGCTTTGTCTGCTTTGAAGCTGCTCGCCAAATTCCTACAGGCAACATGAGCACAGAGGATAAGCCAAATGTATAAAAAGAGATAACATTAGAAATGAAAAAGGACTCTTTTATGTTATAAATACATCTCCCTGGTCTTATTGTGAACAATTCATCGGTGCACGCTATTCTAAAAATAAAAGTGCGTTTTCATAATCTATCATCAAATATATCAAATAAATCTCCACAATCTAAAAAAAAATTTTCCCTTCCTGCTGACATAATCAATGCCAGGGCAGGTGAAAAATAATATAAACCAATAAAATCATAGCCTACTTTTCATTAAAAATAAAAGTGCGTTTTCATAATCTATCATCAAATATATCAAATAAATCTCCACAATCTAAAAAAAATTTTTCCCTTCCTGCTGACGTAATCAATGCCAGGGCAGGTGAAAAATAATATAAACCAATAAAATCATAGCCTACTTTTCATAATTCAGTAAAAAAAACTAAATCAAGTCCCATCCTACATTATTTCCAACTGAAATTTTGTTTGACCCAAAGTACATTAAATAATAGAAGTTAAATGTATGTGAATGTCATTCTATGTTGTCTTTAAATAAACAAAAATATGTACATTTATGTATATGAATAAATCATATTTAAGATTTTTTATTTGAAAATTAATTTACTTTGGCTTGATCGAGCATGTTTTGAGCAATCTTGGGCTCCAACTCGGCAGGTCTCCTGGACAGACTTTGCAATTGCTGTTCCATATCTTGGAAAAGTGTTGCGAGTTCCTGTTTTTGCTCTTTAATCTCCCTCCAGCTATCCGACAGCTCTTGAGAAGTGGTCATCCTCTCCTCAATCTGTAGAATTGACAATATCAATTATATTACAATTAACTGGATTAATTTCATATCCCATAGCAGTGTTAGTCGAGTCTGTGTAATCAAACTCACCATCGTTTTGGTTTGCTGTATTTTGGCAGCTGTGGTTCTGACAGGCTCATCAGATAAATCACACACTGAACAAACCAGGTCCAGATACGTACTGGCCTGCTCCTGTAGGGCTCTAAAGTGCTTCACCTATGGATAAGTAGTCAAAATGTAAGTAAATATATTTAAGTTGTGTAGACAACTTTCAAGCTGGTTTGTATTAGCGTAATATCAATCTGCAGCTCTGTGACATCTACCTGTTTCAGAGCCTCTTGGAGGCCATAGGGAGTCTGCGCCTGCAGCTGGATCTCCTCTTTAACAGTGGACAGCCACGTCTGACACTGCTGCAGTGTGTCCTGATGGCTGACGTGCTTCTGGAGCTCACGGTCAAGACTCTGATACACCTGACGAGCCAAATGTTAAATATTAGATTGAAATGATAAGATGGTTTCTACTAATGAGATCCTTTATTAGCAGGAGTGCTCACACGCTGAGCTGTGCTGCAAATAGCCGAATAACTGTCTCTGGTTCCCTGCTGGTGTGCCTGGATCTGCTGACTGATCTTGGCCTGGACTTGCTCCGTGCAGCTACTGGTGAGGAGATCGCCTTTGTCCTTCAGGCTGGTCAAACGCTCCTCAAAACCAGCTATTTCCTCCATTATTGCCTGAGAAGAAACAGTAATGAAACTAAGTATGTAGTAAGAAACAGACTATGAAAATGTTTATAAATGCTGCATGGATGTTTAGTAATTGTATTGCTTGTAAGTTACTGTAAAGCTATTGTTCATGGGATATTGGATCATATAATTAATAGCTATAATAACAGTGCACACACCTTGTGTCTGGCTAGTTGTTGTGTGGCTGTCTCTAGATTGCCACTTTGCATTGAGTCAGAAGTGACCAGCCTGCTAGACATCTGTAACAGCCATTTCTCTACTTCTTGTAGCTCACTGTTATAGACTTCATGTTCTCTCACACTCTCGGTCAAACTCTGAACGTGGACCTACAACAGAAAAATATTAGACCAGCAATAATGCATGGAATCAATGTAGCAGAGACATTCATTTTTAAAGGGTCTGCCTGACAGTACCTTGGCATCATTGCATAATTCTTGATAGTCGGCTTTCAGCTTGCTGATGTTTTCACTGATAGACGGGTCACGGATTGTTTTAAGAAGTGCATCTCCCTTCTCTATAACCGATTTGACTGCTGACTCATGGGACTGGATGGTCTGCTGGATTGTCTAGAAGGGGACAAAGGATGCATTATGCAAAGGATGCATAAAGGGTTTACATGACTCTCTGAAGATGGTTGTATTTGTCACCCTCATAACTAATTCAGTGCATGTATCTTCATTTCTCACCAAAAACATAAGTGTTTTCCTCACCTTATATTTGGCTAGCTGAGCCTTTTTTTGGTAAAGTTCAGCTTTTGGCTCCACTGGAGACGCCAGCAGTGATTTTGTCTCTGTAAGCCATTGTGTTTGAGTCTTGTATTTGTCCAGGAAGTCTTTGGAGAGCTGTATGGATTTCTCTGTGGCACTGAGCTCTGACCGCAGAGCTCTGATCAAAGTCTCCAGCTGGCAGAGTCGGGTGTCGACTTCTTCCTTGAGCTGCTCTGCCTCAGGTTCCTCCAGGAACGTCATGGCACGATCCGTCTTTTCACGCATGGTCTTCAGGAAGGTGTGACCCAGCTCCATGTCGCCCTGCAGAGCCTGAGACATTATATAAAAATTTTCTTATGCACATGATCCTTCAGAAATCATTCTAATATGCTGATTTGGTGCTCAATAAATATTTTTTATTATTATCAATGCTGAAAGCAGTTGTGCTGATTAATATTTTTGTGGAAACCGTAAAAATTCCAGGATTTTTTGATGAATAGAAAGTCCAAAAGAACAGCATGTATTTGAAATCTTGGTCCCACTTTATATTAAGTGGCCTTAACTACTATGTACTTACATCAAAAAATAAGTACAATGTACTTATTGTGTTCATATTGTATTGCAAAACACTTTTGCTGCTATTGAGGTGGGATACGGGCAAGGTTAGGGACCGGTTTGGTGGTATGGGTAGGTTTAAGGGTGGGTTAAGGTGTAAGGGATGGCTCAACGGTGTAATTATAAATGTAATTACAGAAATTAATTACAAATGTAATTACATGCAGGTATTTTTAAAATATAAGTACAATGTAAAAACATGTATGTACGCAATAAGTGCATTGTGCCAAATTATTAATTTAAATGTAAGTACATAGTTGTTAAGGCCACTTAATATAAAGTGGGACCTAAAGTCTTACCAACCCCAATCTTTTGACTGGTAGTGTACAGTATATGCAGGTGAATTGCGTATAATCAATCTCACACACACAAACAAGCACAAGAAATCACTTCACACTATTAAGCGGCTGTGTTATGAACATGCAAAACTGTATCGCATGCGTGCCGCAGTGGTAAATTTATTCATCGCACAGACCAGTTTTTTCGTAGCACGTGCGACATATATGTCGCACTGTACAGCCCTGTTAAGGCAACTTAATATGAAGTGGGACCTAAAAGTATTAATTTTTTCCAACAAAAAAACAAAAAAATCTGACCTCAGACTTTTGAATTGTAGTATAAACTTGTGCACGATAAAGTATGAAGCTTCTTTGGCTTAATAACCAAAGATCTTACCTATTATATTTTTCATACCTCTAGTTTTTTCATTTTCTTCTCCATGGCAACGCGATCGACCACATCAATGGTGGTGGTGGTCACAATGCTGAAGTTCTTTTCTGCTGTGCTCAACCAATCAGAGAAGGTGCTAAAGACACTCTGGGATTCTTCAATGCAGGAAACTTCCTCCTTCAGCTGCTTAATAGTGTCCTGCAAACACATACAGTATAAAATTAATAGTAAAATGTATCATTGTAACTCTTCTGATTTGATATAATAATATAATATAATATAATATAATATAATATAATAAATACAACAGTTTATGGTATGTCCTGATTTAGATGTGTGTGTTTAAAGTGTACCAGCAGGTGTAGCAGCAGGGCATGATAGCGTGACGTGAGTTGTGTAGCTCTAGTGCTGACTCTGCTGCTGATGGGCGTTTCTTCTAAAACTTGTTGGGCCAGGACACTGAGACCCTCTATCTCCTCCTGATAAGCCAGCACCTCCTCATGCCAACCCTGAAGAGACATCACAACAATATATCAGACTCCATCCAAACATACGTTCTACAGGAACAGCACACTTGGAGCCACTGTAGGTTCATGAATCACAATATATTGAGTTTAAACCTATAACCTTCGGGGTCCAACCCAGATCTATGGTAACTACACTGTAAAAACTTTTTTTTTTGAAGTTGCAAATAAAACAAAGACACAAGAAAATGCTATTTCAGTTATTCTGCTTTAAAATTTCACATTTAATTCAATGTGTTAAGTGCCGTTTCTAAATATTTGTGAAATCTACAAACCATTTGTACTGTAATTGAAAATGGTTTCAAAGTAAATCCTACAGTGTGTGGTTCCTGTCCTAACCTTCAGGAGCTGTAACTGTGCCTCTTTTGTTGCTCTGTCAGAGCGGCGGCCGGAGCGTAACTCTCCTTTAGTCTCCATCCCTTTGAGCCAGTTATCCAACCGCTGGAACTTCTGCTCTATCTGCCGGAGTTTGGCCAGAGCGCTGTTGAGCTGAGATCTGGTCTCACCCAGCCGGACCTGATACGAGCCCCACTCCTGCTGGACCATCTCCAGGCATCGGTCCTCTAACTGCGGGACGCCCCAGGGAATCACCTGCTCTCGGGTCACCAGCAGTGTGTTGAGTAGGGCTTGACCCTCTGTGCAATGCACCTGAAGCTCCTGGAGATGGATATTAGAGATATTTCTCTAATGCATATTTATATTGAAATGCCAAAGAATCAAACTATTCAGCAGATAATTACAAAAACTACCATTATGAATATGGATGCACAGTATATTTGCGATCACATTGGTATTTGCCAATATTGGTATTTCTTTAAATAAGTGACTCTAAATCAAGGGTCCTCAGCAAACTTGATGACTTAAATATAATTATTTACAAATTATATAATAACATTTAAATATATAATTTAAATTATTTAGTAACGTTATTATTATTATTATTAATATATTAAAACAATCTAACTTAATTAAAAAGCAGTATTCTCTTTTTCTATGTCTGGTCACAAACATATTAAACAATTATGCATCTTTCTAGCATATATTATAATGTTTTGATGCCAGGTATTTACATATTATATATAAATATTCATATATTTACATATTTATTATGAACATGTTTTTGAAAGCAACAGAAAAAATAATTAAATAATATAATTTATAATGTCAAGACATTATAATAATAACATAAATAACTGGCTATTCGAATTAACCAAAATCTATATCAGTGCATACATTATTATTAATATTTACTGCTAAATCTTAATAAAAAATATATTATAACAAATCATTATTTAATGTCATTTCAAACAGTCATAAACAGTCAAGTTGATTCATATATTGTCATACATATTCATATCTGAATATACATATTCTACTTTACTTAGACATTATATACAAATAAATATAAAATGCATTAGTAAAGATGAACAAATAATGTGCCACAATAACTACTTCAAGATGTCCTCTGACCTGTAGTTTGCGTAGCGTGTCCTCTAGAGTCTCGACGTCTCCCTCCAGCTGTGTGTAGCTGCAGCTCAGTCTCTCCTGCTGTTGCTCCAGCCAGTCTTTAAACTCATGCAGGGTGCGCTGGTACTCCTGATGGGCCGACACCAGCTCCTCCGCTTTGGCAACTGCACACTGTGGCAGAAAAATTTGAGTCCATTTAACACAAATATTCTGCATATTCTATATGGTGACCAATGAGAGCGGTGCATTATACCTGGGCCTTATCTTTGACAATATTGTAGCGCTCTTGTAAGTCCTGAATCTCTAGCTGGGTGACATAGTGCTCTGCCATGTTGGATCCCTTCACGGATACGACATCAAGGATGCTGTTGTGACTTAAAACATCCTCTAGGAGCAACTGAAATGAGGAGAATGTTTGTACAGTATGTCAGGACTGACAACTTCTAGAATGCAATTACTCAAGTATTGACAATAACACAGTACTTTGGCTTTGCCCAGGTTGGTGGTTTTGTCTCTCATCTCAGAGCACTGTTTGTCTGCAGAGTTTAAAGTCTCTTCCACCGTCTCCATCCAGCTCACAAACTGATGCACGTCTTCCTGGTAACTGGTCCACTGTGACAGAGCGCCCTCCAGTTGGCTGTTCGAACACAAACACAGCACTCTTTAATACAGTGAGCAAATTCAACTTCAGCCAAGATCCCCCTTTTCAGCTGTGTGGGATTCTAGAGTTGGCTGTATAGGGCTAGTTCTGCTGTTTTGAGTCTTTTGTTTTTAACTCTAGAAAGCTGTTTTTGCAATGATCATTTATTTGAATAATGAATATAAATCTGATCTTCTGGTTCATATATGCCCGGTTCCAGGAGAAAATAATCATGAGATGAAGCTTCTGTAATTAGTAATCTATTTATGTTAACTAAGAAATATTCATATGTGTTTTCATACAAATATTTAAATATATTTTCATATAAATATATTAATAAATAGAAATAAATATATGTAATTAAATTTTA
>NW_015627738.1:1426157-1450386 GCF_001515625.1 Sinocyclocheilus rhinocerous
AATTTTATATATATATATATATATATATATATATATATACATTTTTATAAAATAGTTTTTTATTTAAAAAATATTTCAAATATAGAGCAGAAAACAATAGCCCCTTTCACACGTACAGTCTTTACTGGTAAATTACCAGTAAAAGATCATGTGTCAACAGGACCTTTTCAAAAATACGAGTGAACAGAGAATGAAGATTACCAGTATGAGCACGTACGCAAGTCACTCCTTAGTGTCGATACTTATTTTGACTTCCAACAAAGTACATTTAATTATGGTCTTCTCCAGGCCAGATGTATTTCACATTAGGTCTTTGCACTGATATTAATAAGACCATATTGACCTCTTGCATTGAATAGATGCCGACAGCAGCCCATCCCATGAGTCTTTGAGGTCCTCGATTTGTTGGCGTACCAGCGGTACTCCCTCAGCGGAGGTGTTCCTCTGGACCGACTCTCCTCTCGTCACCAGCATTTTCAGCTGTATCTCCTTCTCTTGACGTGCCGTCAGTAAAGCCTGGGGAGCATGGATGCATGAATGTCAGACCACTCATTACATGTTAACTACATGCTAAGGGCCTTGAAATTAAATACAAAGTCAAATACTTTAGCTGAAATGTTCAGAATGAAGTACTAGTGTACTACTGAAGACTAAAAGTAGTATGTGGGAAATAAATATGGTTATTTATGGTGACATATATGTGTTCCTCACCTCGAGTTTGATCATTCTGCTGTCCAGAACGTTCTTGTCTGCGGTGGGAGTGCAGTAGGTTTGCAACATGTGACTGGTATCAGCCACCCAGTTCTGCAGCTCTTTCAGGCCCTGCGAGAACAGCTGGTGCTCGGACACGATGCGGTCGATTCTAGAGGCTTTTTCCTATTGGACAAGCACAAGATAATCAGATGAATGATCACTTCTTTGAGATAAAGTGACTCGAGACAGTAACTGCGGATTCAGTACATAATCATAACATACAGTTTTGTAATTAATCATTCGGTAAGGGAAGCATCTTAATAGAAACAGTAACCGTGTTAAAAGGATAGTAGCTGAGAGCTTTTCGAGTCATCTTGTACTGTATATTTATCAAATCTGGATGACTAATCCATATGATTTTTTTGCTTATTAGTAAATAGGCAGTAAAAATGCCAACTTACATTGCCCTAAATACGTAATTTCTGTCAAAAATGCGTACTTGGGGAAAAAATGAGAAGTAAACTTAAATACAATGTGAATGTAACATCAAAAACAATACTTTTTGAGATTTATCTACTGTGCATAAGTTTAATTACTCCATATAAAGTTTCCAGGTGAAAAGTGTCCTCCACCCTGAATAGAAACATGTGGACTGTGTCTGAAACCAAAGAGAACTACATGGTTCCTTGACCAGTTAGTCAATGACTTAACAAAGAGCATTCATAAGAAAGTACATCTTATAGAAAATTGTTGGAGATATAACAATATCATGTCTAATGATTTACCAAGCAGACACTTAATGACCACGATGCTTCTTTCTTTGTTGAAATTATATCAGAAATGGACCAAAATCAATAAAAAATAAACAAATAAAAACGAAAATAAATAAAAATGTAAAAAATGTAAATAAATGAAAAATAAAACTATTTAAATAAAATATTTAAAATAAATAAATACTCATTTAAAATAATTTATAATTGAATTTACTTCTCCATCAGACACCTTTTGGTGACAAAACACTACAAAAAATAATCTATTTATATATAAAAAATAATAATTAAATAAAAAATAAACTGAAATAAAATATTCACAAATATAAAAATTTAAATTAAATCAACAAATAAATATTTACATATAATAAATATTTGTATATTTTGATGACATTCAACTTTCATTTGCTGCCTAATAAGAGCATTTGCCAAGTTTCTGACACAGCCCTATGTGCACATACTGTATAGTTTGTTGACCTCTGCAGCACTAGGAACAAGGTAGCTAGCGGGCAGACAGGCGGGACGTTACCTTGGTCAGGTTGCTTAAAGCTAGGTACTGAGCTGAGAGCTGCGAGACACGGTGCACAAAGCCCTTTCCGGCCGTGTGTCCGTCCCACAGCTGCTGGGCCTTCTCCCTCAACCTGTGCAGCTGAGACTCCTTAGAGGCTAATTCCTCTAGCAGAGACTGTGAAAGCACAGGCACATTAGCACAGAGCAGCATCGCACACAGTCCTGTGTTAGCAGATGATTAATAAAGCAACATGGCAGCGCATGAACAGGACAGATGTTAAGACTGGGGACAAGCGATGTGATTATGAGTATGACAGAAATGCAAGATTAAAGCATGACATGAATGCAGCCGTCTCATTCATTCGATCACATGTACTGATCATTTTCTACATACATTTTGACATTAAAGTCAACATGAAACACAATTTGACCCTACTTACTTTTATAATACACATCCCTGGTTTTACTGTGCACAAATCAGTATCAGAATTGATTTAAAACAATACGGACAATACTGACAACAAAAAAACTGTAATGTCCAACACATACAGCAGCAATGCCATAAAGCCATAAAGAATGATGCTTGTGAATGGCTGTTATGCTAATGGCTGTGAATAGAGGTGGTTTTGATTACGCTGTACTGCACCTGTAACCTGTGCAGCTCCTGTTTCTTGGCTGTGAGATCATGCAGCCGACTGCTGCTCTCCTGAACGGCCTCCTCGGTTTCATTCAGCCAGTCCTGGAGCGGCTCCACGCTCGTTTCAAAGTCCCGCATCTGAGCCTGAAGATTCTGGAAGAAAATAATCAATGACGGTACATTTAAAGAGAGAATGACTAATTAGCTAGATCAGATGTGTTTTGGCCTACTGAGGTCTATGATATAAATTATTTACTCAAGTACAGCTTGAGATTGCAAGTAATGTTCTAACCTTTCAAGAAATATTGAATAACATGAATATTAAATGTAACTAGATTTTTAGGATGTTGCAGGAAGCTGTTATTGTATTACAGGCCCAGATCAAAAGAGTCTCAGATTCACCAGATGTTAACAGATAAACAGATGTGTGTGAATTTATGATCAAATGATCATCAGACACCTGTAAAGCGGTTTCTCTCTGATGCAGATTGGTCATGAGTGATTTCCAGTCTTCTCTGGCTGTGTTGCTTTTAGCTCTGATGGACTCTACTCTGTCTTTGGGAGTGATGCTCATCAGTAGCTCTCCGCTGGCTGCCACTGTGTTCAGTTTGCCGTGGCCTTGCTCACGGTCACTCAGAAACTCCTGCAATAATAAGAACCTACCCTCAGAATCGTAACTGAATTGAGTGGAAAATAATAGTAAATCAATAAGATGTTACCTGGATCTTCTGCAGGCTGGACGATGCTTCAGCCAGGTTCTGAGGCACATCGAAACATTTGGCCGTACTGATTTTCGCATTGACCAGCCACTGCTGGAAGTCTCGAAAAGCGGCACGGAAGCGCTGCTCCAGGAGCTTCTCCTTTCCCTGACACTCCCGAGATGCCTGGAGACTGAGGCTAGAGGGGTGAGGGAGAGAAGAGAGATGTTGTGAACTATGGATGCAAATGAAGGCATCTGAACAATGATATCATGGGAACTGAGCCTGGTTTCTCCCAAGGTTTTTTTGTCCATTTCTGTCACCGATGGAGTTTAGGTTCTTTGTCGCCTTTGGCTTGCTCCGTTGGGGATGCTTAATTTCTGGCAATATTGTTGGCTTGATTGCACAGAAGAGAGCTGAACTGGATGATGACATCACTGAATCATCAATGAACTGACTTTGAAAAATTGACTGTTTGTTATTGTCCTCTTGCATTATTGACAAATTATTTTCCTGTTTGACACTGTAAAGCTGATTTGACACAATCTGTGCTATATAAATAAAGGTGTCTTGACTTGACTTGACTAGGTGATTCTCGGCCAGTCTGTCTCAGTTTTATTTTAGTATTTTTTTTATTTTTTATTATTATTTATATACAATTATTGTATTAATTATTTATATTAAATTAGCTTTTATTTTTATTTTCAGATAAATGTGCTTTTGTCATTTTTATTACTTTTTTTAGCTTTCATTTCTTTTTATTTCAGTTTTAGTTTCAGTAATTTTAGTATTTCAACTAAAACTTTTTCTTAAAAATAAAAATTATTGCTAAAAAGTTTATTTCCATTAAGGTAACATTTCTTTTTTTATTATTATTTAAAGTTTTTGATCTAATGTTTACATTACATTTTATTTCAGCTTTATTTTAATTAGTGAAAATTATTTGTAATACTTTTAGTTAACAATAACACTAGTCTCTCTGTGTACTCAGATGTTCTGCTAAAACTAAAACTTACAGTAAAACCTGGAAGAGTCGGTCTTGAGCTCTCCTACCTGTTGTATTCTTTAATGAGGGCAGACACTCTCTCAGATTGAGCGCCCAGATCTCTGGAGAACCGGCACAAGTCATTCAGCAGACACTTCAAATTGTCAGATATGGGCTCAATGTTTAGCAGTGCTTCCAGGGCGTCCTGAGTCATAAAATCATTAAGTACAATAACTTTAAAAGGACAGAAATCTTTTATTATTATTATTTATTATTTTGCTCTGTAGGCTTTACCTTCGCTATCTGCCATCCCTGCACAGCCTCTTCACCGGAGCTCATTTCTTCCACCTGCTGCAGTTTGATGCGCCACTCCTGCAGCTTGCCGCTGAACTCCTGCAGGTCCTGCTCTAGCTGCGCAGCTAGGCTGTTGAACTCCTGCTCTGAGCTGGCCATCTGAGCCAGAACGCCCTCCAGACCGGAGCACATGTGTTTAGCTCCGCGCTCCCACTGTTCCCAGGCCGAGAGCAGCCCGGCCTCCTCCCTCTCCAGGACCTCACAGCCCACCGTGGATGTGTGGTCGCGTGTGGCGGCACCACAGCTCTGCACACGGGTCAGACGCTCATGCCCTTGTTTCCTGGAGTCTAACAGCCCCTAAAATGGAATGACAAAGATTTAAAGTCAAAATTTACTCGGTTTACTTCCTAAATGAATGTTTCTGGTCTTATTGTGTGCACAAAAAGATATCAGAACACAGTATAGCTTAACACAGATAAACGTACCCTGACTTTAGAGAGTTTCCTCTGAACAGAAGCGGCGTCTCCAGACATGTCTGACCAGCGCTGAAGCTCTTCTTTAGCTGATGTGAGCCAGTCATTCAGCTCACGCACTGACTCCATGTACTGCTCATGCTTCTTGACAATCTCCTTAGTCTGCTGTACCTTATTCTGCAGAATAGAAGATTACACAAAACATCAGAAATGTTGAAACTCAGAAAATTTACTCTATTTAATAATAAAAAAATGTATTAAAAAAATTCTGTTAATGATTCATCAATGCACATTATTATTATTATAAAGATTTTTTTAATAATATTTCATTAAAACTTAATTATTAACTTTTTTATTAACTAATGTAACCAAGAAATCAATTCATTTCTTAAAAAATTACTTTTCTCAATCCAATAAAATCATCCTATATTATTTTCCATAAAATTTTATTCTTTTCAGAAGTATGTCACATTATGGATATTAAATTTGTTTTAAGTTGTTTTTAACATATTCATCAGACACTATTATCTAGAGTGATTTACAGGAAGTGCTTTGGATTGGATTGTGTATTCAAGCTGTGAGCTTGCTAAACTGGGTGATAAAATAAAATAAAATAAAATAAAATAAAATAAAATAAAATAAAAATAAATAAAATAAAATAAAATAAAATAAAATAAAATAAAATAAAATAAAATAAAATAAAATAAAATAAAATAAAATAAAATAAAATAAAATAAAATAAAATAAAATAAAATAAAATAAAATAAAATAAAATAAAATAAAATAAAATAAAATAAAATAAAATAAAATAAAAATAAAGGCCTTGGTGTTAAATTTATATCAATAATATAATAATATAATAATGATTATCAACAAAACGTTCAGGATTAATAAAATATGTAAGAATAGTAATTTCAAAATAAAATACTTATGGACGTCAAATCTGTTTCATGTTGTTTTGAAGCTGTTCAGCAGACACTATTACCCAGAGTGACTTACAGGAAGTGGTTTGGCTTCTATATTTAAAATAAAATGACATATTTTTACCTTAATGACAGCTGTGATGTTGGTAAACTGGGTGTTGAACTCAGATTTCGGTCCCTCTGCGAATGCTTGGTCTCCTGTCTTCTCATACAACTCTGTGGCTTTCTCATTCAGGCGGGTCAGCGCTGACGAATGGACCTCCACATCGGCCTGAATGGCCCGTAGGCGCTCCAGCAGCGAGGCCTTCTCTTTCAGCCCGGGCTGCTGCGGCAGAGCCACTCCTGCCTCCTGCTCCACCATCTCCATCCACTGCTGCAGCTGAGCTTTACTCTCCAGGAAACTGCCCCACTGAGCCACGGTCCACTCCAGACGACTGCATCACACACACAAATGATTATTGTAGCATTCTGCCAGGTTACCATGAGGCTTGTCAAGAGGAGTCAGGAACTCACCTGTGGCAGCTCATGGCGGTCATGAGGATATTGGCCCAGGAATCCTTCAGACTCTTGAGCTGAGAGCGGATAACTTCCTGTTTATCCCTACTGCAGTTCTTCAGCACCTGTTCTCCCTTCCCTACGGTCATGTTGAGCTTCACCTCCCCTTCACCCTTCATCAACAAAATGTCCTGAAACAATAGCATCAAAATATCAATGCTCATACATAATTTTATAATAAAGTTGCACGAAAAATCATAAGAAATGTGTGCATTATTAATTAACAAGACTAGTAATCTCAAAATTTAAAAATGGCCTGGCTATGACAGTATATCAATAACATATTATCATTAATAAATAATATAATAATGATTACAGACAAAGAGTTCAGGTTTAATAACATATATGTATATATGGCATATGTCATAACTGACAAGACTGGTAATCTCAAAATCAAATCAAATCAAATAAAAGTTTTATCAATAATATAATAACATATAATATCTTACATCTATGTTATAATAATGATAATCGACAAAAAGTTTGAGTACAGGTTTAATAAAATAAAATAAAAAATAAAAAAAAATATATATATATAAGATATATTCATATCAATAATATAATAATATATAATATCTTAAATATATGACAATAGCAATGATCGACAAAAAGTTTGAGGTCAAGTGTAATAAAATTTATGCCATATTAATTGACAAAACTGGTAATCTCAAAATAAAATAAAATTTAAACATTGTAAAAAATAAATAAAATAAATTACAATTAGGCTTGGTATTATATTATATTATATTATATTATATTATAATGATTGACAAAGAGTTTGAGCTTGCATAAAAGTGTGAGAAGTAATAATATTTGAAGTATGAGGAATTTTAAAAAAATTGCCTATCAAAGTACTATTACAATAAAAAATCCCATAATAATAATTTTAAAAAAATCTCGGAATATTCATCTGGGTGGCATGACTGTATTTTCTAACCTGAACCAGCCCCAGTCTCTTCTCCAGGGTCTCTCTATTCCCGCTGGTGCTGTTGAGTGAATTGAGGCGCTCCTGTACGCCGCTGAGCCATCCCCAGGTGCTCTGCAGCGTCTCCTCAAAGTTCTGCTGCTCCTGCAGGCTGAGCTGACATATGCGCAGTCTCTCCCTCGCCGCCTTGAGAAGCGCCTGATGCTGCAACTGCAGCTGCGCAGACGCCCTGAGCTCCGCCCCGCTTCCGTGACCTCCCTCACTCAGGGACTGAGCTTCCTGACACAGACTCTCAAACGAGTCCCTGCAGGATAGAAGATTGGATTTTTACATTTTTTTATTTTATGCATGTATTTTAATTTACTACGATTTCTTGCATATTATATGAAAACCTTATACAAAATACTGTGAGAGAATGCTATAAAATTGTCAATAGTAAATCTGTAAATATGTATGAATCTCACAAAAACATGTCCAGGTCACATTTCCCAAAAAATAATGTTTATGTGTTTATGTGTATGTATTATTAGTAATATTAATAGCAATATTATCAATATATAATATAATAACGATTGACAAAGCATTTAAGTTTGTGCTTATTTAATTGCAGAAAAGTGTGAGAAGTAATATTTGTAGTATGAGGAATTTGAAGAACATGCTGCCTTGCAAGCACTATTGCAATTAAAAAGCCCATAGTAAAAAATGAAATACACATATTTTGCATAAGGAATATTAAAAATAGTATGTAAAATACATGCATTAATAATGAAACATTGTTTATAAATTATTTATAAATAGAATTTCCAAAATTACTAAATGTATTAGTAAATAAAATATTTTATTATGTATTTTATGATTTATTTAATAATAAAATACATATATTTTGCATAAGGATTTTCTTATTTAAATATAAGTTAAATTTAAATAATACATACATATATACATACATACATGTTAATAATAACAAATTATTTATTAATTATAAAACATTTATAAAACAAATATAATTTCTGAAATATAATTTTTTAAAATAAATTAAATATTTTTTTATTTTGTGGGGGAGGAGATTATTTAGGTTATTTAATAATAAAATACATATTTTGCATAAGGATTTTCTTATTTAAATATAAGTTACATTTAAATAATACATACATATATACATACATGTTAATAATAACAAATTATTTATTAATTATAAAACATTTATAAAACAAATATAATTTCTGAAATATAATTTTTTTAAATAAATTAAATATTTTTTTATTTTGTGGGGGAGGAGATTATTTAGGATTTTTATATTTTATTTATTTTAGAATATATTTTACACAAAGTTAAAAAATGTTATGTTTTGCTGGTGCATAAAACAGTGGGCTGTTTATTTACACACTGAGGGCACACAGAGAGGACAAAAGATTTATATTTATCAGTTTAACATTTTCTAACCTCTCTTTAAGCACTTCGTGTTGGAATTCTTCCACGCGCTCCAGCGTTACTCGCTCATGATCACCGTGTCTCCCCTCAGGCAGCTCTGTGCTCATCCTCACATCCATGCGCTCCAGCCAGCGGGTCAACCTCTGCAGACGGCTCTCAAAACTAGAAAGACACAGCACAGATTTCAATTCAGAGCATTTGGTGACATATAACCCCCTGCCAACTTGAGAGCCGAGTGTAGGTCCTCTCTTCCACAGCAAAGCCGTTTATCCCCAGGAGTTATTTCAAACATTCTGCCGCTCTAATATTTAACCCAGCAAGCAGCAGTGTGAAGCTGCTGTTAAGTTCTCACCCGCTGAGCAGACTGGCGCTCTCTTCCAGGTTCTGCTGCTTCTGTTTACACTGCTCCACGTAACTGTCCCAGTCCTGCTGGATGGAGGAGAGGTTCTGCTGGACTTGGCCAGCGCTGGCTTTGGGAAGGTGAAGAAGAAGCTTCTCACCCTCAGTGCACACCAGTGTTAGACGGCTGTCTCCATCATCCACCCGCTCCAGAGCTCCCTGTATTACAACGAGTTTAAGTCTCAAAAGTTACACGTGCATAACATGTCTGACATTGTTTGTACTATAGACAAAAACAGTTTTAACATTCACATTTTGACATTATTACTGGTATTCCTGTTACTTCCAATTAACTTTTTTTTCTAACCAGTCACAAACATCAAGTGTCATTTTAAGACATTTTAACGGATGCTTGGTATATCTTATCAGGATGAAGTACCTTCAATTTCTGCAGTTTGCGTTCCACCACGCTCATGTCACCAGAATGATCGGCACATTCTCTCACAATGTCTTTCTGTCCAGAGAGCCATGTATGAAACTCCTTCACGAGATCTGAGAAGAGAAGCGACAGAGCGGACAGTAAGTAAACCATTTTTCCACAATGTCTGTCCTTGGATCAATAGGAAAGATCATTTTAATCTGGAACACTGTGATTCCCACCATTGAAGTGCTGCTGGAGGCCATGCTGCATGGAGCCAAGCTTCTTAACACAGAGCTGATTGACCGTTTCATATTTCTTGATGAGGTCGGTCATAGAGGAACCTAGACCGGCAAGTTCCTCGGATGGGTATTTTCTGCAAAGCGTGTTCAGGCTTTCCCGGGCTGAGTCAATGCTCGTCTGCTGGCAGTGTTAGACGGCTGTCTCCATCATCCACCCGCTCCAGAGCTCCCTGTATTACAACGAGTTTAAGTCTCAAAAGTTACACGTGCATAACATGTCTGACATTGTTTGTACTATAGACAAAAACAATTTTAACATTCACATTTTGACATTATTACTGGTATTCCTGTTACTTCCAATTAACTTCCTTTTTTTTCTAACCAGTCACAAACATCAAGTGTCATTTTAAGACATTTTAACGGATGCTTGGTATATCTTATCAGGATGAAGTACCTTCAATTTCTGCAGTTTGCGTTCCACCACGCTCATGTCACCAGAATGATCGGCACATTCTCTCACAATGTCTTTCTGTCCAGAGAGCCATGTATGAAACTCCTTCACGAGATCTGAGAAGAGAAGCGACAGAGCGGACAGTAAGTAAACCATTTTTCCACAATGTCTGTCCTTGGATCAATAGGAAAGATCATTTTAATCTGGAACACTGTGATTCCCACCATTGAAGTGCTGCTGGAGGCCATGCTGCATGGAGCCAAGCTTCTTAACACAGAGCTGATTGACCGTTTCATATTTCTTGATGAGGTCGGTCAGAGAGGAACCTAGACCGGCAAGTTCCTCGGATGGGTATTTTCTGCAAAGCGTGTTCAGGCTTTCCCGGGCTGAGTCAATGCTCGTCTGCTGGTTCTGAAGCTCCTTTTGGATTTCCTACAAATTGTGTGCATAGAAAATGTTTAATTTTTTTCCCTTTAAAGTCCATTAATAATGTCAAGGTTTCTTGTATCAAAACAGTCATAATTGAGTGTTATCTGACCATATTTCACCCTCTCTCTAATCTCTAGAGCTTTTAAAACTTCTATATGTACGGTAAATGTCCTCTGTTATGATTGGCTAATTGCGATATGCCTCAATTCACTCGTTTCTTTACAATGAGGCATGAAGTCGTTTTCCAAAACCTTCACACTCTGTTCCTCTCTGGTGGAATGAGCTACCAACATTCACCCGAACTGCTGAGACCATTACAACTTTCAATTTTCAGTCTTCAGGATTCTAATCTAGCTACAGTATACAGTACCGTAAATATCGTTGGCTCTATGACCAACTGCTTATGCTCTTCTGTTGTAAGTCGCATTGGATAAAAGAGTCTGCTAAATACATAAATGCATGTAAATCTAAATATGTCTCCTTCAAAAATGGAAGAAATCACACTTTCTGTACCTTCACTCTGCAGATTTCTTCAGGAGCTGTTCCACATGGCGAATCCACCAAAGATCTCTCAACGTTCTTCAACCACTCGGACATCTGGCTGAGAAAATCTTCCAGCTGCTTCTTCTGAGAGCAGAAATCTTGGAGGTTGCCCTTGGCTTGATCACATAACTCTTCAATGTTACTAATTTTCCTTCTGAGGTCCGTCTCCATGACCTGGAAGATGGCGTAGAGCTGATGAAACCAATTATCAAAACCAATGAGCTGGAGAACAAATGGAGATCAGTTTTACCTGCAGTTTAGCAGGAGCATCTTGGCCACCGCAGAGTCGTTTCAGCTCTGAAACTTTCTCTTGTAAAGCATCAATCTTCTTTTCTTTCAGGCTAACATCCACCTAGACAGAAAAAGGAATAAAAATATTACACAACTGTTGCTCTGGTTTTATGAATGTGTTTAATAGCACAGCTCGGAACATGCCTTGACTTCAGAGAGTTTGTTTGCAGATTTCTGGCTATCGTTGAAGTTATTGAGTCCATCTGTAAGATCCATGACCGAGCTGTTGGACCAGCTTTCGATTTCTCCACTGATATCGTAGATTTCCACCCACAGAGCAGAGCTCCTCTTGAGACTTTCGAGATTGTCCTCAATTTTTTCGGACACCTGTGTGGATATGAAGAACAACGGCTCTTAGTTTCTGTTATATGAGGTTTTTTATTGAAGACTCAATAAAACTCACATCTAGCCATTGGTCCACTGTGGCATCTATTTCTGTCTTCACAATCTGGGTGTGGCAATCAGGGATCTTGTTTAATTCACTTAAAAGCTTCTTTCCTTTACTGGAGAATCGCTCTAGTACATCCTGGTTACTGGCCATCTCTGCTTTAACGGCTTCATGCTACAGAAAGGAAGATCATTAAAGTTTATCATAGATCATAGAAGTTAGTAACTCTATTAAACTGGTATTTCACAATCTGCCTACAGACTGTCAGGTTTTACCTTCAACAGGGATCTCCGTGTGTCCTCTTGGTCTTTCAGGACAGCTTTAATGTCGGATATAGCATCAGCACTCTCCAATATTGTGTTTATTGAAGCCTTCAGACTCTGGTAATCTTTCATGTGCTCTACCAAAGCGCTGCTCTGCTCTTGCCTGGACAAAAACATGCAGCAATGTCAGTTAGACACTGAAAACAGGGCTGAACCTTTGCATTATATAACTAAAATTTTGAAAGTAATATAAAACTTTGATATCCTTAGGCAGTGGTTCAGACCAAGTTGCCTACTACATTTGATCAAATCAGACTATTCTTGCAGCACAAAGTCACCATGTAGTAGGGCTGCACAATTAATCGAATTTCTAAGCATTTAGATTACAATTACGGATGCCACAATTACATAATCACTCAAAGTCTTAATTACAAGAAAAAGGTCCACTTACATTATTCTGCATGCTTAAGATGTTTTATTTCTTTCTACAGGTTATCTTAAGGGTTCATTTTAGTTTTAGTATAACATTACAATACCATGCATATTTTTACTTTTTTTATTTAAAGAAGAAACCAAACCAATGTATAGTTGACATTTGAGGCTTAATGCTATAGGAAAGCAATCACAGTTTTTCAGGAAGAGTGTTTTCAGCTTGTTTATTTTCATATAAAAATATGGCATGCAGTTGCTTGAAACAATGGTATAAAGCTATTCAAAACATCATTCAATGTAAATTGTGATAATTGTAATTAATAATCGCAATTACAATTTCAAGGGAATAATCAACCATTAGGATTTTTGTCATAATCACGCAGCCTTGTCATGTAGCCACTAAAGACTTACTTTTTTACGTATTACGATTTAAAATGATTGAATTATATGATTTAATAAATACATGAATCCAAAAAAGGATAATTCAAAATCACCATGAAGTCACTTAGATTTTAAAGTTTTATTTATTGTTTTATTTTATTTAATAAATACATGAATCCAAAAAAGGATAATTCAAAATCACCATGAAGTCACTTAGATTTTAAAGTTTTATTTATTGTTTTATTTTATTTAATAAATACATGAATCCAAAAAAGGATAATTCAAAATCACCATGAAGTCACTTAGATTTTAAAGTTTTTATTTATTGTTTTATTTTATTTATTTATAAATTATTTTGTATTAAAATGAATAATTAAATTATACATAAAAATAGAGCTAAAATGGCAAATTAATTTAAATATAAAAAATAAAATAGGATTAAAAGGGCAATTTATAAGTTGTATTTATTAATTTAATTAAATAAAATAAAATAAACAATTAACTAAAAATATGGCCAAAAATGGCAAATTGAACGTTTTTTGTTTTAAAAATTACATTAATTAGTATTAGTATTTTTTTTTATTAAATTTGGCTAAAAAGTACAATTTTGTGCTACCACCTAGGATGGAATCTAATGTCCAAGATTGAGGGGACCAAATGAAAAACAAAAACATATTGTTGAACCACTAATATGAATATATGCAAGAACGCTTTCTTATAATGCAAACTTACATAGACTTTGATCATCTCTCTACAAAGTGGCAATAAGATTTCATAAAAACAGTACAAGAGCCTGTTCCTGGCAGCCTACCTTTCAGCGATGAGTTTCTTGGTGTCTTCCCAGGTGGTCTGAATGAGGTTGATTTCCCTTAGTACTTCTCCACCCAGCTCAGCGTCTCTGTGGGCCAGCTGTTGACCTTTGTCCCTGAGCCACTGCTCCTCGTGCTGGTGGGACTGGAGCTCATCTTCCAGTTGATTAAAGAGCCGAAGCCTACGCACACCACAAATTCAATAAACACAGCCCAACTGATAATTACAAACAACCCTGTTGAACAGGGTAATCCATACCTCTGCTGTAGAGTAAGCACACTGGGCTCTTTCAGGCCCTGTTTATCTGCCTTCTCCTCGATATCCTCCACTGTTTTGAGCAGCTGCTCTTTCCGCTGTCTGAACGAGCTCCAAAGAGCACCGAGAGCCTCAGCTTCACTTTGTTTGGAGCCCAGAAGGTTCCTCACGGCATCCAGCTCCACGCTTAAGGAGTCGGCCAATGAGCGGCACGAGGATCGAGTCAACTTTCCATTCATCAGGTGGAGATGAGCCTTACAGAGGCTGCTATCCAGATTCACAGCGAGCGTTTCAAGGCGACTGATATCAGGAACAACAGCTTCGAGGTCTTTCTGCAGCTCGTCCACCCGGCTTTTATCCCAACTCCCAGCGCTCTCCACGGTCTGTCTGAGGCCTTGAAGGACGCCGGCCGCCACACTGTGGGTGTGTAGGAAGGCCTCTAGCTTCTCCAGACTCTCACCTCGTAGTTCAACCAGCTGATGGGCCTCCATGTACGGCTGTAAGGAGCTCTATGAAGTCACTTAGATTTTAAAGTTTTTATTTATTGTTTTATTTTATTTATTTATAAATTATTTTGTATTAAAATGAATAATTAAATTATACATAAAAATAGAGCTAAAATGGCAAATTAATTTAAATATAAAAAATAAAATAGGATTAAAAGGGCAATTTATAAGTTGTATTTATTAATTTAATTAAATAAAATAAAATAAACAATTAACTAAAAATATGGCCAAAAATGGCAAATTGAACGTTTTTTGTTTTAAAAATTACATTAATTAGTATTAGTATTTTTTTTTATTAAATTTGGCTAAAAAGTACAATTTTGTGCTACCACCTAGGATGGAATCTAATGTCCAAGATTGAGGGGACCAAATGAAAAACAAAAACATATTGTTGAACCACTAATATGAATATATGCAAGAACGCTTTCTTATAATGCAAACTTACATAGACTTTGATCATCTCTCTACAAAGTGGCAATAAGATTTCATAAAAACAGTACAAGAGCCTGTTCCTGGCAGCCTACCTTTCAGCGATGAGTTTCTTGGTGTCTTCCCAGGTGGTCTGAATGAGGTTGATTTCCCTTAGTACTTCTCCACCCAGCTCAGCGTCTCTGTGGGCCAGCTGTTGACCTTTGTCCCTGAGCCACTGCTCCTCGTGCTGGTGGGACTGGAGCTCATCTTCCAGTTGATTAAAGAGCCGAAGCCTACGCACACCACAAATTCAATAAACACAGCCCAACTGATAATTACAAACAACCCTGTTGAACAGGGTAATCCATACCTCTGCTGTAGAGTAAGCACACTGGGCTCTTTCAGGCCCTGTTTATCTGCCTTCTCCTCGATATCCTCCACTGTTTTGAGCAGCTGCTCTTTCCGCTGTCTGAACGAGCTCCAAAGAGCACCGAGAGCCTCAGCTTCACTTTGTTTGGAGCCCAGAAGGTTCCTCACGGCATCCAGCTCCACGCTTAAGGAGTCGGCCAATGAGCGGCACGAGGATCGAGTCAACTTTCCATTCATCAGGTGGAGATGAGCCTTACAGAGGCTGCTATCCAGATTCACAGCGAGCGTTTCAAGGCGACTGATATCAGGAACAACAGCTTCGAGGTCTTTCTGCAGCTCGTCCACCCGGCTTTTATCCCAACTCCCAGCGCTCTCCACGGTCTGTCTGAGGCCTTGAAGGACGCCGGCCGCCACACTGTGGGTGTGTAGGAAGGCCTCTAGCTTCTCCAGACTCTCACCTCGTAGTTCAACCAGCTGATGGGCCTCCATGTACGGCTGTAAGGAGCTCTCCCACCTTCCCTGAAGCTGCTGGACCTCAGCCGGCTCACAAACATCACACAAGGTCTTAGTCTGCTGTTGAAGGCTTTGCCTTAGGAGACTTTGCTTCAGCAGATCATCTCTCCTCTCCTGGTGGGAAAAAGTATAAAATGATACAGCATTGTAAAACTGCAAATTTCTCTTCCTGGCCATAAATAACACATACTCTGTTCTACTCATATTTTATATACTTAATATTTAATGCCATGTCAGCTTCTATGGCTATATTCATGGCAAGAGCCAGGTTTAGTATTCTAAATAAAACTAAGTAAGATGTTTTAAGATAAGTTTAATTTTTTTCTAAAAACCTGAAGTCTAAATTTGGATTTACTTGGTTAAAAATCTTTTTTAAAAGCAACAACTAAATAAAACAAGCTCCTCAAAGTGGTAGATGTAGTACAGTCTAGTAAAACTGTGAAATAATTGTTTTTAAAGCCAATGAACGTTTTTGTTATTTCATACAATCAATGATTTTCTTTGGCACAATAATTTAATGCCTTTGAATTTTCTCAGCAAATATTCACATATGCAATTCATTTTCCATATATCCATATAACTGGATTAAAAAATTGGATTGACATTCAAAATATTTACATAAAACTGTATTTACATGCACACACCACCTTTCAAAAGTTTGGGGTTAGTAAGTTTTTTGTGATTTGAAAGAAGTTATGCTCATCAAGGCTGCAATTATTTGATTAAAAGTAATAAAAGCAGTAATATTGTGAAATATTATTACAATTTAAAATTACTCTTTTCTATTTGAATATATTTTCAAAAGTCATTTATTCCTGTAATTTTCAGCAGCCATTATTCACGAATTATCATTTTCTCTCCAGAAATGTGACACAAACATACCAATTACAAACCACATACTGAATGGAGGCTCTCAAAATGCAACGTACCTTGATATCACTAGTGGAAGGTTGAAGATCAGTGATATCAACATGAGAAAACGAGTGTAAAGATGAGAGGAAAGACTCTCCCCATTTGAGGAACTTCTGCAGGGCTTGCTCAAACTGTTCCACCTGAGAAAGGTGCTCCTGAAGCACTTGGACTCTGTGATGAAGAAGTAAATATATGGTACTATGTTAGACATACTCAATTTTTTAAATGCAAAGTTCATCCCTCACTCCACCCCAGACCATTTATGAAATCTATACTACAAAAGTAGAAAACAAACATAAGCACATTAACATACTGACCCACCCTGATCAACAACAGCGTGATTTATGACAAGCTAATCATAACAGAGGCCATTTACTTCTAGGAGTATCAAAAGTACAATAGCAGGGTCAGGGAAAGGTTGGACAATAGTCATCCAAAACTAAATTATGATGCAATAATGAAACTATTTGCAATAAGATGAAACTATTTATGATGCAAGAAACCTAAAGATGGCCTCTTTAAACAATTGCTGCTTATTCTTAATATGACTGACCTTTGAGGTATAGCTGTGGTCTGACACTTCCATCTTTTCTCGAGCTGTTCATGGTCTTCTTTGAGTGTTTTCACACGTTCATCTGATGCAGTGGTGTAAAGAGTTGGCGTTTGGGCCACCAGCCTGTTGTAAACCGACTGCAGAGACTGAAGTTCACTCTTTAGGTGCTTTAAAAGAAGTGTAAGAAACGATACGAAATGATCAAACATCCCTGATCTTCATCAATATATGCCATTTTCAAAAGAAAAAAAGCTAATTAACTTTTCATCAAAATAGTTTTGAAACAGCTTTGCTTCTGAAATGAAGAGATAACATTAACCATTATTATAGGCCTACTTTTCACAATTCAGTTAAACCCCGATGGATAAAACCAAGCCTGTCATTCATTATTTCCAGCTAAATATTCTGTTTCACATAGAAATATGTCACATTATGCAAGTAAAATACATTATGAATGTTGTTTCACGCTTTATTTCATTTATTACTTTCAGTTCCAGCAGTTCTCCATCCAGCTTTAGTTTGTCGACCGGAAGGAACTGAGAGTCAGGGCTGGTTATGGATTCACATCTCTCCAGGCATGACTGCAGGGCAGACCAATCCTTTTCATACCTGAAATAAACAAATGAATCAAGAGATTTAACTAAATATCTCTTATAACAATTTGAGAGATAAATACATTAGATTCCAACAGAGACAACAAAACATACTTTTGCCAATGTGACATAAGGCTCTCCATTTGGCTCTGCTTTTCCTTGGCCTGTTTTAAACACTGCTCATAACTTTGCTGCAGGACCGCCACGGCTCTCTCTGCCTTCTCTCTCTCGCTGAGCCTGCGGGCGCCAGCAGACAGGGACAGCAGGGTGGCCTTCAGCTTTTCCAGGGACTGGAACATATCCTGCAAACCAAACAAATCCATTATTCAGTCTGAACTGGTGCACATAAATGAGAAATGTTCATGCAGGTATCATACCATGTGACTCTGTAGAGTTTTGTAGGTCTCGGATGAAGACACGCAGGAGGTGACAGGGTTGTCAAATTTCTTTTGTATATCTTCAACCTCTGATTGTAACTTTTAAAAGAATGTAACGCCATTAGACAACATAAGGCTTTAGTAAGACTGCAGTAAACCGCATGTTCACACGTACCTGTTGAAGGTTGGCACTGAACTTCGTCTGGTGGGAGGAGCTTTCCTCCAACTGTCCATTCAGGTGTTCCACACTCTCCTTAAGCTCCTCCCAGTATCTGCCAATCTGTGTCAGACGGGCTTTGATTCGTGCAGATTCGCCAGACGACACAAACTGGACCAGCGCTTGAGATTTCTCCTCCAGATTGCACAGGACCTGTAACCTCTCCTGCAGACCCTCTCTGATTGTCTAAGAGATAAAAACATTGCAATGTCAGCTGCACTTTATATAGAAAATAGAATTTTTATTAAAAGACTGAATCTGCTAAAAAATAAAAAACTAATAATAAGCTTTTCAGATTATAAACGGAGGGCAAGCTATTCAAAATAAATGCGTAACAAATTAAATTAAATATAAATTTAAAAATGAGTGATAATAAATGATAAGCAATGATCAAATGGTAAGTGATATCAAAAGAAAAGAAATATGTAATTGTAAATATAAAAGATATTAACAAAAAACCTAAAAGTACAAAATGAAATAAAAAATGTAATCAATTTATAATAATTTATACTAAGAAAATTACATATATATATATATATATATATATGTGATGTTAAATAAATAGAACATTTTCAATATAATTAATTATTAAGAAATATAAATAAAAACTATTAAAAACTCTCTTTATTTTATAAATATAAAATAAAGATTTTTTTTTTTATAAATACAGAAGCCAAGCAGTCATTTCAAGCATTTAAAAAAACATTGTTCTTTTATTTAATTATATCTTTATTATCGCACATTTACGGTACAGATTTGCTGGTCCAAAGGTGTGCTGGAGCTTTTCAAGGCATCCATTTCTCTTTCTCTCTCCGTTATCCATGTGGAAAAAGCTTCAAACTCACTCCCGAAAGAATCCCACTGATCTTTCATGCCCTCCAAAGTCTTCACACTGAAAAATTATACAGTAATAAAACAGCCTTATGGATTCCTAATGAACTCACAGATTATGCTTAATGCATTTGTCCTAATAATCTTAGTGTGAAATCTATAAAATAAAGTAGGTATTACTCTCGCTTGAGTCCAGTCTCAACTTTGTCCACTTGTTCACTCAGAGCACGTGCTTGATCCTGGAGGAGAGACTGATTTTTGGGGCCTAGTTGGATCTCTGCGGCCCTCTTGAGAAGAGTGTTCACCTGTCTGGCCTCTGTTTCACACTGTTTCAGGAGTTCCTACAGGAAAAAACAGCAGCAGAAGAAGTGAAAATGTCTGTGGCACAGTTTTGTTTTTGTGAGGCAGAATAAACCAAATAATTACAAGCCATTTCAAAACATTAGCCTGTAGGCTGCTTACAGTCGAGTGCACATTGGCTATTTACAATGGCTTGTAGTGAGGCTCATTCAGTCAGATTGTATTGCCAGAGCAGATTTTTGAATGAGGATTTGGTGGCAAAAGCTCTTGCAGCTCTTCTGGTTTTAAAATAAAGACGCTCATGTTTAATTAAAGGTGATTCATTACACGGAGCCCTTGGAGATCAAGTGTTATTCTCACCTTGGCCTGCTCCAGCTCTGTGCTGAGACTGTCTGGACTGCTGAAGTTCATCTCTCTCTCTGTGACCGATCGCACTTTACCCACAAACTCCCTCACTGCTGCCTGCTGACTGTCAAACTCCTGCCAAGCAGCTAAAGTCACCTGACAACAGAGATGGACATTCATACTATTGTTTCAAAGAAAATATTTTATCTGCTCAATCCCAAAAATTGTTAAAAAAAATAAATATGAAACTGCATTCAAATATTTCCAAATGAAGCCAAATAGTCATATAAAGTAAAAAAAAAAATTGTTTTATTTATATTAGGATTTATCATAATAATAATAATAATCATCATCATATTTTAATAATATTAATATATTATTAAATCAATATTTTTCTAAATATTTAACATACATTTTAATATACAAACTTATGTTGTTATTATTATTATTATTATTATTTTATCACATTAGTAATTTATTATATAAATATTTTATTTAATATATACATTTAATATTAAACAAATATTTTATTTAATTTGACTTAAACATCCTCACCTCCAGGTTCTGTAACATATACAAAACTATTATATTTTTATATTTATTTTATTTCATTGGATTTGATTTAACCATCCTCACCTCCAGGTTCTTTTCCTGTGACTCTGTGCTTTGATCCATTTTGCTCAAGGTGGTGTCTAGTTTCTGCAGGTCTTCCTGTAAGTTCTCCTCCAGACCCTCCTCTATCTGCAGCTGCTTTCCACGGTTTATCTGCTCTTGCATTTCCTTCTGCTTGAGCCGGAGACGCTTCAGTTGTTGCTGCACATTAAGAAAGCACATGAACGTTGGATATAAATATGATTTTCAGCTTCATATATCAGGGTTGCGATTCATTCAGTGAGGGTGGCACCTGATGAAGCAGCAGCAGTTGTTGGGCTTCTCTGACGGACTCAGAGTTCAGAATCTTGCTGGTCACTGACTGCAGCTCCTGCTGACCCTGTGTCAACTCCTCCAGTGTAGTTTTCACCTCCTCTCTGAACTGCACACAGTCGCTCACCGCCAGCACGACCTTCTCTGACTATCACAACACATAAAATCTTCTTTTTTTAATATTTAAACCATCACAACATGAAAAACAGGACTTTCATTACTTTTTTAAACAGAAGTCTTAAAGGCACAGTAGCAAAGACAACATGTTTATTTTAAGAGGGTGGGAAATGGTCCTGAAAAGTAAGTTAGAAACCATTATGAGTGGATTAAAATTTTTCCTTTCTCTTTGAAGTGTTACAAGCTCTTGGTGCATAAAGAAGATCTGTAAAGTTGCAAAGACTAAAGTCTCAAATCCAAAGAGATATTCTTTATAAAAGTTGAGTCAACCACGCCTACCTAAAACGGCTCGTTCTAACACGCCCCCACATGTCTATGTCACAATGTGGGAAGATTTGCATAACACCGCCCAAATGTTCACACAAAGAAAGAAGGCATAACTTTTATTCACGCTGTAGTATTGTTGCCGCCGCTGTCATGTCGTGAAGTCACTGTGTGCTTCGTTGTGAAAGCGAAACTACTTTGTTTGGCCTTCCAAAAGAGGACGATATCATATTATATTATATTATATTATATTATAAATGACTAAATGTAAATGTAATTATATTATAATGGAAAATTTATTTAATTTGTCTTACCTCCAGGTTCAATAAAATATAAAGATATCTGCTAGCAGCTGCAGCTGATCTGCATTGATATTTTTCTATATGGCAGATGATTTATTTGGATTTATTCTTAAAATGAGTATGTCTTACCTCAGAAAGGGAGGTGAGGAGACCCTTAAAGTCACTGGAGAGTTTGCTGAGAGCAGCCCCCTGTCTCTGAGTGTCACTCTCCGTGCAAACCTCTATCAGAGCGGCCAAACGCGTCTTCAGCCAGCTCACGTTCCCCTCCTGCAGTTCAGCATCGTTTCTCAGACTCTGCAAATCATGAAGGGATGATCAATCAAGATTTCACACAGCTGTCACATTCATTTTCAGTCCACTTCATCTTTGTTTCGCACCTCAATGGTGGATTTGACCTGTCCAAACTTGCTGGGGTCTCCAGCTCTGTTTCGCAGAAGTCTGAGTTGACTTTCCTTCGATGTAACCCAGGCAGAGAGTTCAGAGAACCTGCAAACACACACAAAAATAATCATATTGTTAATATTGTATAAATTAAAATCAACTTATATCAGCAGTGATTTTACAAACAATTGACTGTGCAATAGTCAAGTCACATTTATTTATAAAACACTTTATACAATACAGACTGTTTCAAAACAGCTTCACTGTAATAAACAGGAAAATAACAGTATTAATGCTGCAAAATTAATCAATTATGAAACGAATACGATTTCAAGTGTAAAGCAGCTCAAAAATGACAATAGTGTCATTATTCAGCATTTTAGTCACATTTTGATTAAATTTAGTTCAACAACAGTGTGGATGTTGCAACGTTCGGACACAATTCAACTATAATGACAATAGTGTCATTATTTAGCTCAAGTCAGTTCAATGTTAATTCAGTTCAGTTCAATAACAGTGCAAAGTTTATAAAATTATACAACAAGCTTAACTGAGCTATAAGCAGCTCTGCAGATGACAATAAGTCAGTTCAGTGTTGATTCAGTTCAGTTCAATAACTGTAAAGTTCATCAATTATGAAACAAATTCGATTCAGCTATAGTAGACAACTGTCATTATTCAGCTCTTCGTTCAAGATTTGTTCTCATCCAATAGTGTCAGTGCAGTCAAATCAATATTATTACTGAATATTAAATGTCTTTTAAACAGCTTCAAAATGTGAAAATAACTTAATTTTGTTAAATTCATTCATTATGAAACTGTAAAGATAATAGTGTCATTATTAAGCTCAAGTTAGTTCAGCGTTTGTTTAATTCAGTTCAATAACAGTGTCAATGTTGCACAGTTTGTGTCATTCTCCAGCTCAATTCAGTTCAAATTCTGTTCTTATCCGATAGTGTCAGTGCAGCTGAATCGAAACCACTTAATATTCAATATTCAAAGGACTAAAGGTTCACCTGGTATTAAACTCCTTCCACTTGTCCGGGTGCTGCATTAGTTTCTGATGTGTGCTGTCAATATCCTCTCTGACCTCTGCAAACACCATCCTGGCATTCTCCAGTGTTTGCCGGGCTTGTTCGCTTTCTGGAAGCTTTGAGCGCAGTTCCTCCATATGATGTAAGCGCTTCTCACAAAGAGCCTGTGGACCCTTTTCCTTAAAAAACATCTACGTAAAGATATCCAACATAAGCGATCCCTATTTCCAAGGACAGAAAGAGTGCTTATAGAGGGTGTAATGCCGGTGGCTCTCACCCTGTGCTCTTTGATTAACCTCTCGCTGCCCATGCTGGGCAGACTGCGGTTCTCACGGGCCAGTTCAGCCTGACACTCCTGCACTGATGCCTTCAGACGACTCTTCTCCAGCTCCACCTTCAGATGCAGCAGGTGAGAGGGAATCTCTGTTTGGACATCCTGTAGAAAAGATGCATTTTCATGTGGTGGGTGCAATTCAAGTGGTTTTCGTCATACTTTTTAAGCTATAATTTACAGCCAAATCAAACCACTTTAAAAAGCTCTTAATGGTCCAAGCCACTTTCAATGTTTCATAATTCTGAAAGGGGGTTAGCATAATTTTTAACAAGATAAGCAGGTTTTCAACATTTAAAAAATGACCATTTGTGAACCCCTTCAAGTGTGAAAAGCCCATATTAACAACCCATTTATGTTCTATTGTATTGTATTGTATTCTATTCTATTTAGAACATGTCACAGTCTTCAGCGGGTGTGCCCAGGAGGGCCACCAGATGACTGTGTTCGGTGAGCACATGGCTTGTGTTGTGTTGTCTGTTGCCATGTGCTCTCTCCTGTCTATTGTCTTGCCCCTCCCATCTTGTTACCTCGTTATTGTTTTAGTTGCTCCACCTGTGTCTCCCTCGTTAGCCTCCTCGTTTGGTTTCCTATTTATTCTCCTGGTGTCTGTCATCCGGTGCTGATCCGTCATTTCTCATTGTGTGTGTTTCGTGTCTGCATGTGTGCAGCTTTAGGCCTGCCTGTCTGTTTTTCCCCTTCGGGGTGGTTTGAGTTTGTTTTTGTTTCATTTTTATTATAAAGAAAGAACCA
>NW_015627738.1:1450517-1450661 GCF_001515625.1 Sinocyclocheilus rhinocerous
AAAGGACTTATCCCTTGATGAGCCCATTAGCCCCTGGAGCATGCTAGGATGCAAGCATGTATCCTTTGAGTCCTTTGAGAAGTTCGTGGCACGTTCTTCAGCTAAGGGGGCTGCAGCGCCTCCCGTGATGGCCGACAAGGCTGC
>NW_015627738.1:1454208-1456551 GCF_001515625.1 Sinocyclocheilus rhinocerous
TTTTTGTTTCATTTTTATTATTAAAATAAATAACCATTTCTCCTGCAATTGAGTCCTCGCTTCATCTCCCTGCACGCACCGTGACAGAACATGACTGCTGAACTACAGTTGAAACTGGACATTTTTCAACAGAAACAAGCACCAGTCCAAACATATTTACTTAAAAGAAAATAACTTTAATGTTTGGCAATGTATGAATCCTACAGATGAAGTAACGGAATATAGTGCATTACTTGAAGTGTAATTACACCTTTTATTATTTTATTTTATTAGTTTATATTTTATTTTATTATTATATTTTTTCTTTCTCTTAATGTTTGAATTAGATGCAAATGTCCTGTTGATGTTCTTATTGATTCAGTAATTGTTATTATTACTATTATCATTATATGTAAATGTTAGTTACTGTTCTGTCACAAAAATATTTAATAAAACACATACATATATATATATATATACACACACACACACAGTTAAAATAATAATAATAATAATAATAATAAATAGAAAAATAAATATAATTTTAAAAATTATATTATAATAATACATAATAATAATATATATCAGCAACCTTTTGAAATGCTATAAAAATGGTTGGTATTGTGAGGTGAGACTGTAAGACTGTAAGCGTTCTCTGACCTTCCACTGTTTGTGCAGCTTCCTGACTGTTTCCTGCAGATTCTGTTGTTCTTGCTCTGGTAGAATATCTGAGAGTTCATCGCAGGCTTTCAGAAAGGCATTGAGAACTCTCTGATCCAGCTGCCCAAAGAACTCCTGCAGGACATTCCATAGATATGTTATGAAATCACGTCAGCTTTAAAATGTCTATGAACTAATTTCCTTAAGAAATTAAGTCTTCCTGGAGACGAAATAAAGTTCAAACTCTGCTTTCGGCCTATTTGCAAGCACTAGAATAGACTGTTGGCTTTCATTTCTCACAGTGTGCTTTTTCAGAAGGTCCTCTGGGTTTCCTCTCTCAGTCATGGAGCTGCGAGCTATTTTCAGAACCTTCTCCAGCTCTACACGAGACTCCTCAAATCTCTTCATCAGGCTGCTGTTCGCCTCCACATGCCTCTTCCATTCTGTGGTTTCTTTTACCATGCCCTTTTTGAGATAAAACATACAACAAAGAAAAACAGCAAATGGGATTTATTTCATATCACAATTGTTTCTCCAAGACAGCAATGAGATCAAATGGATGGCTTCTGCCTAATTCTCTGATTGTAGTTCTGTCTGCTCTCAAGTTTCAGAAGAGATCTCAAACTGCGCTCAGATTTATCAAGCTACCATTGTTTCCCATCAATAGTCATAGATTTTACCATGAAACATTTCTCAGTCTCATTCTTGCATATAAGACATGACGTTGTTCTTCCGATGGTGCGGTTCCCACCTGTGAAGAGGCCTGAAGCTCGGTGATTCTCCTCTCTAGCAGTGACGTGTCCAGGTGTTTTAGCTTCTGACTGGTGTCCAATGACTTCAGAATGATCTGATGGTTTTTGTCAATCACTGACAGACACTTTTTACAGCTCTGCTGATAGGTCACCAGCTCCTGATAATTGTATAAACAGAGAAAATACAAAAAAGAGAGGGAATTTTAAAATATCAAGTGCTGTCAAAATCTTAAAAAGCCTGTCAACGCCAATAAAGGACACAAAATATTCACAATTTTTTTGCAATGTTGCTAAACTAAAACTACAATATTCACATGTAAAAGTTGGGCTAAATATTTGTATTTATACCGAACAGTTTTAACCAGTGTTATTTTAGTATAATTGAGATAATATTATAGTTTTTATTAATATTATGAATTAGTTTTTATTTTTATATTTTTTGTCTTCAATTTAATATTATACATTTTGTAATTTTTTGTTTTTGTCATTTTTATTAGTTTTTTTCATTTGTCTATATAAGTTTCCTTAATTTTTATTTCAGTTTTAGTTATTTTAGTACATCTAGTTAAACAAAGAAATGTTGCCTTGTCAACTAGCTGAAATAAAATAAATGTAACTTTTTAAATATTTTAATTTTGTTAAAGGGGTCATATGATGCGATTTCAATTTTTCCTTTCTCTTTGAAGTGTTACAAGCTCTTGGTGCATAAAGAAGATCTGTAAAGTTGCAAAGACTAAAGTGTCAAAACCAAAGAGATATTCTTTCTAAAAGTTAAGAGTCAGCCACGCCTACCTAAAACGGCTCGTTCTAACACACCCCACATGTCTACGTCACGATGTGAGAAGATTTGCATAACGCCGCCCAAATGTTCACACAAAGAAAGAAGGCGTAACTTTTATTCTCACTGTAGTATTGTTGACGCTGCAGCCATGTTGTGAAGACGCTGTGTGCT
>NW_015627738.1:1458521-1461799 GCF_001515625.1 Sinocyclocheilus rhinocerous
ATTCGGCCAATCACAACGCACTGGATAGCTGGCAAATCACAGCACACCTCGCTTTTTTAGACCGATGAGCTTTGTAAAAATCGACGCGTTTCAGAAAGGCGGGGCATAGAGGAGAAACAATAATGTACAGTATGTGGAAAATAATGTGTTTTTTTTACCTTAAACCGCATAAACACATTTCATTACACCAAATACACAAAATAATGTTCTTTTTAGCAGCATCATATGACCCCTTTAACATTTATTTATTTCAAGTAACGAAATGTTTATGGTTTTCGTTAACTATAATAACCCTGGTTTTAACTGCTTCTTTTCATTATTGAATTATATTACTTGCAGATATTTTTTTATTTAAATCTTGCTATTCATTTTTTAAATGGGAATAGGTCTTTAAGGTGGTGCAAGCAGAATCATAACACTAAAAGCTTGCTGTCACATATAGTATAACCCATAGTCCTTTAGTCACCTGACACTTCTGCTTGAAGTCTCCTGGAGCCTCGGAGTCCCGGGAGGAAGTGATGCGGCTCGCCTTCTCCAGCGACTGGTAGAACCCAGTGATATGTTTCTCCATTTCCTCTAATGGTGGCAGCATGGCCTGGGAGTCCCTCAGCAGAGGCAGAGCTCTTTCTCTTATCTGAATGAGACATTGAGGTCATAATGTGAGATGGTGTGATTGCGGTCTAATGTGGCAGTTCATGAGGGAAAATACAGGCCTGGCACCTTGCTGAACTCATCCTTGATGGTTGCCATGGTAGCCAGCATCCGAGCGATCTCTTCCTCGGTGAGGTCTTTGGTCAGCTGCTGTGCGTTACGTGTGGCCGTCTTGTACGCCGCCTCCATGGATGGCACTTTGTGCTTGATGTCCTACAAGAAATTAGTCGACATTTGCATAATCTCTATAAACTCTCATATTACGTACACTACTGTTTAAAAGTTTCTGGCCAGTACGTTTGGAAGCATTAAATTGTTTAAAAATGACAGTAAGATATTTATAATGTTACAAAAGATTTCCAAATAAATGCTGCTCTTTTGAACTTTCAACTCATCAAAGAATCCTGAAAACAAATATTAAGCAGCATAACTGTTTTCAACATTGATAATAATAAAAAATGTTTCTTGAGCAGCAAATCAGCAAATTAGAATGATTTCTGAAAGATCATGTGACACTGAAGACTGGACTAATATATGTTACATATACTACGAAATGGAACAGCTATTTTAAATGAAATAATATTTCGCAATTTTATTGCTTTTATTGTATTTTTGATCAAATAAATGCAGCCTTGGTGAGGCATAAGAGGCATTTTTCTGTAACGACTCCAAACTTTTGAACAGTAGTCCGATTGATAAGTCAGTCAGCACACAGTCAGCTGCTCAAAATGACAAATTCAAGAGGTTTTATCACTCGAAAGTGGTATACGCTGCGATTGACCAATCAGAATCAAGTATTCCAGAGAACCAGCTTCGTGAACTTTGATTACCTCAACGTCTTGTAGATATGTCCGTATGTTCAGAAATGAAACTTGAACTGGAGTGTTCATCCTCTCGTTGGCCGAGTCAATAAATGCTTTTAAGGCTTCAATCCCATCGTCATAATCTTTTCTCAGTTTGTCCACTTCATCTGCTCTTGCATACTAAGAAAAAAAATCATCAGAATTATGTTTACACCAATATAAATATTGACATTATTTCATAAAAGGGACTGTCAAAGAGAAAAATAGTCATGAAAAACTAAATTATGAATGTGTTGGGTGAAAGAAACCTTGACTTGAGAGATAAAAACAAAATGCTTGACGTCTTACATGTTTGACTTTGACAAACAGCTCTCTCCATCTGCCGTTGAGAAGGAGCAACTGTTGTTTCAGTTCTCGAGACACGGTCTCATCGCACGTCTCAATCAGGAAGTTTCCAGCATCATTCATGTCCATGTGCTGCTGAATCCAGTGTGGAAGATTCCGGAAAAACTCCTGCAGAAGAATTCACACTCTTTATACACAACAGTTTTCATTCGGCAGCATTTCATCTGAAAGCCACAAACTTTTTCAACGCACCCGTTTGTCGCTCTCTGACTGGTTGAGCATCTTCTCGGCGTCCTCCAGCCAAGCCTGCAGGCTGGCCACTGTGCTGCTGTATTTCTCCCAGTTGCAGATCACTTCCTCCAGCATGCTGCGGACGCTGCGCACCTCCACTGACAGGTTCTTCCACTGCGCTGTCGCATCGCTCAGAAACTTATTCACGCCTTCTACCTCCTCAGCTGAAGGCAAATCACATTATGATTACCACTGGAAACAAATGCATTTCTCAATCCCACAAACCAATCCCTAGAGTCAGGACAGTGCCCACTGTTGTGGATTAGAGTGTCAGCTACTGATGATACACGGGGGCAACTTTTTGAGCAATGTTGCTTGGGTACTTTCACATTGAGGATGGATAACAAATGTCTTCATCTGGTTGCCCGTTGGCGGCAACATTGCTCAAAAAGTTGCCCCGTGTATCATCAGTCTAAGTGAACTGACAGGAGGGGTTAGTAGAAGTGAAATCACTGTATTGTGATGTTACACACTTCAATCAAGATCAACCACCTGATCTAAACAGTCACTATGTTAGAGAGTACTCTGGTTCCTCTAAACTCACCTCTCTTGGGGATTTTACTGCCTAGAATATGAAATAGTTAAAGGGGTCATATGATGCTGCTAAAAAGAACATTATTTGGTGTATTTGGTGTAATGAAATGTGTTTATGCGGTTTAAAGTTAAAAAAACACATTATTTTCCACATACTGTACATTATTGTTTCTCCTCTATGCCCCGCCTTTTTGAAACGCGTATTACTACACTCAATATGATACCTTTGTAGTCAGGTAAATATATTCCTAAAACCTAACCATTACACGTCCAGGTCATGTTTCTTGCCATTTTCAAAAGAATCAAAATAAGAAATTATATTTTGCTTTAATATAGGCTATATTTATTTTTGTTTATTGTTTTTTTAATGAATTTCAACATAATTTTTTGTCACATTATTTTTATTATATTAAAACACATTTACCCCTACTTATTTAATAAAAAAATATTAAAACACAGTAACATTGTGAAATATTATCAGAATTTAAAATAAATGTTTTCTATGTGAATATATTTTCAAATGTAATTCATTTCTGTAAATGTAAATTTTCAGCATCATTACTCTTCAGAGTCTTTCTCAGTCTTCAGTCACATGATTCTTCAGAAATCATTCTAATTTGCTGATATATATATATATATATATATATATATATA
>NW_015627738.1:1461943-1511375 GCF_001515625.1 Sinocyclocheilus rhinocerous
AATCTTTCAGTAGTGTATATTCATAATACAATAATAATAATTTTTATTAAAAAAAATATTTATTATGAAAAATATTATTTATTTTTTTCCCTTTTGATTTTTGAGTGAAATATGACCTGGAGATTTCATTTGTGACATTCACCCATTCATAGTCTATATTTAGTATTTTTATATTAAGATTACTATGCGAGGTCAAAGAAGACCATCAGATGTGAGTCAAATATAATTTTTTAAGAAATAATATTACTCCACAGCACTTCTTTCACCACTGTAATGATGTTTCAAGGACGTGTGACAGAATGAGGCTGCCTGATCACAAAGCAATAGGCTCATTTTGGCTGCTGGAGTTCAGAATCGCTGCCAGGGAATGATTATAAAAAGCTTCATGAATCTCCAGCCTCAGAGGAAAAATGGCTGAAAGTGAGACGTATCTTACCTGAATCCCCAGATTTCAAGTAGGAGTCTGCAGCTTGTTTCAGAGTCCGAAACGTGGTTTCATACTGCTCAAAGAACTTATGGCCTTCGATGAACGCCTGTGTGTAAATGAGTACAGTAATGGGAAGATGTTTCATGATATGTCAGCTGAATCTGTGTATATAAAGCAGATTAAAAGAGTTTATTAAATATGCTGGAGGACGTACAATATAATTGTGCAGAAGAAGCTCCACTGAGTCCCGTCGGCCGTATTTAATGATCCACGATTTGAGCTTTGACTCGGCTAGCATGAGAAACGCCATGAGACGATACTTCATCTCCCAGAACTCAAACTTAATCAGATGGACGTGAGATGATGTGGACACAAAATTAAACCTGTGCAAACATGAAATATTAGTAAATATTGCAGTAAACTATGGGATTTTGACTCCTTAGTTTCCATAATTACAGTATATAAAGTTAACATTAAAGTTAACACAAAAAAATGTCTTATTGTGCATGATTCATTATTAGATTGTTTTCCTCAAAATGTAATAATCTCTGAAAATACTTTCTTTTCTATGGATGTAACCATGGCCACATGTGTCAGAAAAATTGTACAAAGAAATATTGTACAATTTTTACATTTTATAAAACTTGCCAGCATGGCATTAAAGTGTTCTGGGTGGTTGCCAGGGCATTGCTATTTGGTTGCTAGGGGTGTTATGTTAGGGTGTTGCTATATGGTTGTCTGGGGTGTGCTGGGTGGCTATTAGGCGTTGATATGTGGTTTCCTGGGGGTTCTGGGTGGTTGCTATGTGGTTGGCTAGGGTGTTTTGGGTGGTTGCTAGGGCGTTACTATGTGGTTGCCTAGGGCATTCTGGGTGGTTGCTAGGGCGTTGCTATGTGGTGTTCTGGGTGGTTGCTATGGCGTTGCTATGTGGTTTTCTGGGGTGTTCTGAGTGGTTGCTAGGTTGGTGCTATGAGGTTGCAGAGTTGTTCCAGATGTCCTGAGAGATTGTTAACACAATGCTATGTGGTTGCCTGAGATGTTATGGGTGGTTGCTAGGGTGTTGCTATTTGGTTGTCTGGGGTGTGCTGGGTGGATGCTATTAGGCGTTAATATGTGGTTTCCTGGGGTGTTCTGGGTGGTTGCTAGGGGTTGCTATGTGGTTGGCTAGGGTGTTTCGGGTGGTTGCTAGGGCGTTACTATGTGGTTGCCTAGGGCATTCTGGGTGGTTGCTAGGGCGTTGCTATGTGATTTTCTGGGGTGTTCTGTGTGGTTGCTAGGGCGTTGCTATGTGGTTTTCTGGGGTGTTCTGGGTGGTTGCTAGGGTGGTGCTTTGTGGTAGCAGAGTTCCAGATGTCCTGAGAGATTGTTAACACATTGCTATGTGGTTGCCTGAGATGTTATGGGTGGTTGCTAAGGTGTTGCTATGTGATTGGTGAGTTCTTCCACATGGTCTGAGTGATTGTTATCCCACTCCTGTGTGGTTGCTAGGGTGTTGCTATGTGGTTGATTACTTAGTGATTACTAAGTTGTCGTGGATGTTTTCTACTAGTTCTGGGTGGTTGCTGAGTTGTTTCACATGTTCTGAGTGGATGTTTGCACATTCCTTTGTTGTTGCTAGGGCGTTGTAATGTGGTTACCTGGGGTGGTCAAGTAGTAGCTACGTTGTTCTGGGTGGTTGCTAGTTCGCTCAAGTCAAAGTCTATTTGATGTTCTGGGCTCTAAACATGGCTAAGTATGTCATCCTGTCTACTGCACAAACATTGCAGTTGTTTAATACTTTAAATTGCCATTGTTATGTATGTGATTGCACATCACATAACAGACATCAAATGCATTGCAAATGCCGTTTCATGTTGCCTTTAAACAGTTAAATGAAACTTAAGGTCATCAGATTTAACCTTTCTGCCATGTCCTGAAGCTGCTCTGGTGGAACCGGGACACCGTTTACCGATCGGTCTCTGTGAATCTGTTGAAATGTCTGTCGGTGTCCCTCCAAATTCTTCAAAACCTCCTGCACAGAAAGCACAGTCATTGTTTTTAATTTTAGCAGCACAGTGATTGGATCAAGTCCCTTAAGAAAGAAAAAAAGTTCCAGCACCTACCATGTGCTGTTCCAGTTTTCTGTGGATGATGTTGGCCGTCTCTTCGTGGGCCTGTTGAATGGGTATGTCCTCTCTCAGGGAAAGTTCTGCCCGATGCAGCCAGGCTCCAATCACTCCTAGAGGGCCCGGCAAAGACTTATCCAGATGGATGTGCCAGTCTAAGAGCTGCACAAGCCACACAAAAGCATCGCAAATATCAAAAGGAGAGATCTGCTTTGAAAGCCGTTCACTGTCTGTGAGGTCCCTTCAAGCTGTCAAGTGTCTGGCCAGATTGCAGTGTCCGCTCTGTGGACTTCTCTGTTCCTTTAAACAAAAGCGTCTCTGTGTGTCTGTCCTCTTTCCTCAGTAATGAACCCTGTATCCATGGTCTACGCTCCAATTCACACTTCATTACAGCTAATGACAACCAGAGAAGCACAGCAGTAAGAGTTGAACTCTGAAGTAAAAACTATTTTCAAACATAATAGTGGATTTATGTACACAAAACAGACAAATATAACAGCTAATATTTACAATCTCCAGTTTAAATTAAAATATTAATATAATTAAATTAAACAACTATCCCTCGGTTTCACAGACAAGGCTTAATCCTAGTCGTTGACTAAAATGCATGTCTGGGCTGTTTTACCTGAAAGAATCTTACACTGACTGATCTTAAAATAGGTCAGTTCCATTATTTTGTCTGAAGATGCACACCAGTAGTGTTTTTTTCCTAATGTATGTTTATAAAAACTACTTTAATGTCTAATACTTAAACTACTTAAACTAAAAAGAGCATGATACTACGATATTTCCTCAAATTGTGATATCACACACCCCTAGTGAACAAACACTTTAATTACACTTGGTAAAGCACGTACCCTGACAGACACATGATCCCAGGCCTGTTTGACCACGGCCTGGTCCACTGACAGTTTGCCGTCCCTGTGTACCGGTTGCAGGAGAGACTCGATCTGTTTCTTTCTCATCTCATACTGCACACGGAAACTCTTAAAAGCCTGCAGTCAAAAAAGAAGGATGGAGGAGAAATAAATACATCTGACCTTATAGCAAACTCAAAACTCTTTTCAAATGCAAGAGTTTAGCCAATCATAATAGAGCACATTTGCTACTGAAGTCTTAAAAGCAGCAAAAACAGCCTGTTTAATTCTAAAGATCGTGGAAAATTCTCGTGTTCACCTGATATTTGTCGGTGAGACTCTCTTCAGATCCCTGTGCACGCAGTAAATCTCTCTCTAGCTGATCCAGCCAGATCTTCACCTCCCTCAGCACCTTGCGGTCCTCTCGCTGTGCACATCAGACAGAAAGAAACAATGATTTATCACTCGCTTAGCAGGTATTCAGCAAGAAACCCTTATAACAAAAACCCACAGAAGGTAACACAGCATTGTGAAACAATGAAAACTAAGAGAGAGTCCAATCCCAAAGAAGAGTAAAGAACATAACACGGAGCTGTTATGACCCTATGTATTAATATACACATACCTCAAGCATTAGCTCAATATCTTGTGGATCATACTGTCCAGGAGAGCAAAGGCACATCAAGAGATGCAAACACAACACAGTCAAGACGTTAGCAAGATAAAAGCCAGAGAAAGAGAGGAAACACGCAGAGAGTATCCACCACCGACAGACCATTCTCAGCAAACAGTGACATTTGTGTTATAATTGTCTCCAGAACTTACTACTCATTTAATGAACAAGATACTGATCTTATTTGGTACATTCAATTCTGTAAATTCTATAATGCAAAACAACATTTTAAACATATTATTTTTTTATTGTGAAATATTTGCTTTTTATCTGTCAGTGTACTGTACATGTGCTTATTTTCTGTTTTAATTTAATGAGAATTTTAAAAAGGATAAAATTGTATAGAATTAAAATAAATATATTGAATTAAACAATTATTCTACCTATTTTTTAAATAAAAATATTATGCGTCCACTATGTAGTTTTTAAAATGTTTATATTTTGTAAATATCAATATGTTTATATATATATAAAATGTCACTGTTCATTCACTTTCTGTTCTTATGCTGTGACATTTCTCCCTTTAATAAAAAATATGTTTTTAAAAAAATGTAATGCTTTTTGACTAAAACTTATTTGATGTAAATATGATTAGAAATGTTTGCACATATCTTTAACCCCAAATCATTTTAAATGTAACATGGTTTGCTCAAAACATGTTCTGAATGAGCAGTGTCTTGGGTTATTAATATTATTCACAGTTATACTGTGTAATTTATTAATAATTATTCAAAGTATTTATATGATCAATTATCCATTGTATTTTATATTCAATTATAAGCATATGTATGTTCATGTAATTTAGTAAGTTACTGTGATAGGGTTTAAATCATGTTTCCTACACTTTTCTAGCACATATGGCATTGTTTCTTGAGAATGTCCCATACACTAAATGAACCTCATGCTGGTGAGACGTAATCAACTCTTACCTGTAGAGCTGGGATAGAGAGCGCGAATGTAGGAATGGAACGAACCAGCTACAAATGCGCACGGCGAGTGACACAGACAGAGATACAGAGTGAGCACACAGAGCAATGCATTATGGGTGTGATTCTAGAGTAAAATGATTCCTTGAATGGATTCCACATTGTGATGGACTACAGTAGTGTTAGTGACTGATGAGGAAGCACTACAGCAGTGACTGCAGTAAATAACAACAGCAAGCGGCTAGTGTATTTTTAGCTCATACATGAGCATAAGCACTAGAGCGTACCTCCTCTTGCTGTCCATCTGTCTCGGATTGGTGGGGATCTGGGTAGTGCTTCAGGAACTGAGCTACGTATGTCATTATGGATTTCTCATCAGGCTTGTCCACATCCACATCTGCAATAAAAACAAACTAAAAGTTGGAGGTTTGAACCCCTCAAGGGGAAATCCTTGCGATATTACCATTCTGCTGTTTATGTATCTATGCATGCATGCATCTAGTTTTAGTTTGGGTTTTACTGTGCATCGTCAGGTGTTCCATAGGCTGTCATATGAGATGATCCACTGACCTGAAGAGTCAATTGAGGCTTTTTATAGCCTCTTCAAAGGGCCTCTTCAAAGATCACATCATGATGTCATACTAGTCTCTCTCTGATCTAGCCTGATGTCATGCTTGAATAGCAGCATGACCTACATAAGAAACTATAAGAGTGTCTGTCTGTAATGAGGCCTGATAATGAGCATCCCCAGTATAATTAAGCAGCGTCTATTCACATCAAACTCAAAACCAATGAGTGGCTCTTCAAAAGCACAACAGATCATTGACTGAATCTACATTATTAGCCACACAACATTAGTATTGGTGCTACATTCATGGAATCAGATGGTTATACCATATACTATCAGTGTTTCCCACAGACTTACACTCTATGTGTGGCGGCTTCCCCTGGGGGAAATATATATGTATATAATAATTTTATATCTGCTAAATGCATAAATTATATGTATATATACTTTTTGAAAGTGCAAATTCATTCTCTGCCAGCAGGAGGTGCTTTAGGAGCGGCAGAAACAGCCGTTTCCCCAGTAACGGCTGTAATCAAAACAGCGCTCTGCTCATAAACGCTGCTTTATCAGGCATTATAGGAAAGATTAGATGAAAATGACATCAAAACTTTCGGTTCCCTTCAAAAAAGATACATTCATATAAAAACAACCGTGCCGCGTTTTGATTTTGAAACGTGCAGTGCTCATGTTTATTCAACGAAGTCAAAGCCTTTTGGAAAATCAATTTGTGGCGGTCAGTGTTGATATTGTGGCGGGCAGCCACAAATAAACCAATGTATGGGAAACACTGTACTATACTATACACTATACTATATTATTACTATTATTATTATATTATTACAGTTTTTTTAAACATTTTATTTTTATATTTTAAATTTTCATTTTAATTTAATTTTTAATTAAGTTTTAGTAATTTTGTTGTGTATGTTTTTATTTGTTTTTTTAATATGGCTATATAATTTTTTTTTTATTTATTTATTTTTTTTTTCAGTTTTAGTTTTAGTTATTTTAGTACATCAAGTTGAACTAAATGAAAATAAATGTTGACTTGGCAACCATCTGAAATAAAACTTGGCAACCATCTGAAATAAAAATTAAAATAATTTATTTTATTTATATTTTATTTTATTTAAGTTAAAGGGGTCATATGATGCGATTTCAATTTTTCCTTTCTCTTTGAAGTGTTATAAGCTCTTGGTGCATAAAGAAGATCTGTAAAGTTGCAAAGACTAAAGTCTCAAATCCAAAGAGATATTCTTTATAAAAGTTAAGAGTCAACCACGCCTACCTAAAACGGCTCGTTCTAACACGCCCCCACATATCTACATCACTATGTGGGAAGATTTGCATAACCACCAAATACACAAAATAATGTTTTTTTAGCAACATCATATGACCCCTTTCATTTTTTATTTCAAGTAACAATTTTTTTTATGGTTTTAGTTTTAGTTAACTATAATATAACCCTGTATATATAATTGTACTGAATGATTCCTACATTAATATACCATGGTATTTCCTAATCCAAGATCATTTAAAAGAATGGCATTGTATTACCATTGTGCATGTCTAAAAAACATGGTATTCCCATAGATCCATTATAAAAAACATGGTAATATCACAGTGCTATTTTGTAAGTTGACATTGTAAGTTATATGTTGTTCATCTCAAAGGAAATTGGAGAGATTTTGGGGTAAAATAAGTCATATCAGTACCTTCAGGATCTAGTAAACGCGGTATTCCCAGTTCATTTTCTGCCACACTGAAAGCCTCTTCCAGGTTCTCACGATTACTTCTTTTTCTCACGATGTCCATGTCCACGAGTTCTGGACGAATGGCATGAATAACAGAATGGAAGGCCACACCGCTGCGCCAACTAACACCGAAGTCTTTAACTTCAATCCCAAGACGCCTTGAGAGAATAAATAATGACTCATTAGGGGCCTTATTGATACATTAGGCCTGTTTTTATACACAATTCTTGTAAGTTGACATATCCATTTCAAATGATCAATTTAAACCCTCAATAGAGCTCGTATTTATCTTAAAAATTCTCCTTCAGTTGGCAGAAATACTTGGTTGACATACTTGGTTGCTGTGCTTTGGACCCATCTGAGCAGGGCTTTTTTGGCATTGCCCTGAAACTTTGTCATCACTTTGCGTTTCATAGGTGGGCTTCCCGTCTCCGAGCTGGCCATGCTGTCCACCGAAGACGCACTGCTGGATAAAGCCTGAAGGGCTGGAAGATTACTGGTCAACTCCTCAATCTGCAAACGTTTGTGAGGGTAGACCCTTAAAACTCAGGTAAACACAGACATATGGCAATTTTCCAGATCCTACCACCATAATTGGCAAACATTACCTGAAAATAGAGGATAATGGTCCATATCAGCCCCAAGACAATGGACGGGCGTCCATCAGCAATGTCAGTGGCATTGATATTGACTAGTTTGATCTGGAAAATAAATATTTTGCATGTTAGAAAGTCTTAAATGGCTAAATCATTTGAAAATATCAATGTAACAGACATATTATCCACAGATCTGAGGTCAGTGCAAACAGGCCAGTCTAAACCAGCACTACCTGCTGATGAACCGTGCAGAATAAAACCAGGAACGTGCATAAAGTAAGTAAACAGGGTCCATTTTGATTTCATGTTGACTTGAAAAAAATTAAGTAGCCAGACATATTCACTTCTTAGGGAATAAGCAAATATGAATGCACGAGTATTTGAGGAACATGTGAGTGAAGAGGAAAAAAGCTATTTACTCATGGCCAACCAGTCATGGACATCAAAAGAGATGCTGTAGAAAAACAAGCTTTCTAAAAATAATTGCAGCTCTTTCAGCCAGTAGAAATAATGGAGTTGCTCACTTCATATGGTACGCATCATCAAATGCAGATATGTTTGTGAGAACTGTGACTAGGAAAAGTACTGACCGGAGACCCTCGGTACACAGACTGAGACAAGACATGATAGGAGAGAGGACAGAGTTAGAGACGCAGTTTGATGACAGACGCTGGACTGGGACATATGAACATATTCAATGATCAGATAAGACTGCAGATATGCCTGGATCATTCCTACTATGCAGTTCATTTAGCGTCAGTCAGATATTTTTTTATACTTTTATTTAGCAAGTATGCATTAAAGGAACACTCCACTATTTTTGAAAATAGGCTCATTTTTTAGCCATATGGCCTAGAAAATCGCAACTTTTCATTTTCCGTCGGTCTTAGTACACGATGTAACTACAGAAGAGTCAAGTTTTAAATAGGAAAAATATCGAAACTCTTTGGTCATTTTTGAGCGAGATGCTAACGGTCTAATCAGATTCAATGATCTATGCTAAGCTACAGCTAAAAGTGCTACCACCAGACCCGGAGATCGGCTGAATGGATTCGAAAATGGTAAAACTCAACTGTTTAACTCTAGGGGAGTTGGAAAATGAGCCTATTTTCAAAAATAGTGGAGTGTTCCTTTAAATTGATCAAAGGTTACAGTGAAGACATTTATAATGATACAAAATAATTTTTATTTTAAAATAAATTCTGTTCTTTTGAACTGTCTATTCATTAAAGAATCCTGAAAAAAAATAATTTATCAAGGTTTCCACAAAAATATTAAGCAGCACAACAATTTTCAACATTGATAATAATAACTGGTTGTTATTAGAATGATTTCTGAAGGATCACGTGACACTGAAGACTGGAGTAATGATGCTGAAAATTCAGCTTTGATCACAGGAATAACAGGAAGAACAATATAAATTTTACAATATATTGAAATAGAAAACAGTTATTTTAAATTGTAATAATATGTCACATATTACTTCTACTGTATTTTTATCAAATAAATGCCCCTTTGTTAAGGATAAACAAATCTTAAATATTTTTAAATAATAAAAAAAAAATTTTATATAGAATTTTTGAATGTAACTTTTTAAATAAAATATCTATTAAATATAAAAATAATACATTATTGTAATTGACAGTCAATTTATGTTTTTCTTCCATATCATGTCTTGTTTAAAAATTCCTATTTTTAAAAGGAGCTTTAATGACGTGGAAGTGGCATCATGTTTGGTAGGAAAACAAGTATTATCGATGGATTAAATGGATTCTGTGATGTTTTGTGCTGTTGGTTTGTGTCACTCTAAAACATATTTTATAATTGATAAATTTACACAAATCAGTTTAATATATCAAAAGATGGAAAATATGAAAGTTAATTTGAAAGTTCATGTAAACTATCTGTCAATTCCTCACTGAGCAAAGACTAACTTTAGCTTTAATTTCCATCCTGTTAATTTCTTGGCCTTGCCTGATCTTGACCAGAGCATATTTCTGACAGTCTGGTATATCCTATTCTAGAAATACTTCCTTAAATTATAGCACAAGTATATTCATTTTTAAAAGCTAGACTTTAAAAGGTAGTGCAAAAGAGGAATGACCCAGCTGGAAGTAGTGTTATACAGAATATCACCATTTATTAGGACAGATGAGCAGTTCAGTGAGACAGATGAGATAACCGGAGTGATCCTGGAGTCACCTACCTTCCTTCCCTCCAGGAACTTAAGAGCTGTGCCGATGTTGGACACCCAGTGGATCCTTTTGATTTGGCGACCCTGTTCGCATGGCTGCAGGGAAATACAAGAGGTTTTCAGGAGCAGGACCCATCATCTTGGCATTAAACAGACCTTGTCACTAAAGATGCACTGCAGCTGCTGCTGCACTCAATGCAGAGGTTTCACACAGGGATAATCTGCAGATATTGCATCACAGAAACACTTACTAATCTCTGTCCAGACAGCACCTCTAACAGAGCCAGCAGTTTCACCCCATCCTTGATGTCCTCAAAGAGGTCGTTGACTTCAAAAGGAGGTTTGTGCTGGAAATGGACAAAAAGAAGAGGGTCAAATAAACGGTGAACTTAATAAACCCTTATAGTGCTTTGATTACAAATCTGTTGGATGCTTCTGCTTTTGTGCTTCTCTGACTAATTTCTACTCTGAATAAATACATATAAATGCTTTTAGGTCATCAGAAATTCCTCTCTTCATTCCCAGAGGAATTTAAGTTTCTGGCTCAGAAAATGCTTTTTCATAGTTTGGGATACATAAAGTATAACATGTTCCCACTTATGTTTACTGCAGATGTTTGTCTTAAAGGAGTCATATGATGCGATTTCAATTTTTCCTTTCTCTTTGGGGTGTTACAAGCTGTTCGTGAATAGATAAGATCCATAAAGTTGCAAAGACTAAAGTCTCAAACCCAAAGATATATTCTTTATAAAAGTTAAGACCTGTCCATGCCCTCCTAAAATGGCTCGTTCTAACACGCCCCCACATGTCTACGTCACGATGTGGGAAGATTTGCATAACGCCGCCCAAATATTTACGCAAAGAAAGAAGGCGTAACTTTATTGTTGCTGCCACCACCTCGCGTTTTTAGAACGATGAGCTTTGTAAAAATCGACGCGTTTCAGAAAGGCGGGGCATAGAGGAGCAACAATCATGTACAGTATGTGGAAAATAATGTGTTTTTTGAACCTTAAACCGCATAAACACATTGCATTACACCAAATACACAAAATAATGTTCTTTTTTTAGCAACGTCATATGACCCCTTATAAAATGATTTCTCCATCTCACATCACACTTCAGCCAGAAGTGCCACGCAGCATTCAAACTTGCGATCACAGAAAGACTGAAACTACAATCTGTGTAGGCAGATGAAACTCGAACAAAAATAAACTGTAAATGCAAATTTATTTTTCATGTTGAAGCAGTGAAATATTCACAGGGAAATAGACAAAGGCAATATAAATGCTTTTTTATATAAATATGGTGATCGTTCAGTTTGATAAAAAAGTTCAGTAAAATGTTTTAAAAGAAATTATTACTTTTATTCAGCAAGAATACATTAAATTGACAATAAAGGCATGTCTAATGTTACTTAAGATTTATACGCTGTTTGAACTTTCTATTTATCATATAATACGTATTTCCACGCAAATATTAAGCAGCAAAACTGTTTTCAACATTAATGATAACGAGAGATGTTTGTTGAGCAGCAAATCAGCATATTAGAATGATTTCTGAAGGATCATGTGACACTGAAGACCGGAGTAATGATTGAATGATTTGTACCACAGGAATAAATGGCATTTTAAAATATATTGGAATACAAAACCATTACATTGAACTGTCATAATATTTCCCAATATTATCAAATAAATGCAGCCTTGGTGAGTATAAGATCTCACCGACCCCAAACTTATGAATGGTAGTGTACCAATGTACTATAGTACTACAATCTGACACCTGCATCATTGTACTGTCTCATATTTGTAAGAACTATTACTAGAATACAGTATATGATGCAGGTCTGAGTTTAGTTTGAAAATCTCAGCTCAGCTGCTTCTGTACAAACATCATAAAAAACTGCAAATGAGCTTTAAAATTTGCAAGGAAATGGACACAATAGGAAAAGATAACAGATCTGTCAGAGGTCAAACCAAAATAGACCATCATGAAAAGTCATGTGCAAACACATTTGCTTTGGTCATGATGACTATTGATAAAATTTAAAAAATAACGGAAAGGAAGCAAGAAATGTAAATTTAGATGTATTTTTGTTCAATAAAACAACAAAAAATAGAGACAGACAGGCCAACCAACGCACACACAGACAGCGACTAAATCTGGAAGAACAGCAGGCATCTGCAGACTCATGAAGCATTGCATAGCATATCCTGCAGCTCAGTTAGTATGCACCAAGCGTGTGCTTTCTATATGGACACTGCCTCACTGCAGTGGACCCACCGGCTGCACACATTACTCGGATTCTTCAAACTTTCATAGTCATGTTGTGCAGCAGATTGTGTGGAACAAAAGGCCCTTCGGTGCATTCTGTGCTGACTGGAATACTTAAACCCACCATTTGTGTCAGATTATCCTCTCTTTGTGCGCTGCAAAGTGCCCCGTCACCAAAGCAACTAATCACGCATAATGAGGAGAGAGGGAGGAGCAAATAAAACCACAACATCTCACTACAGCTCTACTTCAGTTTCTATATTCTGCATGTGGGTCATTGTACAAAACCATGTGACTTTAACAATGAATAGCTGATGTCATCATTTACTATGTGCTATTAAAGCATTTTCTTACCACATCAACAAAAGTATAGTGACTTCCTTCAATTTTCAATTGCTTTCTCTTTCTATTTCTTTAAGAGGATGTCTTTTTGGCCTGTCCCAAAAACTTTGCTTCTTCTCTTTGCTGTATTAGCGCACTTTTTGGTTAAGAAGTATTTTTATATTATGACATATGTCATAATTTTTTCATTAATCAAATTTATGACATAAAAGTTTAAATTATTATGAGATATAAAGTCATAATTGTGACATAAAAATTCATTATTTGTGGAAATGTCAAATTAAACTATAAAACATTCATTCTCAACCTTTCCGAAGGCATAAGTACATCCTAAAATATATAAAAGTATTTTTATGTCAATATTTTACACCATAATTACAACTTTGTCAGTTTAAATTTTTTTGTCATTGCTTTTTTGCTATAATTATGACATAATATCAATGTTTTACATCATAATTATGACTTTTTATGTCATATTCAACTTAATTAATTATGACAGTCATATTTATGGCAAAAAAGTCAGCACTTTACATCATAATTGTGACTTTTTATGACCTGATTACGTCATTACTTTTTTGCCATAATTATGATTTACCAAAGCATGTTTGGCTTCCATATATCTCACACATCACAACTTCATTTCAGAAATTCAGAGCACATTTTCAGAGATTTTTTTAATGCTCAGCCTACTAACACGAGATCACCCACTCATCTTGGCCATGGCAGTGGGACGCCATCACAACACAGCATTCATTCTCAAAGCACACAGCACAAACAGCGCCCTTCATGGTTTTTATAAGAGTATTATAGCATTACGCCTCCTCATTCACTGTTTACTGTCCTGCAAAACGATCAGCCTTTAATCATCTGAGCTTTACTCGGTTACACAGACATTTGCCCTTTAGAGTCATTATGACATTAGGCTACAAAGCAAATCACATGGACCATTCACTGTTCACGGATGATTGGTCAGGAAGACAGTAACATAGCCATCACTGCTTGAGACACTGGTGCAATTCCTCAGAGTAACACCAACAGTCTAGCATTATATAAAAAAGCTAAGACACTTAAGCCACAGTTAATGCCTAAATGTCACTGTATTAAAAAGCAAGTGTCATTTAGTTTAAAGAAAGATAGAACATGCACAATTTTTACAAAAACAAGTTTGCTAGGTTTTACATGATTAATATGTACACTACGGTTCAAAAGTTTGGAGTCGGAACGATTTTTATGTTTTTGAAAAATGTTTCACCAAAGCTGCATTTATTTGATCAAAAATACAGTAAAAACAGTAATATTGTGAAATAGTATTACAATTTCAAATAACTGTTTTCTATTTTAATATATTTCAAAATGTAATTTATTCCGATGATGGCAAAGCTGATTTTTTTATCAGCCATTTTTTTTATGCCATTAAACTTTTGATCAATTTAATGCATCCTTGCTGAATCAAAATATTAATTTCTTTCAACAACAACAAAAAAAATTTACTGACACCAAACTTTTGAATGGTAGTGTAGCTACTGTTCAAAACAATTTCAATTTGATTCAATTTGATTGTGGTTGTCAATCTGAGAAAAACATCACAGATCTACTAAAAATCATTGCCACACCAGTTGATTAAAACTCATTGCAAAAAACTGCTCAGAAAAATGAAAGCAAATGTTTTTGCAGCACTTCAGCACAAAAGACACTTGGTATTTGCTATATAATGCAATAACAAACAAGCATTTTTTTTTTACAAGTGGCCAAAGTGTCCCAGTAGTGTATTGGGTCACTGTTGTTGTTGTATTGTAATCCAGTGCAAATAGTACTACAAGCTAAATGTTGTGGCATTCGGATGAAAAAAACTGCAAAACATCTTACCTTGGCCAAGTGTGAATTAATCCACTTTGTGAAAGTTCTTTTCTGCACCGCCTCCTGTTCATCTGCAAAAGAGAGAAGCACAATAATCACATAAATGAGCAGATATGTTTTACGTTTCAATATCCAGTGAGATATTATGTTTTCCTGTCTTCTTCATCATGACTCACCTGGTTATTTTCTCATATTTGTGAGAAATAAATGCAAGAGGATTTACTACTGAATACTGTACATTTTCATTACTGAAAGTCTACGTTGAAAGCTAGAGAGGAGATATTCACCAGCAGAGGAGAGCTGAGCGTCCACACGTGGCATGAGCAAAAACATCGACATCATATCAGAAACATGTGCCAATATTCCCATTATTACATATATACTCAGCATAAACAACATAAATGCAGATTTTTAACAAAAACATACAGATATGCTCAGAATGTCTATTCATGTGCAATCTACAAGCTCTCAAGGACATAAGAGCGTTGCTAGAGCATTGCTATTCGGTTGCTAGGATGTTCTGAGCGGCTACCAGGCTGTTTCTATGGATTTGCATTGCTAGCACGTTTTGAGCAGATGAAATACTGTTACTATGGATTTGCAAAGATATTCTGCATGCCAGGCCAGGCCGTTGCTATGCAGCCATAAAGATGTTCTAAAGTGGTTGCTAATATGTGCTGGGTGGTTGTCAGGGTGTTGCGATGCAGTTGCTAGGATGTTTTGTGTGGTTGCCATGGCCTTGGAAATAGTCTGTAAATGTGTTCTGATGGTTGTCAGGGTGTTGCTATGCAGCCATAAAGATGTTCTAAGAGGTTGCTTAGATGTGCTGGGTGTTTGTCAGGGTGTTGCTATGCAGGATGATCTATGCTGTTGCCACAGCATTGCAAATAGTCTGCAAATGTGTTCTGGTGGTTGCCAGGATGTTATATGCAGCTATAAAGATATTCTAAATGGTCGTAATGGCACTGCTATGCTAGAGTGGTTGCCAGGGTGTTGCTAATAAGGTTGATAGGATGTTCTAAGCAGTAGCCAGGCTGTTGCTATGGAGTTGCAATGGTATTCTGTGTGGTTGCCAGGCCTTTGATTTGCAGTCATAAAGATGTTCTGAGTGGTTATTAGGGCATTGCTATGGAGTTGTTAGAATGTTCTATGTGGTTGCCAGGGTGTTGCTATGCGGTTTCTAGGATGCTCTGTGTTGTTGTCAAGGCATTGCAAAGGTATTTTGAGTGGATGCCAGGCCGTTCCTATGCAGTTGCAAACGTACTCTACATGGTTGTCAAGAAGTTTCTATGCAGCCATAAAGATGTTCTGAGTGGTTGCTAGCATGCCATGAATGGTTGCTAGAATATTCTGTGTGGCTGCAAAGGTGTTTGGAGTGGTTGCCAGGGTGTTGCCATGCAGTTGCAGGTGTTCTAAGTGGTTGCCAGTGTGTTGCCATGCGGTTGCAAAGGTGTTCTAAGTGGTTGTCAGGCTGTTGCTATGCAGCCATAAAGATGTTCTGAGTGGTTGTTATGGCACTGCTATGATACTAGGATGTTCTGTGTGGTTTCCAGGGTTTTGCCATGTAGTTATTAATGTGTGTTCTGAGTGGTTGCCAGGGTGTTGCTATGCGGTTGCAAAGTTGTTCTAAGTAGTTGCCAAGCCATTGCTACACAGTTCTAAAGGCGTTCTAAGTGGTTCCTAGGGTGTTGTGGGTGTTGCTAGGTGGTGTCCACCCCAAGTTTCTATAATATTCTTTTTCTGATTTTTTAAAAATTGTTTGCAAGGTGAAAGAAATTTAATACTGTAACTATTTAGTACTGTTCTAATCATTAACCCTAAGTATGAGCAATAGTGCTAGTGATGCTTGACTTCACAAACAGCAGTAATGAAAATTTGTGACATCTGTTAACACAATATACAAATCTTGCAGAGCATTTTTAGACACAGATAAGGTCATTCAGGTCACCAACAAACACCCACCAGACATATTTATGCGTGATAGGCTCAGACAGACCAGCCATATTCACAACAGACAGCATCCTATATTTGCATGCATGTTCTAATGCAATCCACGGGCCATGTTTAGGAAGCATCCATGTACAGTAGCACACATGGCATGCCGGTGCAGCCTTAAGCACACAACAGCCATCATAATCCAACATGCGCAACTGTAAAGAGGTTCGCATCAGCACTCGTGTGCAGCAGTGACCCGTGCCAACACGGTGATTACCTCACCCGAGGAGGAAGACGAGGAAGACCTCAGCTGGCCAATAATGTCTAGTGAGCCATATGACCCAGAGACGTGTCACTGCATATCTGGATCATGCATCTGTTTCACCTACATTCAGTGAAGCACAGACTACATGTAAATCTCCAGTCTGATCAGAGGAGATGTCGATGTCCCACTTACCGCGGAGATACTGAAAGAATCCCGTCACCAGATTCAGAGATGTGGTCTTTTTCACAGCTACGTCCTTAAAATGAGCCATTGTGCGCCCTGCATTCCCTCCGTTTCTTTGTGTCCTTCATGTGTGAAAGTGCATGCGTATCATCCAGGGAGGAAAACCAGATCAGCTATCATTTATTTCCTCTGGGAAGCAGAACAGAGCAGGCGGAGGAGCTTTCCGTGTGAAAACACAGCGCGACTGAGCGCTGGAGGATGAAACCTCCCCCTCCTCCTGTTGTCTCTCTCTCTCTCTCTCCCTCTCTGTCTCCTCCGCTGTGGATAGGCTGCTAATCGAGGGCAGTTTTTATGAGCCAGGCGACTTCCTGTTGTTGGTGGAGCTGGGGAGTCGTGCTGGTGTGGATGCTCTGTTCAGGTCTGTTCTAGGGGTCAGTACTCCTGCTACACAGCTTGAACTCCACCAGGCCTCCACTATGAGCACCGCGCAGACACCCTAATGCAGGAATGGCTTAACAAATAATCAGATTCATTGCAGTCCAGAATGCTATACAACAAAGGACTTATGACACAGTTACTGTGGGTTTGAATGTGTTTGCATGTAGTAAAGAAAGAAACAAAGCAAACAGAAAGTGGCAATTTTTGTACAATGAGACATTAAAATATTTTAATACATGTTTCTGGTCTTATTGTGTTCAATTAATTAATTAAACATTATTACGGGTGTTTGATGAGGCAAGAATCACTATTAATATTGCTTGGTATTTGTGATTTGAACAAACGACTAATACATAGTATTAAAATTTGGAACGTAATTTATCTTACAGCATTTTTTAAGCATTTATTAAACAGCACAATTGTTTTCAATTGTCACGAATCCGGTCCATGGACTTTCATCCAATGAACACAAGAGGTCGCTCTCTCACCATATTGACACTCACTCCACATAGACTGTCACACTTCACTCTGGACTACATCTCCCATGCTCCACTGCACTGATTGCGCACTCACCTGCATCCAATAACTCACACTATATAACACTCACTCTGATCCTGTTCTAGTCGCCGAGTATTGTATGCGTTTATCTCTCTCCAAGTGATAGCTACTCTATGGAGCCTAGTTTTCAGTTCCTAGTCATAATCTTGTCTTGCTTTTGATTCTTGCCTGTTTATTTTGAATACCCCTTTCGTCTTTCCATTCGAACTCTGTTTACGCCATGCCTGGATTATCGCCTGTTATTGGATTTACCGTTTGCCTCGTCCTCTGGATTACGTTTACCGTCGTTTGACCCACGCCTGTTTCACGGATTACTCTTCAGTCTCACCCTTGATATATCTGTTTGCCATTGTTTGACTCTTTATTGACCATGTCATTGAATAAAGCCATTGCAAGTGGATCCGCTCGCCTCACGTCTCTGTCACCCCGTTACATCAACACTGATAATAATAACAAATGTTTCTTGAGCAGCAAATCAGCATATTAGAATGATTTCTGAAGGATCATGTGACACTGAAGACTGGAGTAATGATGCTGAAAATTCCGCTTTTACATCCCAGGAATAAATTACATTTTACAATATATTCAAATACAGTTATTTTAAATTGTAATATTTTTTCATTATTTTATCACCTTTACTATTTAATCTAATAAATGCAGCCTTGTTGCACTCTTTTGAATGGCAGTATATTTAATATTCTGTTTCACTCAGAAATACATTTATGGGGTCATGTTGACTTTGAATCCTTTAAAGTCTTTTTAATTTTGTGTGCGTCTATGGCAAAATTCATTCATGTCATGAATTGAATCATACTGAATAACACATGCATTATTTGCAAATGGCTATAAGGCAACTGGGAACCAACTGCACTCAAAGTATTGAATCATTTATGTCACAGCCAGTGCAAAGCATCTGCCACCTGCTATGGTGCAGTCAGTGACTATATCACTCTATTATTCCTGACCATCAGCCACAGCATGAGCTCCAAACAAACCCAATCCACCACACAACATATTTATTTGCGTCCTGATATATATTTAGTTGTGCAATTATAAGACCATCTTATGACCAGAAATGGACATGCCTAGTGTTAAGTCTTTGTGTTGTCTTGTTTAATAAAACATGCTTTATTAAATTACTTAATTCAATCCCATGTTTTGGTGCGTTGAAACATAAGGGCTGTTCACAAACATAACTGTTCTTTCGCAAATCCACTTAAAGGAAAAATCCATTCTCTCGCCGCTCACTCACCGTGGCATAGTTCAGGTATTTATATCTCAAAAAGCCTTTTGTGTTAAAGATCGAGGAGTGTACCTTAAACTGTTTCCGTCACAGAAGATAATGTAATCAGTGAAATAAGTGCTACTCCCATCACATGCTCATCTAATGAGTCACGATTTGTTTCTATCAGTTAACAGGGTTAAAGCTCAGGGATCATTAAAACGGATTAAAAAGACCTGACATTGTGTGGATTAGAATAAGGTAAGAAAAGGCAATTTATTTATTATATCTAGCATACATATACTGTATAAATACATTTATATACAAACATATACACATATATTTACATGTATAAAAAAATCATAGATAGATAGATAGATAGATTCTGGTAAGTATTTGATGTACAGGTCAAAGGTCAAATTCCAGTTTGATAGATAGATAGATAGATAGATAGTGGAGCTGTCCAGTCCTGAAATATTATCGCAGAATAATGTAAAGGCTTTCAGGATACAATACTGACTTTAAGGATAAAATTTGCAAAAGTCCCACAGTTCTTCATCAGTAATCAATGGATGTGTTTAGCATCTACAGGCAATTCCAGTGCTGCAACACGACAAACTGGATTGTTCCCACAATAACCAAAAAAGCAGCTTTACCGATGGTCTACTAGTTCGTAGCATTGCCACTTGCACTCCCACCCAGTGTTAAGAATTAGAGTTAATTAAGTATTAATGAATGTACAGTCACTTTCAGTTTGCACGTAGAAATAAGAGAAACAAGTGAGTGGAGCATCTGAAATTTAAATGAGTGCATTCAACACAAACTCAGGACAGATGATATCATGGGCAACAGGTCAGATGTTACTGTCATCTGCTCAATGGAGTGCAGTCTTTAATATTCTACACATCACTCTTGCAGTTTCAAGGGAGAAATGCAAACGCTGATTTTGTCTATTAGGCCAAAAAAGGTGTATTAACAAAGATAAATGTATGATAAATATTTAGAAAAAATAAACACTGAGATACTGCCATCTAGTGTCCTTTTAAAAACATTCCGTGACTACATTAAATGGCCTACATCCAGATTCAAGCTATTTTGATCAACATACTGATAATAGTCAAGTCAAGTCACCTTTATTTATATATCGCTTAATACAATAAAGATAATTTCAAAGCAGCTTTGCAGTGATAAACAAGAAAATAATGATTCAATGATGCAAACAGAACTCATTTGTGCTGTAAAGCAGCTCTAATAAATCAATAAACACTCATTGTTTCTCATTGTTTTAACAATATATTGTAACAGTTACTGATATAATACCAACTGTTTTACAAGTCAATCAAGACAACAATCTTCTTCTACAAACTTTGCCTCAATAAAACAAGATCCTTAGAGAGTTTTCATCAGATATGTGTCTAAAGGAAATGGCTGCTGTATAAAAATCATTCGTGCCAATGAAAGGAAGATGGCAAACAGTTTTACCACACGCTCTGAACAGGCATGCGCCAGTCACCAAGGAGGAGGAAACCAAAAGAAATTATTCTGAAAACAGTAACCACAGACCTTCTGTCGCATAAACCACATGCCGCCTTATTCACTGTTGATGTGCCATGTTAACTAGCACACGCCTTTTCTGATGTGCCTTCAATGCAAAACACATTTGACCACATGCATGAACACACTTCAACTGAATTCACCTTATATGCAATCACTGTGTCGCCATCAAAAGCCAAATCTACTGCTCTACAAATGAATATGTACAAATAAAACCAAACTGCACATCAGAAACTCAACATGCACTATAAATCATTTTTACATCAAATGTGAGTGATGCTTGCCGGTGTAAAATTCACCGCTAATTTACTAGGATGGTTTCTAGGGTGTTGCTATTCAACTGATAATTTGTGAGTTTTATATGTGGGTGGGTTAGTTGGGTACTGTTTTATCTAATTAAACAAATGACCTACACTAAAGCTGAAAATGCAGTAATGACTGCATTGCATTGACAAATGAGTGACTCTTGAAATTTGTGGCGGTAAAAACAGAAGTGCGAGTTATCACGCATATGTAACTTCCTTCCTGATGTGTTTGAATACTAAGTTCCTCTATGTAGCTTAATGCTTCTTGTTTCATCTTGAAGACTTTTGCTGTGTCTCATTTAGAAGGCTGCGCCCTCCGGAGGTCGCATTTGAAGGCTGCATACGTCATTGAGACTGTCTCATTTCAGAAAAGCAAGTAGGACACTCCGAATGCGACCTTCTTTCACGGGAATTTGGAGGATGCATGAGGTGTATCCTTCGCTGATATATGCATCCTACAGAGGATGCCACCGCCAGAGGATTCGACCTCCGGAGGGCGCAGCCTTCTAAATGAGACACAGCTTATATGAGCATGTGGGTTGCCATGGTGATCAGAAATAAACATGAATTCTCCACAAGGAAGTAGCACAATATCCTCTACAGGTTACATAGGAAATGCATTAGAGGCTTTGAATAGGTGCATATGCCACTCACTTTTATTCTTGAGCTCCTTTAACTATTTATGAAGAGTGTTTTTCAGGACAAGACTGTGAGTTTTTGTAGGCTACTGTGAAAACGAATCCTCCATTAGTCATAAACAGATAAAATCTTAATGTTAGCGTGACATTAAACTTGGCAGTTTAGTTTCTTAAAACACCTTCCTGGTCTTATTACACATTATTTATCAGTGTGTGTTATTTTAAAGAAAAAGTCTTGTTTTCCAACCCCTTCCCCAAAACCACCTGCCATATACAGACACTTTTTACCATGCAATCCAATCACATCCTACATTTTCACTCCAAATATCATATCAAAGAAAAAATGAGTTTCAAATAGTTTCATGTTTATTTTAAATGAATTAAATTACATTAAAAGAATAAACTTTTTATTGAATTGTAATCACGTGTCAGAGGTAGTCACCTGCTTGCTTATGTATATTAGGCCTATTGTGTTACCCAGCATGCCTGGACATGGTTATTAATTTTAAAAGGAAGCTTTTATTATTGCTCTTTCCATATACTCTTGCTCTATTTGTTGTCATAAAAGCAGCTGAAATCATTCTTAAATCAATTAGTGAGCAGAAAATTTAACCAGCCTGATGCTGTTATTACTCTTCCATGAAAGCCCACGGCGAAACATCTGCTTTCACTTCATCACGGGATGAACACTCTCAAAGGTCTCACTGTGCTCGACCAACGGGTTGCCATCAAACCATTTTTTAAATCTATGTAGAGGGCCACAGGAATGAGATGACAGGACTAAATACAGCTCATTTGTGACCAGTTTTTATAGACTTGCCCCATCCACTGCCAACACTGAGTAACAGCCATCAGTCAATAAGAATGGACACACAATGCCAGGGAGTCCAAATATCGATCTGTTCCATCTTCCAAGGACAGGACATCTTCCAAAGAGGTGTCAGGTTCTACCTGTCCCCATACACACCACCTACTACAGAGTCCCTGTCCAACTCTTACACAAAAACACTAAACAATATGGGCATCAGGCATATCGGTCGGTCTGGGTGTTTTATTACAATGTATTATAGTATTACAGTATTTAATAATATTTACAATTAGCTTTTATGTGTAATATTTCCAGTTTTCAGTTTGTGCTTTTGTAATTTTTATTAGATTTAAACAATTTTTATTTCAGTTTTGGTCATTTTAGTACCATAATAACTCAACTTTATTTCAGTTAGTTGCCAAAGCAACATTTCTAATTTATTTATTTATTTTTAAGAGTAAAATTTTCACCTAATATTTATATTATATGTTATTTCAGCTTTATTTCCATTATCGAAAACTATTTTTAGTTTAAAAGAAATTAAGTTATACAGACATGAGGGTGAATAAATGATAAATCATTTTTGGGTGAACTGTCCCTTTAAGCATGTGATTTGGTGATGGATAATATTGAAGCTGGACAGCAAAACAGGTGGATTATGGAAACATTTTCCTATCAGCATGAGCCCTGCATCACAACGTCATCAATCACTCCCATAATAGCAATCATGTGTTTTTCTTGTGGGTGGTTTTATATTTTCCTTCCTCCAAAAATTGCAAAACATTTAAACCATTCCTTCCAGCTTAAAAGCATTACCCATAATGTTGGTAGGCACCATATCAGCAGCATTATGTCTTAACACATCCACCGTTTGATATGACATGGCAGAGTGCTCCAGTAAACTAAACCTTATCATAAAGAATGTAAATATCATCCAAGCAAGAAAGGTCAAACAAAAGTATTCCCTGCATGGCAACACAAGTGTTAGAAAAGGGCTTTTGTCAAGGACAACTTCATGTAAGAAAGAAACAATGATGACCTTCACGGGCTAAACTATTTTAAACACAAATCTAATCCCCAAAAACAACCATTACAAGAGCAATTTAACAATACAGCTCTTTGTAGTTAGATTACATGGCTTCTGTGCTATTTTAATTAAATGACCAATTTATTTCAGCACCAAGCAGACAAAATTAGGCCTAAAAATGTGCAGAAAGCAACACGACACAAATAGATCCTCTATTTCTGGTTAAATGGGAGAAAAACAACCTGTTCTCCTCAAGCACTGCAGTACAAAACCAGTCCATTCAAACCATCAGCTGTTAAACCAAGGTGTCCGCAAGCCATCATAATGAAAGTACATGATTTCCCTCGGGACATTTCTATGTTTGCAACACTGGCATAAGAGTAACATGAGCTGCATATGATGTCAACATTAGTTTAGAGATAAATGGACGGACACGCATAGCCGTTATGTAAAGCATCAATATTGATTTCTCAAGTGGGTAAGTTCTTGTGCTGTCAAATATAGTGCATTTGTGCACCATAGAGGCAAACTCTTGGAGTCAGCAAAATTCCTCCTGACTCATAGAGCCAGAGGACGGTTGTGGGAGGTAAAGAACAGAAATACAGCATCACCTACCTTGCAGCCTCTGCATCACATTCATAATGTCCTTGCTGGACCGTCCGAAAGGGCTGAGGGAAGCCATGGTCCCTCTCTACAGTCCTGTGCTCCTCTGACACCGGATCACTCATGCAGTCGGCACAGCAGAAAGCAGATATTGCACTACTTTCTTAAGGGGCATCCCCATCTGCCCCTCCTACAACTCTCTCTTCCTCTTGCTGCCTCTCTCTCACTCACGCTCTCTGATCCAGGAACTCCAGGAGCTTGATGTGGCCCAATAGAAAAGCAGGTTTCATATAGGTGCTTGACCAAGTAGTCGACCAATCAGAAGTCCTCTTCTATCTACAGTCAGTGAACCGAGAAGGAAAAGTAACCGCATGGGTGTCAGACAGAACAAAATCACACTGTAAAAAATATTTAGATGAGGTAACATAAAATAACAAGTTTAACTTAAGACATGACTTAGTCATTAATTATGACTAAATCAATATGGTTGCACAAACAAAACCAACTGTAGCCATTTTAGTGCCTTAACTTAAACTTATTTCAGTTAGCTGCCAAACCAACATTTTTCAGTTTTTCACCTAAAATGTTTAATGTTACTTCAGCTTTATTTCTATTACCAACCCCTATTTTTAATAGTTTAGGAAGAAGTAATAAAGTCATAAAGACATGAGGATGAATAAATGGTAACAGAATTTGCATTTTTGGGTGAACTATCCCTTTAAATGTGTGAATATATTGATGAATAATACTGAAACACAAACAAAAAACAGAAAACTGCACATTTTCACTTTTTACAGTTCAATAAACGTCATTGTGTTTCTATGTACTGTATACACTGTTTGCACACAGACCAGGCCCCTTTTACATCACTTAAGTTGTTATTATTTATTTATTATTATTATTTCTTTCCAGGTATAATAATTATAATCTATGGACTTACTGACTGATTACTATTATATGGAAAAGAACTTGAGTTATAAGACCTTATCCATAATTAAAGAAGTACTTGCCCACCAGGGATAACATTTCATCTTCATTGTGCATTGCTTCAAAATATATTTGCATGTATATTAATCAGCCAACTTTATGCACGTAAAAGAAACTCAGCAGCAAGATACATATCTGCAGTCAAAAGCATGCAAACAGATTACACCGGAAAATTTCCAAGAAAGCCAGCCCTGATTTATCAGACACTATATTTTTTTGTTTGTACAGTTGTTACTCTGTAGCGCGTGTATTACCGTGAGCAGATGACGCTTCCTTTCCCGCAGCGCTCTTGTGAGACACAATGTGACGATGGTGAAACTCTGTTAGACGGGTTGCTATGGAAACCTTTAAACAATGTTGCAAGGCCGTGTTACTTCATGTGACTTTTACCGCCACCTATCGGTGATAAAGGGAACAATAAAGGGGCGTTTACTGTACACAGGGCAACTCAATGAAAGAGAACAGAGACTAGATAGATAGATAGATAGATAGATAGCTAAACAATATGGGCACTGAGCATATCAGTTGATCTGGGTGTTTTATCACAATGTAGATTTTTACACTTCAAAGTAAGAGCAACGGTAATTTACGGCAACGGCTATTAATGAATTTATTTCAATTCTGCCATCCTTTACTTCCATTTATGACATTCAAAACCTGATTGTTTTAATGTTAAAGACCAAAAAAGATATTTTGATCAATACTGGAGCCTTTTGACTTTAATTATGGACCAAAAAAAAAAATATATATATATATATATATATATATATTGCATTCCAGAGAACAAACTGTGTTCTTCTGGTTTTATTTATATAGTATTATAGTATTTAAAAATATTTTAAATTAGCTTAGCTGAGATTTATTAGCTTTAATTTAGTTTTTATTTCAGTTTTAGTAATTTTACTACATTAACCTTATTTGTTATATTTGCCAAATCAACATTTCTCATTTTTATTTAAGTTTTTTAAGCTTACATTTTTCATCTAATATTTATATTTTATGTTATTTCAGCTTTATTTCAATAATAGTTCAAGATTTAGTTAAATACAATAACAACCGAAGAAATAAAGCCATACAGCCATACATACAACATTCATTTTTGGGTGAACTGTCCCATTAAGCATATGAATTTGATGATGGATAATATTGAAGCTTCCCAGCAAAACAGGTGGATTATGGAAACATTTTCCTATCAGCATGAGCCCTGCATCACAACGTCATCAATCACTCCCATAATAGCAATCATGTGTTTTTCTTGTGGGTGGTTTTATATTTTCCTTCCTCCAAAAATTGCAAAACATTTAAACCATTCCTTCCAGCTTAAAAGCATTACCCATAATGTTGGTAGGCACCATATCGGCAGCATTATGTCTTAACACATCCACCGTTTGATATGACATGGCAGAGTGCTCCAGTAAACTAAACCTTATCATAAAGAATGTAAATATCATCCAAGCAAGAAAGGTCAAACAAAAGTATTCCCTGCATGGCAACACAAGTGTTAGAAAAGGGCTTTTGTCAAGGACAACTTCATGTAAGAAAGAAACAATGATGACCTTCACGGGCTAAACTATTTTAAACACAAATCTAATCCCCAAAAACAACCATTACAAGAGCAATTTAACAATACAGCTCTTTGTAGTTAGATTACATGGCTTCTGTGCTATTTTAATTAAATGACCAATTTATTTCAGCACCAAGCAGACAAAATTAGGCCTAAAAATGTGCAGAAAGCAACACGACACAAATAGATCCTCTATTTCTGGTTAAATGGGAGAAAAACAACCTGTTCTCCTCAAGCACTGCAGTACAAAACCAGTCCATTCAAACCATCAGCTGTTAAACCAAGGTGTCCGCAAGCCATCATAATGAAAGTACATGATTTCCCTCGGGACATTTCTATGTTTGCAACACTGGCATAAGAGTAACATGAGCTGCATATGATGTCAACATTAGTTTAGAGATAAATGGACGGACACGCATAGCCGTTATGTAAAGCATCAATATTGATTTCTCAAGTGGGTAAGTTCTTGTGCTGTCAAATATAGTGCATTTGTGCACCATAGAGGCAAACTCTTGGAGTCAGCAAAATTCCTCCTGACTCATAGAGCCAGAGGACGGTTGTGGGAGGTAAAGAACAGAAATACAGCATCACCTACCTTGCAGCCTCTGCATCACATTCATAATGTCCTTGCTGGACCGTCCGAAAGGGCTGAGGGAAGCCATGGTCCCTCTCTACAGTCCTGTGCTCCTCTGACACCGGATCACTCATGCAGTCGGCACAGCAGAAAGCAGATATTGCACTACTTTCTTAAGGGGCATCCCCATCTGCCCCTCCTACAACTCTCTCTTCCTCTTGCTGCCTCTCTCTCACTCACGCTCTCTGATCCAGGAACTCCAGGAGCTTGATGTGGCCCAATAGAAAAGCAGGTTTCATATAGGTGCTCACCAAAGTAGTCGACCAATCAGAAGTCCTCTTCTATCTACAGTCAGTGAACCGAGAAGGAAAAGTAACCGCATGGGTGTCAGACAGAACAAAATCACACTGTAAAAAATATTTAGATGAGGTAACATAAAATAACAAGTTTAACTTAAGACATGACTTAGTCATTAATTATGACTAAATCAATATGGTTGCACAAACAAAACCAACTGTAGCCATTTTAGTGCCTTAACTTAAACTTATTTCAGTTAGCTGCCAAACCAACATTTTTCAGTTTTTCACCTAAAATGTTTAATGTTACTTCAGCTTTATTTCTATTACCAACCCCTATTTTTAATAGTTTAGGAAGAAGTAATAAAGTCATAAAGACATGAGGATGAATAAATGGTAACAGAATTTGCATTTTTGGGTGAACTATCCCTTTAAACGTGTGAATATATTGATGAATAATACTGAAACACAAACAAAAAACAGAAAACTGCACATTTTCACTTTTTACAGTTCAATAAACGTCATTGTGTTTCTATGTACTGTATACACTGTTTGCACACAGACCAGGCCCCTTTTACATCACTTAAGTTGTTATTATTTATTTATTATTATTATTTCTTTCCAGGTATAATAATTATAATCTATGGACTTACTGACTGATTACTATTATATGGAAAAGAACTTGAGTTATAAGAGCTTATCCATAATTAAAGAAGTCCTTGCCCACCAGGGATAACATTTCATCTTCATTGTGCATTGCTTCAAAATATATTTGCATGTATATTAATCAGCCAACTTTATGCACGTAAAAGAAACTCAGCAGCAAGATACATATCTGCAGTCAAAAGCATGCAAACAGATTACACCGGAAAATTTCCAAGAAAGCCAGCCCTGATTTATCAGACACTATATTTTTTTGTTTGTACAGTTGTTACTCTGTAGCGCGTGTATTACCGTGAGCAGATGACGCTTCCTTTCCCGCAGCGCTCTTGTGAGATCTCATGTGACGATGGTGAAACTCTGTTAGACGGGTTGCTATGGAAACCTTTAAACAATGTTGCAAGGCCGTGTTACTTCATGTGACTTTTACCGCCACCTATCGGTGATAAAGGGAACAATAAAGGGGCGTTTACTGTACACAGGGCAACTCAATGAAAGAGAACACATTACCACCCAGTATCTACATCACGGGCTGCATGGTTCAATAATGACATCTACTGGCCATTCCTGTTTTTGTAATTAACTCAGAGCATGGATGTCCTCCTATTGTTTTAGGATAAAATTGTCCTTCCCTCAAATATTTGCAAGAACCAGTACACCAGGAGGTATCAGTGACTGGGAATTCTGTTGAATTCGGACAATGCATACCCTCTCCCTGTTTCTTCTGAGAAGACGTGCATTTTTAGGCATTTAGTTATATTACTTTAAAGTGGGTATCTGTAAGAATATTATGATTTGGTTCTCTGTTCATGAAACATACAGTGATATGCCAGAAGGTACAGATACTAGGGCAGTAAGGAAATCTCCTCTGACAACTAAGAACTTATCGCCTAGGAGTTTTCTTTTGGGAACTGTGTCAAATCGAAACTTCAGAAATGTATTGTTCCGTTTTTATCTACATAAGTATTTGTTTTTATCTTCACTCAATCTCAAAACAAATCTACAGAAGAACATTTAAAGTGCGGAAAGGTCTAAAAAAAATGGTGTAAGTTGGTCTATTATAATATAATGGGGTGAAGAAGCCATTGTATTGTGTCCGTTGAAGCGAAGGAAATGATGCAAGAGGAAACAGCCCTGTTCCTCTGGATTTCTGTCCTGAACAGATAAGCCTAGCGCTTGCTAATTATACGAGTAAAGAGGCAGGAAGAATGACGACAAAGTTTCCCTTCATGCAAACAAAAAAAGTGCCATATTCCCTGAGAAATACAGTGAATAGTTCCTGTGGGCTTGGAGTGAGAGTTTGGCTGCATGTTCACATGCTTCTGCGAACTATTATGGCTTCAAATGAAACGAATACGATTTGGGAAATACTTAAACCTATTGATTTTGGTAAGAATTGCTGTGCATTTGTTTTACTGTCTTGCTTGAGTTGGCTCAGTGTAAATTTCACTTTTATACCTATATAACCTCTGTGCAAATATAAACATATGATGATTCAATTCAATTTCAGAATGATTTGTAGAAATGTAACTCTTAAACAATAATTTTCTATTTTTATTTATGTATTTATTTATTATTATTAAACAGCATTGTTAATGTGTTGCGTGCTTGCAATAAATAAATATAAAAATAATAATAAAAATTGGTATAGAAACAATATTCTCTCAGAAATTGCTGGTCAATTTCACAGTTAATTACAAAGAAATGGCAAGTAACACAATGAATTAAACATGACATTTGTAAGTAGAAAGACGGAAATATTTTTATGTAAAACGTTCTCCAATAATGTTTTATTTACAACTTTGAAAAATCTTTTTCCCCCCAGTGTGTGTCTGTATACATATAACTTTAAGTAAACATTATTCAAAATGTATTTAATATTGAATTTAATGTATAATATTGATATTATATACTCAAAATTCAATAACCTTTCCATCCAGAGGAGCTCATCCTGGCGTTCTGGTTGTCGATATTAATTGGTCTGCTCATCGGGATCTTGATTTTCCTCCTCCTTACATGGATGTCAAGACGGAGAGCTTCGGTCAGGATCACCGGATGTCAAAACCAGTCGTCAGAATCTAAGGGCTCACATAACCAGCACTGCCACCTCAGACACTACAAGAGTCACGGCTTCAACAAGAACACTGAATATGTGGGAAGAGCGGTTTTAAACCTTCACAGACAGACTTCCGTAGACCCCAATGAGCTGCTGGGTAGAAGCCCCAGCTTTCAGAACTCCACGTTTCGGCCGCCACCTAAAAGGTCTAACAAGACTGGTGATGAAACAGAGGATGAAAACCAAACTGCATTACTTCCTAACATCGCAGATCCATTTAGTGCAGAACCAGCAGAGTCCTTCTGGCTAGGGAAGGGCAGTCTAAGAGGTTTTCTACCCAGACAGACTCCACCACCTGCATATGACAGTGTCATCCACATCTTTCAAGAGGCTTGTACCTGATTGCACTGTGCTAAGAGATAAAGGACTTGCAAAGGATTGTATATAAATCCCAAAACACAGATTAAACATGACAAAAAGGAGAAAAATAACTGAAAGCCTTGCTCTGATTTGACAGGGATCTGATTTATCCTGTACTGACACTCATTTGCATTTCTTTCATGGGTAACACTTTACAATAAGGTGCTATTAGTTAATGCATTAACTCACATTAACAAACAATGAGCAATACATTTATTAGTAATTATTAATTACAACTGTTCATTGATAGTTCATGTCAGCTCAGGTTCAATAAAGTATATTAACAGATGCAACATTTGATTTTAATAATGTACATTTACATTTATGCATTTAGCAGACGCTTTTATCCAAATCCTGAAAATGGTATATGTGACTATTGCATCATTGCAACGATTGTCACAAAGTATTCAACAGTCTTGGTCAAAGTGGCACATGTGTGCCTAAAATTATGTACTTTGAAACAGATCACTGAATGATTGCATTATTCATATATCATGGTATGTACATGGTACTCCACAATACATGTTTAAAAAAATCATGGTAATTTCATAGTAAGTGAAAGAATATTGTATGCCTTTTATGTATTAACTAAAGTAAACCATACACACTAGGAACAGCTAAAAAATACAGCAGAAGACCTCCTGGGAATCTGTTCAGTATGGTATTGTTCTCTTTGCCTTTCTTGAGATGAAAGTAAACTATCTCTCCAGAGTCTTTCTGCAGTCTGTCTGGAAAAAGCGCTTAAGTGCTGGTAAAACTCCTTTTCACTAACAGAAAACAACATTTACAACAGTACAGAAACTGTAACACAGAAAAAACTAAGAAGCACAACAGATGAGTTTAAAAACAAAAAAACTATCCTTTTGTAGTGTTAACAAAAATCTCTTAGGTCAGACTCACCGTGAGCTCTGAGGTAAATCTGCACTTTGGAAAGGGTGGGTATAAAAACCAGCCAGGTATCAGCAATCCTGATTAAATAATTAATTACAATTATTTATAGACCGAGGGCATTGCTAGGTTTTCTGATTAACTAAATAAATAAATAATTACCCTAAATAATGCGGGGCGATCCCTTAACACTTTGTGTGCTGTTTACAATGTCGCTAACAAAAGTCTGAACACCTATTTCATTGTTTTCTGTTGTAGGGACATTTTATAAATCACTTAAAGAACCTTTAAACACACAGTCTTGTATTTATTTGTAGGACACTTGTCTCCGAGATGGTCGAATCGTTCTTTTGCACACTGAATTTGCTCACTTACTAATGTCGCTCCCTTGAAGTACGTGACTGAATTCGTGCCTTCAAATACTAATTATAGTACGAGCCAATAGCCATGGAGAAGGCTGTGATGAGGGGCATTTTATTGGCTGGACTACTGAACCGATACGCCCATTTTATTGAACGAATCGGTGTTTTGAGGTTTTGAGCCTGAAGTGAACATCCCGCTCGTGAATCAACTGAACATTAATAACAAAAATCTGTTATTATTTAAGCTATCGTTTTTGTGCTTTTACACAACGCCTTAATAAAAAAATGATGTCCAGCATTTTAGGAAATTGTTGGAAAAAAATCTAGATTTTTCGAAACGAGTGAACGAGTCGGTGTTTTAACGAGTGGTTTGAGTGAATAATCATTTTACAACACCTGTCGCCACCTTTTTGTGTAAAACGATGCACCCTGCAGATATGACCACCACTGAACAATGAACAGGGTCCATAGCAATGTATTAAATAATTTTTTTAATGTTTTTTTTTTTTTTGTAGAAAATGGATGAGAAAATACTGGCAAATATATACTGGCAGGGACTGAGATGAGAGACAGCATTTTGAATCGTAGCCTATATAGTTCAAGTAGCGTGCTTTAATAGTACAGTCTTTGAAATTTGTGCTTTCTTCTCTCAGTGAAGCTTTGCATTATTCACATTTTTTTGCCTTTTAATTCGTATGTCAAAATAAGAATGGAGACTGGTGATTTATATCAGTCCAGCTTGCCTGTACTATGGCCTGTACACTGCATTTGTTGTATACTATCTGGATGGGGTTGGCAGTCATGTGATCCACAGCACCGTTCCGTCAGAGCGCGGGTTGCCTTCGCACGCCGAAAAATCCCTCATTCGGGGTTTATTTTGCGCCAATGCACAGCATCCCACTGCATGACTTCAACGCTCTGTGGAGTAAAATCTCCCATGAGCATCTGGCAACCATTTAGACGCATTGAGAGCGAGTTGATAGAGGTGAGTTTGCTGATAGACACGAATGCAGAATTTTTATTTTATTACTCGAAATAATTATTTTCTTGTTGGCTCACATTGTTCTCATTTGATTTCTTTGGAATGTCACAGGAATAGTCAATGTTGTATACTGGATGGTTGTGTAATTATATCACGAGTGTAGGTGGCAACCATTGATGGATTTATTGTAAACTGCATCCAGCTTAATTTCCTTAATTACCTGCCACTATTCTTACATAAGCATATGTGTGAAACTAAGCTTGTTATGATTCGGTAGCCCTATAAGGTTATTTTTATTTTCGATTGTATTGTAGTTTAACAGTGAGATTATGTTTTAAACGAAATTTCATATATATTTTTAAGCCTAAGAGAAACGCATGGAAAACTTAATATTTCTATTGGAAATGAGAATAAATGCAGTCATGAAGTCTTAGGCTGGGTGTCATTAAAATAGAGCGAGTTGATAGAGGTGAGTTTGCTGATAGAAACGAATGCAGAATTTTTATTCTGTTACTCGAAATAATTATTTTCTTGTTGGCTCACATTGTTCTCATTTGATTTCTTTGGAATGTCACAGGAATAGTCAATGTTGTATACTGGATGGTTGTGTAATTATATCACGAGTGTAGGTGGCAACCATTGATGGATTTATTGTAAACTGCATCCAGCTTAATTTCCTTAATTACCTGCCACTATTCTTACATAAGCATATGTGTGAAACTAAGCTTGTTATGATTCGGTAGCCCTATAAGGTTATTTTTATTTTCGATTGTATTGTAGTTTAACAGTGAGATTATGTTTTAAACGAAATTTCATATATATTTTTAAGCCTAAGAGAAACGCATGGAAAACTTAATATTTCTATTGGAAATGAGAATAAATGCAGTCATGAAGTCTTAGGCTGGGTGTCATTAAAATTCAGCCATCATCACATCCCTGTTGCCATGACTCCTGCGAGCTTCCTCATCCTTAGTTGTGCAGATTTTTCTCAAAAAAATTTTTTTTTTGCACGAATGCATGCTTTTTTTGTAAAGATGCTTCGACGCATAATTTCTGTTGCGTTATTCTGAGTATAAAGCACGAATTGTAGGGGCTTTAAACGTCCTGTGACGTAACGGGGGACCAATGTCAACTCAAGTGTGTGTGCAGACAGAGAAATGAAATGTCTTTAAATGATTCTGCATGCAGAGCTTGTCTCATCATCATATGTGGCTTGTTCTTGCTTTTCAATCTGCAAATTATATATATGGCTTTTTCTCATATAAATATATACATTTGTGTGTGTGTGTGTTTCTCTTTGCATAGAAATCCTGGACTACCGAAGACTGAAAGCTGGTTTTGTATAACGAGTATAAACTGCACTAGGCCTTGACTTTTGATTTAGACGTAATTCACATTATTTTGTTGAACAGAAATAGAACAGACTGCATTGCTCATGATGTGCAATAGTCTCAGACTATAATGGCCTGATATTACTCACACTTTTTCTTAAGACACATTTGCAGTTAAGAAATTCTCAGGTTGTACTGCAATTTATTTGAATAAGCAAGCAAAATGGAGCACTCCTTCAAAGACGGAATTCGGACCAATAATGTCCAGCAGGAGGCGCTACTATGAGGAGGGCTGGCTGGCCACTGGGAACGCCAGGGGTGTTGTGGGTGTGACGTTCACATCTAGTCACTGTAGAAGGGACAGAAATACCCCACAAAGAATCAACTTCAATTTACGGGGTCATAACAGTGAGGTGGGAGTTTGCCTCTTCTCTTATGGTTTAAATAGTTGAATTGCTAGTTGCATTAAGTAATGTTTTCCACTTTACACCTAAGGAAATTAATAGTACACTGTAAAAAATTTACGGAAAAAAAAGAAGCTGTGGTTGCCAGAAATTTAGCATAAAAACATGGTAGCATAATTTTAGGTTTTAGAGATTGAACTTCAATTTACAGTTAAAAATATATATTTCATTAACTGAAATAATGTTAATATACCAAACTACTAAAATCAGACTTTTTATCTTTATAATTAGAATTAGTAAATTATAAATTAAAAACTGGCGGTAATGAGGAAGCCACATTATGAGTCAAAGTTAGCTTTTCCACAAGCTGAGGTATATACTAATATATAACTATTTATATACTAATATATAAATATATATATAACTAATAGGTTTACAGTGCTATACACACAAATACAAAACACTTAATCATTAAAATAATGCAATAAACATTCATTTAACAATGTAAGATATAGGATAAAACCCTAATTTACATAACTGATAAGAAAAAACGAAGAAGGAAACTGTTATTTTAATAAAAAAATATCAGATGTGAGCACAGAAGAATTGTCTGTGTCACACAGAGATTTCTGGGAATGTCAGTTTATTGTTTATCACTGTAAATTATAAGATGACTTCCAAAAACAGTATATTTTACTGTAAAATTCAATGAAATGTCCCATTAGAACTATTACAGCTTTTCACCATATAGTAAGGGAATTTACCGTAGTATTTTTAGTCTTTACCATCAAAATTCTGACATTTAAATTTTTTTTCTTCAGAAAGAATTACTTAATTACATACAGTACATCAAAAGAATGTGTATTTGTCAATTTGCCATCCTATGCATGAATAGTGTGCTCTTGCAAAATTCAGCTAGAACTTCATTCCCACGGTGCTGTTCTTGTACAGGTTGTCCTTGTTAGGTGGAATGAACCGTTTCAGAAGCTTGCAACGTGTGACATGGAGGGAGGGATATTTGTGTGGATCCAATATGAAGGAAGATGGTCTGTAGAGCTGGTGAATGACAGAGGTGCCCAGGTATGTTAGTATTTCATGCTTATTTTTCATCTGTGCTGAATGTCAGTGTATTTTCATTACATGTCAAGATTGTTAAACTTACTAATATCTTTTGATTGATGCATTATCTTACACACACAAACAGGCCATTAACCGTGTAAAGCCTGAAATATGAAATAATAGTCAGAAAAATTTAATAAAAAAAAAAAATGGAACAGTTTATTGAACTTTTAAACAAAATATTGAAAAAATCTTTTAAAAAAAGTTTCTGTTTTTTGTTGAATATCATATTTGATACATTAGGATTTAATAGCTCATATAGTATGATATGACAATATGGAGCTCATACTCGTTTTGAACATGTTTATCATTTAGAGGCCTTAGAAATGTGTATATCAAAAAATTACACGGTAAGTTTTATAGAGTTAAAGTAAGACAATGTAAATAAAGTATGATATAATGATTCAATTATTTCCTTTTCCCATGCCATTTTCTCATGTCATTCATCAGTGGGGATTATCTGTTCAAAATTACTCATAGTTATAAAACAGAAAACAAAATGTAGTAAATAAGTACATTTATTAATATATTTCAAAATCAGTATCAGAAAAGATAATGTGTCTTTTAATGAAACTTTCCACATCTGGCCGTTTTCTAACAGAATCAGGATGAGTAAAAGCAGCTATTATTCTAACATGAACTGCTTAATGTGGTTTGTCATCTAGGTGAGTGACTTCACCTGGTCACATGATGGTACACAGGCCTTAATCGCCTACAGGGATGGTTTTGTCCTGGTGGGTTCAGTGAGCGGTCAGAGACACTGGTCGTCTGAAATTAATTTGGAGAGCCAGATCACCTGTGGAATCTGGACCCCTGATGACCAGCAGGTAACTCTCTGCTGTGGCCTCATCGAATTGAGGGGAAAATGCATTTGTTGTCAACAGGTTGTTTGCAAATGATGAAATTACTTGGACCGCTGCCCTTGGACCAGTGCCTGAGTTTTCCTAATTTGGTGTTTGCATTCATTTAATCTCCCTAGGTGCTTTTTGGAACAGCAGACGGGCAAGTCATAGTGATGGACTGCCACGGCCGTATGCTTGCCCACGTTCTTCTGCATGAGTCAGACGGCATAATCAGCATGTCCTGGAACTGCCCGAACTTCCTGGTGGAGGACAGCACTGAGAGCGATACAGATTCTGATGACCCCAATCCAGCTCAAGGTACGTTATACTCTTAAATAATGTCAAGTCAAATTTATTTGTTTAGCACTTTTCACAATACACATTGTTTCAAAGCAGCTCTACAGAAAATCACGATGTTGATAATATCTTAATATATTCTTGCCTTATAGTCACATTTAGCAGATTAGGGCTGGGCGATAATATAATTGACATTTTACAATGATACAAACAATCAGGGAGTTGAGATATGCTATATACTGCAGTATATAGTATACAGTATATTGCCCTAAGTGAGTATTCTGTATGTATACAGATAAAGGCCATGTCCACACGTACACGGGTATTTTTATAAACAGAGTTTTTCCTTCTTCCGTTTTAAAAAAAAACTCCGTCCACATGAAAACGCAAACGCATGCTATGAATCACTGTCAAGAGTATGCCAAACCAACAGGTGGCGATATAATCTCAACCGTAAAGCCATGTTGGCCAATCAGAAGCCTGAAAAAGTCTCCAGTAGGTGGAGATAACAGCGCAGGCACCGACGTCACAAGCCAAAAACTCCGGTTTCGCTGTCTACGCGATAACACTGCAACCAAAGTTTTTGAAAATCTTCACCCTGGCAGGCGTTTTCAAAAATGTTCAGTTTCAGTGAACTGGTGCTGCATTTGCGTGTGGACGAACGGCCAAACCGCGTAGAAAAAGCTGCGGTTTTAAAAATAACCACGTTCGTGTGGACAGGGCCAAAGTTGGACATACTTTTATATCCAATTTTAAATAAAAAGCTAGTAATAGTTACATTTTGCAACTAAATAAAAAGATTTGTTATCTAGTACATACGGCTTAACGTTAGTGTACTAAATAGACTTATAAAGTTTCTTCCATGGTTCTTTGTAGCCATTTTTCAACAAACATTTTGACATTACATGATAGATTTTTAACATCAGTGCATTGTAAGCATCATCCATTAATGAAAGAAAAGTGAAGCCTCAAAGTGTTTTCCCAGAGTGTTTTCTAAAGGACCATAAAACCCTATTTTGAATCTTTTTTTTTTACATATACAAAATGTTATACATTTTTATTGGATGATTGCAAGGCAGTGATGTGTATTTGACTTTCTAAATGTTATTAACATTTATAAAACTTTGTTTCCTTTCAAGTGCAAAATCTCAAACCGCTGCTCACAGTCAGCTTCATATCGGGAGACATTAGTTTGATGAACAACTACGACGACCTTTCACCTAACATTATACGCTCAGGACTGAAAGGTAAAACAGTATTGTTTTTGCAATAAGTAAATTACCAAGTGCGTGTTTTATTACTGTCATTGGATTATTATTAACAGAATATTCAAGTTATTTTTATCATAATATGCATCTGCGGCATGCTGATGATTACATTTTACAGTAGGAAGTCTGGCAAGTGGGACATATATTATGTATAAAAATTACAATATTTAAAACAATAACAAAATTATAATAATAAAAAACTTGTTCTACTTGCATAAATCATCATTTTAAAATATGGCTATTTTTCTTGGTTTAGGAACTTCTAGTTAAGCCTACAAAGTAATTCAGTAAAAATAACCCAAAATCAGTGTTGATCCTCTGTGACAGAGCCACACAACATGCTGTAATCTGACTGGACAGACTTTTTTTTCAGATGTGGAGGTACAGTGGTGCTCTCAGGGAGACCTGCTGGCAGTGGCCGGGATGGACTCAACCTGTACCTCTTTAATGAGGAATGCCCTTGTCAAGTTCTACAATGTCCAAGGGGAACATATATACACTTTAGAAACTCCAGCCCAAGTGAGCTGTAACCAGTCATCATTTAACAGTTTGAGCATATATACACTACCGGTCAAAAGTTTGGAATAATTAACCTTTTTTATGTTTTTGAAAGAAGTCTCTTATGCTTATCAAGGTTGCATTTGAATAAAAAAATACAGTAAAAAAACTACAACTACTTACAATTTAAAGGAACTGGTTTGAACTATTTGAATATATTTTAAAATACTCCAGTCTTAAGTGTTACGTGATCCTTCAGAAATCATTCTAAAATGCTGAATAGGTGCTGAATTATTAATAATGGTTCTTATTATTAACAATGTTTTTGCTGCTTAATATTTTTGTGGAAACTGTGATACATTTTTTCAGGATTCTCTGATGAATAGAAGGTTCAAAAGAACAGTATTTATTTGAAATATAATTTTTTTGCAACATTATAAATGTCTTAGTATCACTTTTGAATGATTTAAAGGCAGAGTAAGTGATTTCTGGTAGCCAATGTTGATATTTTAAATCACCAAAACAAACACACCCCTACCCCAAAAGGGTCTTGCCCCTACATACGTGCTGAATAAAAGTATTAATTTCTTCTATTTACCCCAAACTATGAAATGGTTTCCACAGTTTATTATGGTTTCCACTAAAATATTGAGCAGCAACAGTTGTTTTCAACATTGATAATAATAAGAAATGTTTAATGATATAAACTACAGCGCACATTCAATTATAAATAAACTATATATAATCTAAATATCTTTTGGTTTAGAGGCCCATCACCACGATTTGCTGGGGTCACCGGGACTCACGGCTTTTTCTGGCCTGTGGACCAGCCCTGTACGTAGTGCGTGTAGAGCATCGTGTGGCCAGCCTGCAGCTTCTATGTCAGCAAGGCATTGCCAGTGCTCTTAAAGAGGAGAGAGATGTGGGAAAACTGAACATGCCTTCACTCCTCTGTTCCTATGTTACCACTGCTTTCATTCCAACTATCAAGGTACAAAAGAAGCAAGTGAAGTTTTTGATGTATGATAATGTGAACTAAATGCATATTCTTTTTCATCTCACCAGCCACCCATCCCAGATCCGAATAACATCCGAGACTTTGTGAGCTATCCGACAGCAGGGAATGAACGCCTGCACTGCACTATGAAACGTTCAGAGGAGAACCCAGAAGCAGGAGGCCCCTGTTATACCCTCTATCTGGAACACCTGGGAGGTTTGGTGCCTATTCTCAAGGGTCGTCGCATCAGCAAACTGCGACCGGAGTTTGTCATTATGGACCCAAAAATGGATGTTAAAGCAGGTACTGCTATATGCACTGTTGCTTATCATGTGTACTTTAAGCTCAAGCTTAATGTGTAAATGCATTGTCTTTTTTGCCTTGAAGACTGGTCTTTAATTTGATCTAATCTTGTCTTTCAGATGAGGTCTGTGTAAATGGCATGATCTCCTACATGACTGACAGCTGCAACTGCTCAGACTCAAGCGATATTGAGTTGAGCGATGAGTGGGTTGGGCGAAAATCGCCCAAACTTTCTAGAGGAAACAGGTCTCCTAAGCTTCCTAGGTACTCTAAACATATAAGGTACTGTTGAATATAAAATTCACACAATATTAGGGTGCCAGAAACTTTAAATAAATGTTTGTTCCATCACAACCTTGACAAAATACAATACAGTAAATTTCGGAAAAAAATAAAATTACAAATCAACAACTTTTAACTTGATAGCAAATAAAAGAATGTTTAATTTAATTGTCTTTTGTTTCATATTTGTTTTGTTCTCTAGAATTAATATGGAATCAAGAAAGTCTCCCAAACTTGCCCAAACATCTCAAGAAATGTCTAGGTCTCCTAGATTACCAAAGAAGCCTCCAGTTCGGTCTCCGAGTCTTACTCGAAGAGAATTTCTAGTTGATGGCTTTAGTGAGGTACTTAACATTTTATTTGCAAGCTTATTTTGGCAGTAATTTTATATTAATCTTGCCTAGAATTGATAGGGTAAGTGTTTGTATTTATTGCCTCTGTCTACTCGATACTGAGTAAAGCATTTGTCACATTTACTGCAGCATGACCTCAGCAGACACCTCATTTTCTTTAATCTCCTGCTTTGCTGAAGAGAAATGACAGTAAACCGACTCTGACCTTGATTATTTTCTATAGCTATCACTTAATTTGCTTTGCAGCATAATTACTTGGCCCAGGTCACCTCTAACATTTGGGGAACAAAGTTTAAGATTGTAGGCCTTGCCTCATTTTTGCCAGCTAACTTAGGAGCAGGTATGTTGTCAGGTTTTGTATTCAAGTGAACAGTTTCACATAGTTATTTTAAATAATAATTTTAATGTTTTAAAAATATTTTTGACAAATGTTGCATGGTGTTCCAGTTATTTATAAAACTAGTTTGCTGCACCTGCAACCTCGTCAGATGACCATCTATTTGCCTGAGGTGCGTAAAATTTCCCTGGATTTCATGAGTCTGCCAATCTTCAATCCCAACGTGTTCAGTGAAGATGAAGATGATTTACCTGGTAAGAATCAGTAGAACATTTTTGTTCATTTTTTTCGCTGTATAGCTTAACTACAACAAGTAAAGAAATTTAAGAAATCAATCTCAAAATGTCCTTGCTTATTTCTAGTTATGGGACCCTCGGGAGTGTCAGCCGACAATCCTCCTTGCACAGTTAATATCCCCATCGCCCCAATTCACAGCCCTGCTCAAGCCATGTCACCTACACAGAGTATAGGTCTAGTCCAGTCTCTCCTAGCCAACCAAAATATTCAGCTTGATGTCCTTACCAATCCCACCGCCACCGCCACTGCAGCAGCGGCAGCTGCAGCCGCAGCAGCAACAGCAGCAGCAGCTAATGCAACAGTATCTGAGCATAGTCAGGACACTGTGACAGCACAGTACACTGTGCCAACCAGATATTCCAACCCTGGACAGGTGATTTTCAGAGGACTGGAAATGAGTAACATCCTAAGTGGAACTCTTCCTCCTCCTCCACATCATCTGCCACAACAACCCCACCAACAACGTCAGCAACAACAGCAGCAACAAGACCACCAACAATCAAAACATCAACAGCAATTACAACCACAGCAGCAGCATCTGAAATTGCAACATCAGTCACAGCAACTGCATCAACAGTCGCTGCAGCAGCAACACATGCAACATCAGCAGCAACTGCAAACACAGCAGCATCAGCAGCAACTGCAAACACAGCAGCATCAGCAGCAACTGCAAACACAGCAGCATCAACAGCAACTGCAACAGCAGCATCAACAACTACAACAGCAGCATCAACAACAACTGCAACAGCAGCATCAACAACAACTGCAACAGCAGCATCAACAACTGCAACAGCAGCATCAACAGCAGTTGCAACAACATCAACAGGCAATGCATCAGCAGCAAATGCAACAGCAGCAACTGCAACAGCAGCAGCAACAGATTCAACAGCAAGTGCAGCAGCATCAACAACAAATTCATCAACAACAATTCCAACAGCAGCAGCACCAGTTGCAGATTCAGCATGAGCAAATGCAGCAGCAGCAGCAACAAATGCAACAACAGCAGCAACAAATTCGACAGCAAATACAGGAAATGAGGCAGCAGCAGCAACAACTTCAACAGCAGCATCAACAAATACAGCTGCAACATCAACAAATGCAAAGACAGCATCAACAAATGCAGCACCAGCTTAAAATGCAAATGTCCCTCCAACATCCACCTTCAGGGTATGCTACTCTAACCCTGCATCAATTACAGCTGATGCCTCAAATTTCTCATCCAGACCAGCCACCAGACAGAGGAGAACAAGTCCTCCCTCTTAAGATTCCCTCACGACCACAGTCTTTCATTGAAACTGACACCCTTGAGGTACAGATGCGTAAAGTAAACCCTCCACCACCTTACCCAGGTACAGTGGTATCTGCTGCAGCTGCCGCACCAACTACGGCCCCTCCTGGTCTTCTTGTTAGCAATGAGAATGGCACTACACTGTCAATTGATCCATGTTTAACTAAGGACGAATTCTCTCTTCACCCAATTAGCCTTCAATACCCAACTCCACTAGGCTATGAAAGAATCACTACTTTTGACAGTAGCGGAAATGTCGAAGAGGTATGTCGCCCAAGGAGACGCCATTTAAGGAACCAAAATGCCTACGGGATGCAAGGAATGGGCAGCTCCGCCACATTGAAAGTAACTTCATCTGAGAACAAGAAGATCCAGTTGCCGTACAGCTCAGCAACTCTTAGTCGCCTCTCAGTGCCTAGATATTCCATACCAAGCGGAGACCCACCACCTTATCCTGACACATCTAACCAAATGAACACAATCAGAAGTTCTACACAAAGGATTGACAGCAATTTGATTCATGCCACTTTGTGTCGAGATCGCAGGGAACAGACCCTGAAGGTTTCTCAAATGGTGGAAACAGTGAGGACTCTACCGACTAAATCCAAAATGAACGGTTCCCTCACGCTCTCCTATCAGCCAAGGATACCCACAGCTTTGTATACATGCACTCAGTGTAGCAGTAATAGCAGCAGCACTAGTGTAAGTGTCACTGGTGGTGGCACAAACAGCAGCGGAATTGCTGGAGGAACTGTGGTGAGGCAAGACTTCCCACCTGGCAAAGGGGCCCAACACAGCACGATAATTGTGCACTCCAAAAGTGACTCGCCATTAGCCTCCCAGTCCTCCTATAACCTCCTGAGTCCCATTGACAACAGTAGAGACAGAACTGTCTATGTCAACTCTGCCTTTACAGAAGATGAGACACTAAGTCAGCAGTGCCATCTTGAAAAATCAGTACGGCATTTAACGCTTGGGGATGTCAATTTTACAGTCAAACGGCCCCCACCTTACCAATGGGACTCACCTGCAGCAGAACAACTCTGGATACCTCAAGAGCAAAATTTATTGCCTGGACCTCCAGGACCACCTCATAAGCCACCCCCATTTTTACTTAGCCAACCACAGCATTTAGACCTGACCCGACTACCTTTTGTCCTTTCAACAAAGCCTCCCCCCAGTCCCAATTCTATGACCCTCCCTTCAGCCTATCAGTTATCCCTTTCACCCTTCCCATCAGTTGTAGGGCATGGTGGACCTCAACTACAGCCTTTGCAGAGTCCTGCACAATCATGTGGCCCCAATGACATGGTAACATCTAGCCCTTTTAGCCAACCAGACCCAGCTTTAGTCTTACCCCCAGGCTATCCCACAAATTTGACCAATCTAGGTTGTTGCACTCTGCCTCCCATGTACCCAGGGACTAGCTCCTGCAGCAACCTTCAGCTGCATCCAATGAGCTTGCATCCTTGGAGCACATATAGCACTTGTCCTCCCATGCCAGACCATTCTGCCACGCTGCCCAGTAAGACCCTTCAGACCCTGGAGAAGCCAGTTCTCTCTCCTCCTCCACCACCACCTCCCCCTCCCCCACCACCTTCGCCTCCTCCTCCTCCTCCACCCGTCGAGCTCTTGAACCATCAGAGCACCTCTGAGGTGGTTGCGGAATCTGGGGAGAGCTTTCAGGATCAGTCCTCTCTCAATGAGAGTCCACAAGGAGCAGAGAGGTTCAGCAAGAAGACACGTAAGAGGCTTGACAGCAGGGCAGAAGAGGCCAATATGTCTGGAGTTTCTGAAGGGAAATCCAAAAAAGAGAATCGCACACTCTCTGACTTCAATTCCCTGATCTCCAGCCCAAGACTTGGCAGCAGGGAAAAGAAGAAACCTAAAGGGCAGAAAGAGCCGTTGAACAAGGCCAAGAAACTGAGTAGGACCTCCAATGAGTTCCAGGACAGCTCTGAGAGTGAGCCTGAGCTCTTCATCAGTGGTGACGAGTTGATGAACCAAAGCCAGAGCAGCAAGAAAGGATGGAAGAGCAAACGCAATCTGCGTACAGCAAACGAACTTGAGGAAATCAAGTGTCGTAAAGCTAACGAGAGAGAGGATCGTAGTCTTGGCAGCCAAGGCTTTGTCTATGTCATGGCCAACAAGCAGCCATTGTGGAATGAAGCCACCCAGGTTTACCAGCTTGACTTTGGAGGACGGGTGACACAGGAGTCAGCCAAAAACTTTCAGATTGAGCTTGATGGACGCCAGGTACGTGATTTTATTTATTTGAGAAACCAGTTTGAAAACAATATTTGTGCAGTTCCATTTTGTGACACTAGGGGCAAAGAAATTACACCTTTAACAAATATGCGGCGTACATAATCAGTAGCTTTGAGCAGTGGTTCTCAATCCTGGTCCTGTGGACCCCCTGCTCTGCACATTTTGCATGTCTCCCTTATTTCACACATCTGATTCAGATCACCAGCTCATTAGGAGAGAGCTCCATGATTTGAACTGTGCGTGTCAGTTAAGGGAGACATAGAAAACCACTGGCTTTGAGTAATAAACATCTACCCTGCAACCATTACCCTGCATCTAACCCCATAATTCTCTATTACAGGTAATGCAGTTTGGCAGAATCGATGGCAATGCATATATCCTGGATTTTCAGTATCCATTCTCAGCAGTACAGGCATTTGCTGTGGCCTTGGCCAATGTAACTCAGAGACTTAAATAAAAAACCTCTCCAGCAATCTTGTCCTTGAGAACAGATGGACTGAAAAAAGAGTTTATTGTTAATTGCAGATTGTGAGAAATATTACATTCTCTGCTGCCATAACGTCTGTACAATGCCGGTTAGTAGGCGAGAGATCTGGTCACTCTCAGGCAGAGCGTACACAAGACGTAGACAGGTGGTCCGAAAATAGATGTAGTGCTTTAAAGTACCTTTTTGTTAACAAAGGTACAAGCTGATTTAAGGTTCCACCTAAAAGGTGGTTGGTATACATCTGAAAAAAGTTAATATTTGTGTATTGATGGAATATTGTTTTATTTATTAATTCACTTTCATTGATTTTTTTCCATGTATTTCATTAGCATATAATGGTGTGATTTAAATATAAAGATAATTACTAAAGGTGAATCTTAGACTGTGGGCTTTGTTTCTTTTTTTCCCCCTCTGAATACCCCACCTCCTTTTATGTTTGTACCAGAGATTTATGTGCCAAATTTGGATTTCCTATGTATAATCATTGTAAAGTGACAGATTTTGACTATTGTCTGTGGTCAGTAACCAATGAAAATCTAGAGAGGAAAAAACAAGTTATGTTTGAATGTTCTCATCCCGTGACTCACTTCCATGAAGTGAAACAGAGATAGTATATTCAAGTTATAATCATATTTTCCCAATTGTGCCATTATAATGAATGCATTTTTATGGTTTAAAAATCAATTTAACTTTAAATTTAACTTTTTTTTCACAAAATGTCTTATGTTATATTGCATCATTTGCACACTGTGTTATTGCAGTATCTCAGTAATGTCCTTTTTGAATGAATATTTGCTTTTTAATGTTAACAGTAACAGAAAAGTTTGAACAATTTTTAATTATATTGTCATGTAAGTGACATGACAGAAAAGTGCTGTAGTTAGATGTACCTGAAAATGTACTCATATCGTCCATGACACTTTAGCACGAACTATAGTATGCATTCATTTAGCCAAAAATTTCTTATATCACTATATAAATCACCACCTCCTCCTCCACCTCCTCTCCCTCCTCCTCCTCCACCCATTGAGCTCTTGAACCATCAGAGTACTTCTGAGGTGGTCGCAGAATCTGGAGAGAGCTTTCAGGATCAGTCCTCTCTCAATGAGAGTCCACAAGGAGCAGAGAGGTTCAGCAAGAAGGGACGTAAGAGGCTTGACAGTAGGGCAGAAGAGGCAAATATGTCTGGAGTCTCTGAAGGGAAATCCAAAAAAGAGAGTCGCACACTCTCTGACTTCAATTCCCTGATCTCCAGCCCAAGACTTGGCAGCAGGGAAAAGAAGAAACCTAAAGGGCAGAAAGAGCCGTTGAACAAGGCCAAGAAACTGAGTAGGACCTCCAATGAGTTCCAGGACAGCTCTGAGAGTGAGCCTGAGCTCTTCATCAGTGGTGACGAGTTGATGAACCAAAGCCAGAGCAGCAAGAAAGGATGGAAGAGCAAACGCAATCTTCGTACAGCAAACGAACTTGAGGAAATCAAGTGCCGTAAAGCTAACGAGAGAGAGGATCGTAGTCTTGGCAGCCAAGGCTTTGTCTATGTCATGGCCAACAAGCAGCCATTGTGGAACGAAGCCACCCAGGTTTACCAGCTTGACTTTGGAGGACGGGTGACACAGGAGTCAGCCAAAAACTTTCAGATTGAGCTTGATGGACGCCAGGTACGTGATTTTATTTATTTGAGAAACCAGTTTGAAAACAATATTTGTGCAGTTCCATTTTGTGACACTAGGGGCAAAGAAATTACACCTTTAACAAATATGCGGCGTACATAATCAGTAGCTTTGAGCAGTGGTTCTCAATCCTGGTCCTGTGGACCCCCTGCTCTGCACATTTTGCATGTCTCCCTTATTTAACACATCTGATTCAGATCATCAGCTTGTTAGGAGAGAGCTCTATGAACTGAACTGTTTTGTGTCAAATTAGGGAGACATACAAAATTAAGAATCACTGGCTTTGAGTAATAAACATCTACCCTGCATCTAACCCATAATTCTCTATTACAGGTAATGCAGTTTGGCAGAATCGATGGCAATGCATATATCCTGGATTTTCAGTATCCATTCTCAGCAGTACAGGCATTTGCTGTGGCCTTGGCCAATGTAACTCAGAGACTTAAATAGAAAACCTCTCCAGCAATCTTGTCCTCGAGTACAGATGGACTGAAAAAGAGTTTATTGTTAATTGCAGATTGTGAGAAAAATTACATTCTCTGCTGCCATGACGTCTGTGCAATGTCGGTTAGTAGCTGAGAGATCTGGTCACTCTCAGGCAACGCGTACACAAGACGTAGACAGGTGGTCCAACAATAGATTTAGTGTTAACAGTACCTTTTAGTACCTTTTTGTTAACAGAGGTTCAAGCCGATTTAAGGTTCCACCTGAAAGGTGGTACACATCTGAAGAAGAGTTAATATTTGTGTATTGATGGAAAATTATTTTATTTAATTCACTTTTATTGATTTTTTCCATGTATTTCATTAGTATATAATGGTGTGATTTAAATATATAGATAATTACTAAAATCTGTGATGGATGTTAGACTGTGGGCTTTGTTTCCTTTTTCCCTTGATTTCCCCATCTCCTTTTGTGTTTGTACCTGAGATTTATGTGCCAAATTTAGATTTCCTATGTAAAAACATTGTAAAGTGACAGATTTTGACAATTGTTTGTGGTCAGCAACCAATGAAAATCTAGGGAGGAAAAAACTAATGTTTGAATGTTCTCATCCCACGACTCACTTCCATGAAGTGAAACAGAGGTAATATATTCAAGTTATTATCATATTTTCCCAATTGTGCCACTATAATGAATGCATTTTTAAGGTTTGAAAATCAATTTAAACTTTAAATTGAACTTTTTCTTCACAAAATGTCTTATGTTATATTGCATCATTTGCACACTGTTATTGCAGTATCTCAGTAATGTCCTTTTTGAATGAATATTTGCTTTTTAATGTTAACAGTAACAGAAATCAAAGTTTGAACATTTTTAATTACTTTCAAATATATATTATATTGTCATTGTCATGGAAGTGACATGACAGAAAAGTGCTGTAGTTAGATGTATTCATATTGTCCATGACACTTTAGCACGAACTATATAGTATGCATTCATTTAGCCAAAAATGTCTAATACCACTATATGAATCAAACTTAACACACTGTATATTATGCAATGAATGGAATCTAAATGAAATCGAAAGTTGATATGTAGGAGTTTTTCTCATTCCTAAGTTTAAATAGTCAACCCAATTTTGATTTATGTAAAGGGACATCTTTTATTATATTTAATAATTGGTTTCAAATATTTATGTATTAATATTCTGCATTAATATTTAACAGTTCTTATGGCAAATCAGCTAATTGATTTGCTTGTTGTTGCTCAGTTTCTGATGTTTTCCAGTAATTTCATCAGTTTTTATCACATTTTTGCTGTAAGCCATACAGTGGTTCAGAGTGGGGTAGTGTTGATATGGTTGATGTTTTAAGCACTTCTTGATTATTCTTGATGTCGTATGCTTTGATGATTTGCAGTTGCAGTTATTTCTAGCCACTTTATACTGGGATATTCAGGTCCAGATTAAAATATGTGGAATGTGAGGCTTTAACTGTGCTTTATTGCTTAATTATTCTAATGTACATTTACAAAATGTAATTCAAGGGTGTCAAGGAAAAGCATTAGAATGTGTGTGCAGAGTAGGCTTAAAGTCACTAAATAAAATCAAACTAGATTGATGACATTTGTGTCGATTATTGTCATTATGAAGGTATTCACATTGATGGATTGTTTTTGGACATATTAGTATTTAATTCACACCTGCCTCAGCTTTGATTAGCTACCAACCAATTCAAAGATTACTGGGTGTTTGTTATTTTTTTATGTGTTTTTTTTCTCCTTTAGTGTCTTGGGATCTCCACCTATAAAAGCAAAGTCAACACAACCACTGAGAAAATCACAGATTTGAAAAGCAATGCAACTATTTGGTTACTACACTGACCTCGAGATGGCGCACGTATGTTAGCATTGTGCTTCCGTAGTCTATGTCGGAATCTTGAGTTTGATTCATGTTAGCGAATCGGTTCGTTCACACAGTACGTATCAATGAGCCTGTTAATCAAACCGACTCACAATCTTTTTTTTCTGGATTTAATTTGTAATTCAATT
>NW_015627738.1:1511671-1518222 GCF_001515625.1 Sinocyclocheilus rhinocerous
ATTTTATTTATTTGAGAAACCAGTTTGAAAATAATATTTTTGCAGTTCCATTTTGTGACACTAGGGGCAAAGAAATTACACCTTTAACAAATATGCACCATACATATTCAGTAGCTTTGAGCAGTGGTTCTTAATCCTGGTCCTAGGGACCCCTTGCTCTGCACATTTTGCATGTCTCCCTTATTTCACACATCTGATTCAGATCACCAGCTCATTAGGAGAGAGCTCCATGATTTGAACTGTGCGTGTCAGTTAAGGGAGACATAGAAAACCACTGGCTTTGAGTAATAAACATCTACCCTGCAACCATTACCCTGCATCTAACCCCATAATTCTCTATTACAGGTAATGCAGTTTGGCAGAATCGATGGCAATGCATATATCCTGGATTTTCAGTATCCATTCTCAGCAGTACAGGCATTTGCTGTGGCCTTGGCCAATGTAACTCAGAGACTTAAATAAAAAACCTCTCCAGCAATCTTGTCCTTGAGAACAGATGGACTGAAAAAAGAGTTTATTGTTAATTGCAGATTGTGAGAAATATTACATTCTCTGCTGCCATAACGTCTGTACAATGCCGGTTAGTAGGCGAGAGATCTGGTCACTCTCAGGCAGAGCGTACACAAGACGTAGACAGGTGGTCCGAAAATAGATGTAGTGCTTTAAAGTACCTTTTTGTTAACAAAGGTACAAGCTGATTTAAGGTTCCACCTAAAAGGTGGTTGGTATACATCTGAAAAAAGTTAATATTTGTGTATTGATGGAATATTGTTTTATTTATTAATTCACTTTCATTGATTTTTTTCCATGTATTTCATTAACATATAATGGTGTGATTTAAATATAAAGATAATTACTAAAGGTGAATCTTAGACTGTGGGCTTTGTTTCTTTTTTTCCCCCTCTGAATACCCCACCTCCTTTTATGTTTGTACCAGAGATTTATGTGCCAAATTTGGATTTCCTATGTATAATCATTGTAAAGTGACAGATTTTGACTATTGTCTGTGGTCAGTAACCAATGAAAATCTAGAGAGGAAAAAACAAGTTATGTTTGAATGTTCTCATCCCGTGACTCACTTCCATGAAGTGAAACAGAGGTAATATATTCAAGTTATTATCATATTTTCCCAATTGTGCCACTATAATGAATGCATTTTTAAGGTTTGAAAATCAATTTAAACTTTAAATTGAACTTTTTCTTCACAAAATGTCTTATGTTATATTGCATCATTTGCACACTGTTATTGCAGTATCTCAGTAATGTCCTTTTTGAATGAATATTTGCTTTTTAATGTTAACAGTAACAGAAATCAAAGTTTGAACATTTTTAATTACTTTCAAATATATATTATATTGTCATTGTCATGGAAGTGACATGACAGAAAAGTGCTGTAGTTAGATGTATTCATATTGTCCATGACACTTTAGCACGAACTATATAGTATGCATTCATTTAGCCAAAAATGTCTAATACCACTATATGAATCAAACTTAACACACTGTATATTATGCAATGAATGGAATCTAAATGAAATCGAAAGTTGATATGTAGGAGTTTTTCTCATTCCTAAGTTTAAATAGTCAACCCAATTTTGATTTATGTAAAGGGACATCTTTTATTATATTTAATAATTGGTTTCAAATATTTATGTATTAATATTCTGCATTAATATTTAACAGTTCTTATGGCAAATCAGCTAATTGATTTGCTTGTTGTTGCTCAGTTTCTGATGTTTTCCAGTAATTTCATCAGTTTTTATCACATTTTTGCTGTAAGCCATACAGTGGTTCAGAGTGGGGTAGTGTTGATATGGTTGATGTTTTAAGCACTTCTTGATTATTCTTGATGTCGTATGCTTTGATGATTTGCAGTTGCAGTTATTTCTAGCCACTTTATACTGGGATATTCAGGTCCAGATTAAAATATGTGGAATGTGAGGCTTTAACTGTGCTTTATTGCTTAATTATTCTAATGTACATTTACAAAATGTAATTCAAGGGTGTCAAGGAAAAGCATTAGAATGTGTGTGCAGAGTAGGCTTAAAGTCACTAAATAAAATCAAACTAGATTGATGACATTTGTGTCGATTATTGTCATTATGAAGGTATTCACATTGATGGATTGTTTTTGGACATATTAGTATTTAATTCACACCTGCCTCAGCTTTGATTAGCTACCAACCAATTCAAAGATTACTGGGTGTTTGTTATTTTTTTATGTGTTTTTTTTCTCCTTTAGTGTCTTGGGATCTCCACCTATAAAAGCAAAGTCAACACAACCACTGAGAAAATCACAGATTTGAAAAGCAATGCAACTATTTGGTTACTACACTGACCTCGAGATGGCGCACGTATGTTAGCATTGTGCTTCCGTAGTCTATGTCGGAATCTTGAGTTTGATTCATGTTAGCGAATCGGTTCGTTCACACAGTACGTATCAATGAGCCTGTTAATCAAACCGACTCACAATCTTTTTTTTCTGGATTTAATTTGTAATTCAATTTATTATTTTATGATTAAAATGCTGTTCTCTCAGGCTAATAAAATTGCATTAAATGTTGTGTTTATTGTTCAAACATTGTTCACACTGGAAATTCCTGACTGAACAGTGTAGTACGGTGGCCGAGAAGTGCAAAGCAAATCACAATTCTGAAAACAAAATAACAAATTACAAACGCAAATACAAGTCTAAAAAACAAAATAACAATTCAGAAAGCACAACAACAATTCAGAAAACATTATAACAAGTCAGAAAACACAACGACAAATCAGACAAACCGGAAAAGGTAGGTATAGTTTGAGACTTGGTTTTTGACGCGATCGACCCGGGTTCGATCCCGCCTTTTGCCGAACTTTTTTTTCAGAAAACACAATGACAAATTTGAAAACAAAATAACATTAATAACAAACCAATGATTAATCCCAAACCAATGGCGCTGTCTCAAACTATACCTACCTCTTCCGGTTTGTCTGATTTGTCATTGTGTTTTCTGACTTGTTATAATGTTTTCTGAATTGTTGTTGTGCTTTCTGAATTGTTATTTTGTTTTTTTAGACTTGCATTTGCGTTTGTAATTTGTTATTTTGTTTTCAGAATTGTGATTTGCTTTGCACTTCTCGGCCACCGTAGTTTTGTAATGTTTCCAATATTAAGAAAATTGTCAATAGTTTCCAATATTGTTCTTAGTTTTGTTCATAAACACAGATGAGTGATCCTCGCTTTGCGAATCGGTTCGACCGAACCATTGAAAAGATTCAGTTGAAAATAATGATTCTTTTGAGAATCGTCGACCATTCACTGTTTAGTTTCCCAGCTGACAGGTTAAGCACGCGGTGAAAGATCTCAGAGACTTGACAATGGATATCGATGAAGATATAGGTACGTATGTACATACATTTAAATGATTGATTGTTGTTGGGTGATCAGCATTTAGAAACGTTTTGAATGAACGCTTTAATGAGTTTTGAACTTTTAGCGCGTTTGACAATGACAACAAATTATTCTCGAGCATTCATTTTACAGTGTTTCTTTACTAATCAAGAATTGCATGTGAACGTTGTATAGGTGATTCTTCACCAGCAGAGACTCCAGCCACTAAAATGTCCAGACACCAGATATTAACACTTATTGCAATGGCCTCCATAAACTTCAGTTCAATGATCTGTTACTCCATTCTGGGACCATTTTTTCCAAATGAGGTACATTGATGATATTTCATAGAATTTGACTTGCATCCCTGTTGAAAAAAACCAGCATATGCTGGTTAGGTATGTTTTAAACCAGCATCCCAGCGTCAAAACATACCTAACCAGTGTATGCTGGTTTTTTCAACAGGGATAGTCAACAATATGAAATGTAACATAGTTTGTTCTAAGTACTCTGTTTAAGGCATTTAAAGTTTCTTACAGTAGGATAAAATAATGTATTACTTTTGATCTGATTCATTTTCTAGGCAAAGAAGAAAGGTGTCAGTCAAGCTATGATTGGCTTAATATTCGGAATCTATGCATTATGTACTTTAGTGGGCTCATTGTTACTTGGTAAATATGTAAGTTAATCATTATTTCAGAAGATAAACAACAGCTTTCCATTATGGATTGCACACTATATCAGTGCACTTGTCCTCTGTTTCAGATTGTCCAGATAGGAGCCAAGTTTATGATCGTTGCAGGGTTGTTCGTATCGAGCGTATGTACTGTACTCTTCGGGTCAGTAAATCTGTGATGTTTTGTTGTGTGTTAAACATCTATATGAGTATTTAGCATCTTTTAGGCCATGACTATTAACTTTCAGGTCATTTACATGCTAGATTATGCCTAAATGTTGATAAAATTACCTTTCTAGTCTGGAAAAATAGAGGAAAACTCATGTAACACTCATTTTTAGTATTTCATCATTAATGATATCATTTCTTCTGCAGATTTCTTGACCAAGTGTCTGATGGGACAGTTTTCGTCGTGCTCTGTTTTATCACACGGTGCATAAATGCAATCGGCTTTTCCGCCGCCGTTACATCGTCTTTTGCAGTTTCAGCAAAAGTTTTCCCCGAGAACATAGCGACTGTTTTGGTGCGTTGTGGTCAGTGCTTGTTTTTCAGTGCAGTAATGGTGTTTTGGAGTAAAGTGACAAAAGAAGCACTATTGCACGTCACAAAAGATGTGCTGTTTCTCTATAGATTCAGTTATTCAGTCTGACTGGTTGTTTGGTGTCTCACGGTCAAGGCATACACAATGATGGAACCATTCTTGTGGTTTTAATATTTACACAAGTGTGCTAAAATGTTAAATGTGTCTCTACAGTAAAGCAGAAGCTGTAATCAGTGCTATCTTGTTCTCTCAGGGCTTCATGGAGATTTTTACAGGTCTTGGCCTGATATTGGGGCCTCCGTTGGGCAGCTGGCTCTATCAGTCATTTGGATATGAAATCCCATTCGTTTTCACAGGATGTCTTCTGTTTGCGACAGTGCCTCTCAATATGTGGATTTTACCAAGCTTTGGTTTGTGCAGACTTCATACTGGTTAAATATGACATGTTTTTAATAATTCAATTTAAGACTATTCCATGTAGCATACTCCTGGTTAAGTTGTCACAAGGATGCTTTTGTTATTGTTTGCCCTCCAGCCATGGAGATAGACGTGTCTGTTTATTTCATTCCAATATAGCTGCTGTTCCTTCTTCCCAGAATTCCTTCCTCAGATTGTGTACCAGAATGAAGATCCTTCTCATCTGCTTCGTGGTGTTCTCGTTGAGTTCAGGACTTGGTTTCCTGGATGCAACACTGTCCATATTTGCCATAGAAAAGGTTATGAAGATTTAGAACACTGAAACTGAATATATAATACACTGAAAAATGTATATATAATATGTATAAATATATATAATATATAAAAAATATAATATATATCATTCCAAAATGCTGTTGTAAATGTTAATCTAAAGGTTCTCATATATTATAATAATAGAAAACATCTTTGTGCATATTTTTTTGCGACCAGCTTAATCTCAGTGCCGGTTCAGTGGGGCTGCTCATGATTGGACTGTCACTGCCGTATGGGGCGGCATCACCTGTCTTTGGTGTGATCAGTGATAAATATCCTGTAAGTCAATGTTTAAACAATTAACATTTTTACAGTGATGATTGAAAATTCTAATAGAACAAAAGTTTGAAATGTTTGAAATTCATAATGACTTTTGATGCTTTATGTATTTATTTATTTTAATTGCATTCATACGTTTAAGATGTTTAGTTTTTAATTTTAAAAAATTAGTTATTATTTTATCATGTTTTTATATCAATTTTGAATATTTTTTAAGTTTAGTTTTTAATTTTTTGGGTGAATGTTTTGTTTTGAAATATAAGTATAAATCACATTTAATTTATTAAGAAATAACTTTATCTGTGGCTGTAAAATGATTCTCATGCAGTCAATTAGGAAATGGATGATGGTGATTGGAGGAATGGCCACAGCGGTGAGCTTTTGTTTCCTCGGCCCACTTCCTGTTTTCCATATTAGGAGGTGAAACATTCATTTCTCATTTTTTGAATGGCAATTCAAATGTTTCATTAAAGCACAAATCTGTCAGTAATCGGTGAAATGTTTGTGTGTTCAGTCAGCTCTGGCTCACAGTCCTCATGCTGATCGTGGTGGGCTTCTCTCTCTGTATGACCTGTATCCCCACCTTCGCTGAGATGATCGCTTGTGCACAGTGAGGCAAATACATCATCATACAAATGCACTCCCAGTTAACCATTTTAAAGGGGTTTTCAAGTTGCGATTTCAAGTTTTCCTTTCTCTTTGGAGTGTTACAAGCTGTTCGTGAATAGATAAGATCCCTAAAGTTGCAAAGACTAAAGTCTCAAACCCAAAGAGATATTCTTTATAAAAGTTAAGACTCGTCCACGCCCTCCTAAAACGTCTCGTTCTCACACGCCCCCACATGTCTACGTCACTGTGTGGGAAGATTTCTGTGTGCAACGCATTTAACGGAGGAATTTTTCCTGAACCTGGGAGAGTAGCCTACAATGCCGGCTGTTCTGACTCACAGAC
>NW_015627738.1:1518630-1529876 GCF_001515625.1 Sinocyclocheilus rhinocerous
CTTGAGGTATTCGGCCAATCACAACGCACTGGATAGCTGGCCAATCAATGCACACCTCACTTTTCAGAACGATGAGCTTTGTAAAAATCGACACGTTTCAGAAAGGCAGGGCATAGAGGAGAAAAAATAATGTACAGTATGTGGAAAATAATGGGTTTTTTTTTTACCTTAAACAGCATATACACGTTTCATTACACCAAATACACAAAATAATGTTCTTTTTTAGCAACATCATATGACCCCTTTAAGAGGTTGCTGTGTCTGTGACTTTAATTCACTCAGTTATGTCACACGAAATTCCTGAAATGGTTTGAATAAATGCAGTTAACCCTGAAACTGAGCAAAATACAACAATACAAACCTCTACAAAATACATACATACCAAAAACATGTTTTGACTCACGTGTTCCTCGTATTGCAGTGAAAATGGCTTTGAGGAGGGCTTGAGTACCCTGGGATTGGTATCAGGCTTGTTCTCAGCAGTCTGGTCTGCTGGGTGTGTATTTAAAATAAAGTTTACGTGCAATATTCAAGAATATTGTTTAGAATTCCCCCTCATGAAACCTGAATCATCTGTTTCATGCTGAAGGATGTTCTTTGGGCCGACTATTGGAGGATACATCACACAAGCACTCAACTTTGAATGGAGCGCAGGAGTTCAAGGTGCACTCGCCTTTCTCGCTGTAAGAACAAACTCTATGCATAACAGACCATTTCTATAATAGATCCGCATTTTCTTAACTTTCTCAATTGGTTAGTAATGTATGCACTTTAATGATAAATATTTATTTATTGACTTATGTTTACCTTTACATTCTCTAGGCCTTACTACAAGTAATATATTTCACATTAGAGGACATACAAAAGAAGTAAGTACATTTTTTAATATTTTGATTACTTTATTCAGCAATATGGTAAATATTCTTTAAAATTTAATATTAATATATATTAATATTTAAAAATCATTCCGTATTTCTTAAGTTGGTAAAAGTGGTATAATTAGAAAACAGTCATAGGAAACTTGATCATGCATGATCTTTTTTTTTTCAGGTCACAAAAGGCCAACAGGACTGACACGTCATTATTGCAAGGAGAAAAATCCCCTCTTCTCCCCAAGACAGATCATCTCAGGGTTGATGTCAGCTGAAATAAGCTGCTGCACGCATTTAAATGGAAGAACAAATGTAATCATATTGCTGCTAAATACAGGTGATGTGGGATATGATTGACAGATGACAAATGAAGAACGCGGAGAAGGTCAGTTTAACAACAAAGATGTCATACATGTATTATTTTAAGATCAGTTGAACCTGTACACAGGAGTTCAGTGAACATTTACAAAGTAAATGTCAAAAGTCCTGTAAGAAGATTGAATTAAGAGAGGAGGCAAAGTGTATTAAAGTTGAATGTATAATAATAATAAAGAGATGACATTCACACTAAACAGAGCTGAGATGTGCCTATTGATGAAACACTTTTATCTTTTACCCCGTTTCTGGGAATATTGTAGGGTGACGATGTACATATTCCCTCACTAGAAGATGCTGCCCAGCTAGGGTTTGTTATTTTCTTAACCATCTTGCATCTCAAATGCTGCTTTGGCAGTTAAATATTCATCTTGACAGTCACAACAAGGACATTTTACAAACTAAAGTGAAAGAGTGAAACATATTTTGGCTTATTTATTGTGTTTAGTAACTTAACGAGATATAATCCATTCTGAAAAATAGGTGTACATTTTTGAAGTAAATTGAAATTGTTAAGAGCTCCTTGTGTATAAAATAATTCATTACCTCATATACAGTGTGTCTTACAGTACACTGGATTATTTCTGAGGTCTTGTTGAGGTTTCAGAAATCTTTTGGACTAGTGCAAGAATGTGGGATTTGTACTTTAATATTGCTTAATACGGATTACCCGTCTAGCCCTAGTTTGTGACTGACCCCATTATGACTGCTTTTACAGATTTACAAATTATTGCCATACTCCTTATGGAAACAACTTCTACAAATGTACAGTTTTACAAAATACATTTTTACAATGTGCATTACTGTCTTTTCATAGCAATGAGATCCTTCCGTTCTTTGGAGTTGTTGCATAAATATTGACCCTTTCAACACTGCAAAAGTTGTTTAATCTTTTACTTTACAATATGTGCAATTGGTGAGTTTAAATAAAACTCACATTAAACTTGCATTAATTTGTCATACATAAATGTATAAATAGATTTAATCAACTGCATACATCAACTCTGGTGCTAAATAAATACCATAGTTTATTCCCTTCTGTGTTATGTGAACAAAATATATATTTTTATTAGTGCAGTCAAATCGATTAATGGCATCCAAAATACAAGTTTGAGTTTACATAATATGTGTGTGTACTGTGTATATTTATTATGTATATATAAATACACACATACAGTATATATTTTGAAAATATTTACATGTATATATATTCATGTAATTTATATATGAATATATTTAATATAAACCGCATTTTTCTTAAATATACACATGCATATGTGTGTGTGTGTATATATATATATATATATATATATATATACATACATACATATACACAGTACACACACACACACTCATATATTATGTAAACACAAACCTTATTTTGGATGCGATTAGTCAATTTGACAGCACTAATTTTTATTATATATGTCATTATGATTACTGCTGGAGTTGTTGCTGTTATATTGGAAATTTTAATTTAATTTAATTTAAACAAAATGTTTAAACAAAAATTTAAATAACAGTACACAAAATACTGTACAGAAGTACAGTAAAACAGCACTAATACAGTACAAAATCCTGTGAAACTACATGATAATACAAATATCAGTATCAAAATTACAAAATATATATTTTAAAATAAGGCCAACTACAAAAATACATCCACATAAAACACTTTTGGAAACACATTGTTGTTTCTATGTCATTAGTTCCTTCATAACAGAGGGAAGTCTTAGCAATCAGATTCAGTCACATCAGTTTGGTCCTTCACCGTCAAACGCACCGTTGGCTTGGCCTAGTCTGGGGAGGGGTCTCCTTCTTCTGGAAGATGTTGAAGACATCTCATGATCTGAGGACGGGACCTGAGGCAGAGCAGAGGGAACTTCACTCCGCTTCACCTTTTTCTTCTTCTTTTTTGTTCTGTAAAAGAAAATAATATCAATATGTGCTCAAGAAAACAAGTACTCAGATAGCAGATGTGGTTAATGCATACGTGGTGGAGGACGCCTCAGGGTCAGTGTCCAGCTCTGAGATGATCTTCAGCTCTCCAGAGGCACTGATGGCTGCAGACAGCTGCAGGAGGAACACAGATCATAAGGGTCAAACTAGTATAAAGTTTCACTAACTTTATGGGAGGAATAAATGAGCATTTGTCATTACCTGGACTGGTGTTGTACGCTCAAATCCTTCAGGTTGATCTAACGGTGACGGCTGTGCTTCTAAAGCTCTTGAGAGCTCTTCATCAAAACTCCCTATGGGAGATACACATGGATTTAGACAGTTTAATATCATACATGTGATTTTGGTTATCAAACTTCATTCACAAACCTTCATCGGCCACATAGGATGCTGGGAAATATCCCTCCTGCCCACTGACCAGTCGCCCAAACCACCAGCTCTCATTGTCTTTGTACAGCACATGGATCACGTCACCACGGCGTATCGACAGCTCATCTGATCGATCGGCTCTGTACTCGTACAAAGACACGACCTAGAGAACATTTCATATAAGAGATCATAAACTAACTCTAATCTATAGTAATAGTAATCTATTATAATATAAAACATATTAAAATTTACCGTTTGATGGATTTGCCCAAAGTCAGTCTCTGCTAGTTGAGGGAATTCATAATCCAGTAAACTCTGTGGACATGAACACAATCTATTTTCATATATGTTAACATTTAATTTATTCCTGTGATGCAAAGCTGAATTTTCAGCATCATTACTCCAGGCTTCAGTGTCACATGATCCTTCAGAAATCATTCTTATATGTTGATTTGCTGCTTAAGAAACATTTCTTATCATTATCAATGTTGAAACCAGTCGTGAAGCTTAATATTTTGTGCAAACTGTGATACAGTTTTTTCAGGATTCTTTGAGGAATAGAAAGTTCAAAAGAACAGCATTTATTTGAAACAGTCTTTACTGTGAATTATTATCAATTTCATGCGTCCTTGCTGAATAAAAGTATTAATTTGTTTAAAACTTTTGAATGGTAGTATAATACAGAACCAGATCACAGTGAGTGTGTGTTTACATGTACCCTCTCTTTATGTGATTATAATGAGATTTTGGCAATATTGCGATTAAACTTTACCTCATGTAAACGCAATACTTCGATCTAAATAATGCGATTAAGCTCATAATCGCAGCAAGCATAATTGTATTAACATAGATGGCGTACGCCAATTTTGTCCGAGACAAAAATGTCCGAGGCCAGATACACAACAAATTTGCGTTTATAATGAATAATGGCGGTAAAAAAATAACTGCAATTCTTAGCGAATAATACGAATAATGGAAATTGCATGTAAACGGGAGTGAAGAGCTTTGCTCTTGACATGTAAACATCATAATGCGATTAAGTCCTTACTCTGATTATTGGAAATAATCGCATTATTTGTGCGCATATAAATGTAGTCACTGGCTACGTTTACATGCAACCAAATAATCCACATTTGTAATCGGATTGACAGCTCAATCGGACTGAAAAACCTTCATGTAAACATCTTAATCGATCCAATTGAGCTCGATCGGAATGAAATTTCGATCGGATTGAAGTGGGTTGTTTATTCCTTTTCTAATATGATTGAGAGTGCATGTAAACACTCGATCAGATTGAACCCCCCGAAACTGAAAGAACTGCGCATGTGCAATGATGCAGAAATAGCGTAATGACGTATGACGCGCGGAATACTGTGCATGTAATAATTGTGCATGTAAACGTAGCCAGTGTCTTACTTTCTGGTGTTTGAGGGATGGAGCTCTTCTAATGGGCTGCCCAGCAGGACTGTAACCACCTGTGAGAGAAAAGGCAGATTTAAAGACCTCATGACATGTGATTTCATGTGGTTTTAAGTGCCACAGAAACAAACTACACTTTTCATAAATACATAAACATACATAAATACATAAAAATACTAACATTTTTCCATTCTTCTCTACTTTATAGTCTGAGATGTGCTCTTCAAAACAATGCATGCTCGAGTTATCCTATATAATATGAAGGATAATGTAGAGAACATACTGCTGTGTGAGGTGAGGGTGGCCTGTGGAATGAGTTGAGCACTGAGTGACGTGGACATCTGTAGTTTGGAGTGAGGAGAGAGTAGAGATGGAGAAGGAAGATACGAGGTCAGGCCCTGAAACAAACCACAATAACAAGAGCTCAATGTAGGACTGAGGTTCGGTATGAATGCTATATGATACGGTTTCTATTTTAAAGCTGCAGTCCGTAAGTTTTGCCTCTTTGTCGCCATCTCTGTTTGAAAACCTGGAATTGCAGCTGTGTGCGAAATTATCTAGCTTGCGTGGGTTGTGAGCCGGCACGGCTCCAGCGCGGCCGGTGTGGATATTTACTGTAATTCGCAATCACAGATACTAGCCTACGTCTTGGAATATGACCCAAATAAGAATTTTCACTGAATATTGCCATCTGAACAAGTAACGAGTCTGCCACGTTTGTTCTGACCAACTGAGGAAAAAAGCATTACCATAAATCTGGCTACCAATGGTGATTAAATCTAAAGATCGGTTAGCTCATATCACATCAAACCGTTCAAATTATTATTTATTTTATACTTTACACGTTGTTATTCATAATCCTTTATGGATTACAATCCGCCAGCAAAATGATACATTTAATTATTCTCGCGTTGAAGAAAAAGGTGGATAAGCGATCCGCCACCTGCAGGATCCCCACATGCGATAGCCTACTAGCCGGGACAACTTCTTTATGTTTACAGAAGTGACGTAATGACACAGTGCTATGCTCAAATTTCCCGTGAAAACCTACCCGTACCACTCAAATGACAAAACATTATTATAAGCTGACCGTTGTGAATCGGGCTAAAGTAAGGCGATAGTTTTGAACACTGGCTGGTTATGTACTTGCTCAAATATTGATTTCGGATCATTTTTAACCAATAAAAGTTACGGACTGCAGCTTTAAATATAAAGAAACATGAGTGATCTTGAACTAAATTTGGATATCACTAAACAGAACCTGCCAACTGCAATAAATCGGTTTGAGGAAGAATAATTTTACTACAACCAAAACAAGTACCGTTTGTGTCTTTAAACATAATTCAAGAAACTCTAAAACCTATTTTTCAGGTATAACTGTTATAGCAAAGTACAAAAGATACAACCATTCACCTCTAGGCTCCTTCCCAGATGAGACATACCACCTTTAAAAAAAATTAAAACATGCACATGCATTAAAAAAACATTTTATTTTCTTAATTTCAAATATGTATTATCATGTACATCACTTGCCTTGTTCATACATGTCCACAGCAGGGGAACTACGATGGGGCTCCTGCAAGAAAATAAAAGTATAACTGACTGATTATTGACTTAATTATAATGCTGGTAATAATCAGTTACAATTTAATTAAATTGACTATTTTTGCTCTATTTGCTCTTTTTTTCTGATATGGCCTTCAAAACCTTCAAGCTTTAAAACTACTTCAAACTTTCTGGTTATGCTTTGTCAAGGCAACATCAAAGTTTGTCTTGATTAAATTTTTATCTAATTAAATCTAATCGGAATTTTTACCAGTACAGAGTCTAGTTTCTGTTTGACCCGCTGCATCTTTAGAGACACACGAGCTGTGCTGGCGAATCGGTCCATGCTGGTGGCTGAAAGGGTCTGGAAGGTCATGACCTCTGATGAATTCCTACCTGTCTTGCTGTCCAGATACTCTGACCGGCTCAAACCTCTCAAACTCTCCACCTCCATCTGAGCCACTGTGTACAAGCACAAAACACTCATCTTTTAAGAGAAAATGATCATGTGACTTGTGTTTCTAAATACTAATGAATCTGAATCAGTAGTTTCCTGAGTCATTTGGAGGACTCACCCTTCCGGTCAAACAGATAGAGGTGGATGGGCTGGTTTTGGCCAAAGGAACAGAAGGCCACCATGTTCTCATGAGGGTGGAAAGCTACAGCTCGAAGTGCAGATGAATAGCACAACTCAGAGTATACAGCAACCTGGTCACCTGCACAACAGATATCCAAATTCAACCTCCGCTTGGATTTTTCTTTGCATTCAAACTAAAGCGACTCAAAAGAATCTCCAAACCTGTCTCAGAGTTCCACACATACGCCAGTCCATCTTCACTGCCCGAAAAGATGAAGCTTCCACAGGGAGTGAATGTGCTGTTGATTCGCTCCCTGTAGTTTGTGGCACCTATGTATTTCTTCACTGCAAGACTGGAAAACAATTGTTTGTTTTTAATAGATTTGATATTCAAGTTTATTCAATTCAAGTTTATTTGTATAGAGCTTTTCACGATACAAATCGTTGCAAAGCAACTTTACAGCAAATTAAGTTTCTACAATATTTAGTGGTAGCTTATCAGTGGTGACTCAGTTAATGTACATATGGCAGAAATGTACGGAAAAATCAATTAAGGACGTAATCAAACAGACGATGAACACTATTAACAGCAATTATTATATGATGCAATCAAACTTATTGCAAAATGTGGTAGTTCTGTATGTTGTTTCAGGGTTGGCATCATCTGAGGTCCTCTGAGGGGTATATATTTGCATATTTGCATTTATTTCCCTTTATACCTGTACTCTCAACAAATGCACTGATTTATGTGCTTTTTAAAAAGTCAACATGAAAGTAAAATTGGCTCAAATTACTCTTAATACACCTTACTGCACATGATTCATCTGTGTAAATGATTAGTTCTGAAGTAAAAAATAAATGTAAATATTTGAATAATGAATTATTAATCTTGAATAAATAATACAATTTTCACCTAAATGTAATAGTATTACATTATGGTATTAAATAAATATTCAAATATTAATAAAAAGGTAGATATTTACATTCTCAAATCCATGACCCTTAAAACACTGTCTTTGGCATGAATTAAAAGCCGTCTTCCGTTTGGATGCACCTCTAATGAGTTGATGGCTACTCCATTCAGATCTGCCTCTTTAATTTCCTGTAGAGAAATATTAAACTTGCAAATTATTAAATTAGTTAAAATCATGATATCAAATTGTGATTTATGTAGCTCTTCTATGCAGTTTTTGAGAATCATTTGTGACCCTGGACCACAAAACCAGTCATAAGGGTGTGTCTGTGTCAGCCGCACCACAAGGATACACTGTTTTCTTTCAAATCACAGCGTAAATACACGTAGAAAACGTATCCTTGTTTTGCGGCTGACACAGAAGAGTGTACGCTGCTTGCATTCAGCTCATATTCTCCAAAATGGCGCTACGGTGATGCGCAGAGACACAGAGGAGACAAATTGTTGAATAAAGTCGTTATTTTTGTTTTCTTCGCTTACAAAAAGTATTCTCGTCGCTTCATAACGTTACGGTTGAACCACTGATGGCAGATGGACTATTCTGACGATGCTTTTCATACTTTTCTGGACCTTGACAGTGTAATTTACTTGGCAGTCAATCGGACAGTCACAAGCCTCCCGGTTTTTATCAAAAAATATATTAAATTGTGTTCCGAAGACGAACAAAGCTTTTACGGGTTTGGAACGACATGGGGGTAAGTGATTAATGACAAAATTTTCATTTTGGGGTGGAGTATCCCTTTAAGACTGGTTTTGTGGTCCAGGGTCACATTTACCCTCTCAATGCTCCATTGATTGGTCGGTCCTCGGCGAGACCCAGGCACAACCTTGGTTCCCCACACAATAATGAGGCCGGAATTGTCCGCAGAAAACATTCTGCTCCCTGTGTGAAGACCAACACATTACTACATTTAAATTCACGCATTTAGACACTTTTATTCAAAGCGACTTACAAAAGAGTCATTAATGTCTCGAATCACAGCATTCACACATCCAGACAGTTATGCCATTCATTTCCTCTGTACCTTCTGGGTCAAAACACAGCGTGTTGATAAAAGTCTTATGTCCGTCAAACTCTTGCAGAAGTTGCCCGTTCACGTCTTGTATGTCCACGTTCCAGACACGCAGCACCCCGTCGTAACCCCCCGTCACCACCAGACTCTGGGCTTGCGGGTGGAACTGGGCGCTGTACACGAATGAAGGGTGAGGAAGAGTTTTATGAGCAAAACTCTGCAGTCGTTCAATATTCCACACTCTGAAAGAGGAAATCAAAACATTATGGCCCACACTTTCACTCATATTTGTGGTGTAATTATCAGTTACGTAATACTCTATATATGCAAAACAGGCACTATTTACCTTACTGTTCCATCAGAGGATGCAGTTAATAGTCCGTTATCATCTCTGGACCAGCAGAGATCATATACCACACTCACATGGCCATTAAAGGATGCCAGAACTTTCCCACACGGAATCTCATATACTAAAATAGAGACAGAGACACACACAATAGAGACATATCAATGAAATTACATACATGAATACACACAAGTTGCATAACATTTTGTACTCTTTTTTTTTTTCCTTTGTGTTACGAGTCCGACTCTCTAACCATTAGGCCACGACTTCCCCACAGACTAGGTTAAAATGTATATGAATGTGAAAGGGAAAGACTATATTATATTATATATTTTACTTTTTATATACATGCATATTTTTTTTAGGCTTTTCATCAAGTTTTTCTCCACATTTTATCACATTTTGCCTTCATAAATGTATTTTAAATGGTAATGAATAGTAATTTACGATTTGGTGTGATAAATACAAATATTCCATGTAGTCTCTTAATTAATATGAAGTTATAAAAATTGAATAAATTAATAAACTAATAATACAAGTTTAAACTAAGCAAAATTCTGTTTAAATAGTTTTAGATGAAGTACAGCATGTCACAATTTCAACCTCCCAAAACTATTTTGTCAAGGAACTACCCAAGTTTTATGTTTTTGTGCTAAAAATGTATGTAAAAATATAAAAATACAACACAGACAACATGTATAGTCACAAATTACTTACTAATGATTGGAAACGCATCTCTATCTGCACATGCAGCTGCTAGTGCGCGTCCATCATGAGAGAAACGCAGAGTAAAACAGCCCATCTGACCTCCACGGAAGGAGTGCATTGGCTTATTCGGGATGCGGCACACCTGTTTAAACCAACAGTAAGAAACAATTTGGTCAAACAAAAGGATTACTGACTCTCCTAACTTTAAAACTATAAAGCAAATAAATAAAACCTGTCCGGGTATGCGGCTCCACTTAATGATTTCTGATTTGCTCTCCAGTATCTGTGTGCTGGTTTTATTGGTCATCTCAGTATTGAGCTCACTGTAGGAGGTGCTGCTGCGCTCCTGCTGGAGAGCCATCATGGAGCGGATACTGGGGTCCACCTGTGCAACAAATCCAGACCAGATCCAACTTCAATTAGCACCGATTTTTAGTCTTTTCACTGTGGTTTTTAAATTTAAAAAGTGAACCTACATGTTCTGGTGGTTTGAGGCCTTTCACTGTGACGTAGAGTGTTGAGGCGTATTTGTTCCTTGGGAACTTTGACCACCACTGAAACACTTCAACCGTTTGTGGCAGTTTCTTTGCCCATGGAGGAGGGCAGTAAAGCTGTAGACGCAGTTTGGTGTCAACGTTCAAGACCCCGTTGGTTCCTACAAGCTAGAGGAAATATTTGAAGAGCTCGATTTCAGTGGAAATTTGAGTCCGATCCAGAACTTGAAATAATAAAGGATAGTTTCATAAATAAAACAGCTATGGAGCTCACAAACAAAATAACCGAACATCTATGAAAACATTATCAAATATACCAAAGAAACTGGTACCAGTGCTTCCCATAGCCTTACACTCTATTTGTGGCCGCACTCCCCCGCCCCATATATATATATGTGACCCTGGAGCACAAAACCAGTCTTAAGTCGCTGGGGTATATTTGTAGCAATAGCCAAAAATACATTGTATGGGTCAACATTATTGATTTTTCTTTTATGCCAAAAATCATTAGGATATTAAGTAAAGATCATGTTCCATGAAGATATTTTGTAAATTTCCTACTGTAAATATATCAACACTTAATTTTTGATTAGTAA
>NW_015627738.1:1531249-1534051 GCF_001515625.1 Sinocyclocheilus rhinocerous
GGAACTACCCAAGTTTTATGTTTTTGTGCTAAAAATGTATGTAAAAATATAAAAATACAACACAGACAACATGTATAGTCACAAATTACTTACTAATGATTGGAAACGCATCTCTATCTGCACATGCAGCTGCTAGTGCGCGTCCATCATGAGAGAAACGCAGAGTAAAACAGCCCATCTGACCTCCACGGAAGGAGTGCATTGGCTTATTCGGGATGCGGCACACCTGTTTAAACCAACAGTAAGAAACAATTTGGTCAAACAAAAGGATTACTGACTCTCCTAACTTTAACACTATAAAGCAAATAAATAAAACCTGTCCGGGTATGCGGCTCCACTTAATGATTTCTGATTTGCTCTCCAGTATCTGTGTGCTGGTTTTATTGGTCATCTCAGTATTGAGCTCACTGTAGGAGGTGCTGCTGCGCTCCTGCTGGAGAGCCATCATGGAGCGGATACTGGGGTCCACCTGTGCAACAAATCCAGACCAGATCCAACTTCAATTAGCACCGATTTTTAGTCTTTTCACTGTGGTTTTTAAATTTAAAAAGTGAACCTACATGTTCTGGTGGTTTGAGGCCTTTCACTGTGACGTAGAGTGTTGAGGCGTATTTGTTCCTTGGGAACTTTGACCACCACTGAAACACTTCAACCGTTTGTGGCAGTTTCTTTGCCCATGGAGGAGGGCAGTAAAGCTGTAGACGCAGTTTGGTGTCAACGTTCAAGACCCCGTTGGTTCCGACAAGCTAGAGGAAATATTTGAAGAGCTCGATTTCAGTGGAAATTTGAGTCCGATCCAGAACTTGAAATAATAAAGGATACAGTTTCATAAAATAAAACAGCTATGGAGCTCACAAACAAAATAACCGAACATCTATGAAAACATTATCAAATATACCAAAGAAACTGGTACCAGTGCTTCCCATAGCCTTACACTCTATTTGTGGCCGCACTCCCCCGCCCCATATATATATATGTGACCCTGGAGCACAAAACCAGTCTTAAGTCGCTGGGGTATATTTGTAGCAATAGCCAAAAATACATTGTATGGGTCAACATTATTGATTTTTCTTTTATGCCAAAAATCATTAGGATATTAAGTAAAGATCATGTTCCATGAAGATATTTTGTAAATTTCCTACAATAAATATATCAACACTTAATTTTTGATTAGTAACCTCAGATTCCAGATTTTCAAATAGTTGTATCTCGGCCAAATATTGTCCTATCCTAACAAACCATACATCAATGGAAAACGTATTTATTCAGCTTTCAGATGATGGATAAATCTCAATTTCGAAAAATTGACCCTTATGACTGGTTTTGTGGTCCAGGGTCACATATATGCAAATTCATTTTCTGCCAGCAGGAGGCGCTTTTAGAGCGGGAGAGATAGACGTTTCACCAGTAACAGCTGTACACAAAGCAGCGCTACGCTCACAAACGCTGCTTTATCAGGCATTACATGCAAAAATTTGAAAATTTTCTGAAGACAGTTTGTTTCCTTCTGAAATACAGTGATATAAAAACACCCGTGCCGGTTTTTGGTTTTTAAACGTGCAGTGCTCATGTTTATTCAACGAAGTCAAAGCCTTTGGAAAATCTATTTGTGGCGGTCAGTTTTAATATTGTGGCGGCCCGCTCTGTGGTACCTTCAAAAAAGCCCAGGCGATCTTCCGGAAACCCCTTTCATGACAGTCAACGGAGACATTTGTTCGTGCATCCTCCATACTGATGAAATCCAGAATCTGTAACAACCGTCATCAGTGTTTGAATCATTCCTTTCTTTACTCCGAGAATGCAAATATAGTTTTAAACTTCAAGCGCACAAACCTCAAAAAACAGCATCACACGCAGACTCTCATCATCGTCTTGTAGGAAATATCCAAAGTGCTCATTGAAGATGATCTGTTCCTCCCATTCTGGAACTGTTATTTTGTGTTTCTTGAAGTCAAAGGGTTGAGTTATGATGGGCAGGATGTGCTCGATGTTTTCTTGCTCATAGAAGGATGAAACATGACGATGACTGAGAACCAAATAAAACACTGAGAATAAATGGGACTGCATTTGGTATGAAGACTATGAACCAAATGGTTCTAGCAGGTTTTGGTTTTAGTAGTAAAAAGACAACATGTGAAATCCAAACCTGTCCTCCTTCTTGACATACTGTCCAGTGACCTCATCAACCACGTGAACTTTAACCATGGGGTGAGACACCATCAGGTCTGTCTTCAGCTTGTCTGTCCTGTGGATATAAACTCCAAGCACCAGACTATCGTCAAAGGATTGCTTCTCTTCTGCTTGTTCCTCCTCAACAATCACTACAACCAGAAATAAATAACCACTATCAACCCCACACATATCACATGTGTAAATAACACTGTGCATGAAATATACACAATATATGTATATTGAGAACATTATTAATTTTCTATGGTGGTGGCAACCAAAAGAAAAGAAAAAAAAAGACTATTATTATTAGACATGTGATTTTGACATGTGATGTGAATCTAATATTTATATTGATGTTAAAGGGTTAGTTCACCCAAAAATGAAAATTGACCCATAAATTACTCACCCTCAAGTCATCCTAGGTGTATATGACTTTCTTCTTTCAGACGAATCCAGTCGGAGTTACATTAAAAATGGTCTTTGATCTTTCAAGCTGTTTCATGGCACACAGTGGGTGTTGCATGCATCAGTCCAAAAGCAGTTAAATAAAATGCGCCCATCCATAAAAAAAAAAGTGTCTCACACGGCTCCAGGGGGTGAACAAAGGCCTCCTGTAGCAAATCGATGCGT
>NW_015627738.1:1534233-1540409 GCF_001515625.1 Sinocyclocheilus rhinocerous
CGCATGCGCAGCGCTGACCTCATACGTCATCCGCCCGGAGCTGCTTCCGTGTACAACTGTTGGCGCAAGCTAGATTAAAGTGATTATTACGTTTTTGAATATGGATATTTTTCTTACAAAAACGCATGGATTCGCTACAGAAGGCCTTTGTTCACCCCCCGGAGCCGTGTGAGACACTTTTTTTTATGGATGGGCTCTTTTTATTTCACTTCTTTTGGACTGATGCATGCAACACCCGCTGAGTGCCATTAAACAGCTTGAAAGATCAAAGACAATTTTTAATATAACTCCGACTGGATTCATCTGAAAGAAGAAAGTCATATACACCTAGGATGACTTGAGGGTGAGTAATTTATGGGCTAATTTTCATTTTTGGGTGAACTAACCCTTTAAATCAAAGAGACTCTAGTATGCAACTTGTGTGCTTGAACTGCCAAAATAAATAGAAAATGTAAAAAGTTTTCATGGCAATTACATCTATGTACAAACAGCCTATTATACCTTCTTTTCGTTTATTTTTCTTCTTCACTTTGGGTTTGACTGTGTCCTCCATGAACTCCTCCACAATATCATCCTGGACGTTTTCTATCTGGTTATCCACCGACACTTCAGTCTGACTGCAGACAAAAAGGCAAAACAAATCAAGAAGAGAAAATGCATCATACTTATTATCTTCAATATGTGTTCAAAGTCTATTTCAATGTCAAAGGCATTTCACCAGGTTAACATCTTATTTAGAGGGATAGTTCACCCAAAAATGAAAATTACCCCATAATTTACTCACCCTCAAGCCATCGTAAGTGTATATGACTTTCTTCTTTCAGACGAATACAATCGGAGTTAAATTAAAAAATGTCCTGTTATTGCTACTTTGCATGTTGTGTGATTTGTCACGAAATAAAGCATTATACATATATTTTTTAAAAAGTGTACGTGCGTACCATTTAGCGGAAGCTAGAGATTACGGTTTATAAAGTTTTAAATGTGGATATTTTTCTTACAAAAACGCATCAATTCGCTTCAGGAGGCCTTTATTAACCCCCCAGAGCACTTTCTTTTCTCAAATGGACCACTGACACTCCTAATTGAGATTGTAGATAAGAGTGTCAATGGTCCATTTGAGAGATAGGTGGCGGTAATGCACTTATAAGTCTGCGATCCGCCGTAAAGCAAGAAGAAGAAGGAGACGCGTCATGTGCCGGCTGTCGAGGACGCGCTCAGGACGTGCTCATGACAGTTCAGACACTGCAGTGCATCAGAGGTAAAAAACTATATAAATACTGTTCAGTTTCTTGCACAGACCAATCGTTGTGTGTCTTTACACATCAATGTATCGTTACGAGCCGCAGGGTTTAATTTGGTTTTGTTTGTGTATGTTTTTTTGACTCTCAAAGCCGTGATTCCCATTCACTTCCATTATAAGACTGACAGACTGCAACGGTTTGAGTTAAAAATCTTCGTTTGTGTTCTACTGAAGAAACAAAGTCACCTACATCTTGGATGCCCTGGGGGTAAGCAGATAAACATCAAATTTTCATTTTTAGGTGGACTATCTCTTTAATAAGCGAGTGTGTTGAAGGAAAAGTTCACCCAAAAATGACAAACTCATCCGCATGTCATTATAAACTCATATGACTTGCTTTCTTTTGTGGAACACAAAAGGAGATATTTTAAATAATGTGCTGGTCGCTCTTTTCCATGAAATTACAATGAATGATGACTGGAGTTTTCAAGCTTCAAAAAAGACAAAAAAGCACCAATAAAAATATGATAATAAGTATGAGCTTTGAGTTTTGTTTTAATTCTTCTGAAGTCATACTATTGATTTGTGTTGCAAACAAACTAAAATGTAGGTCTTCGTTGACTGAGTCAATGGAGTTGAATCCAAAAACTGAACCAGTCAGAATGGTTTCGTGAACTGGAATGTCTGATTCTCCGATGAAATGTCACTATTCTCATGAACATGCCAACAGGAGCTGGACTGTGTGTTCAGAGTTTAACTAATAACAATATATATTTTGGTCTGTTCCTCACACAAAACTATTACAAAATCACAAGTCATCATAGTAACTTTTTTTCTGGTAATTTTAAAGCTTGATAACTCCAGTTCTCATGAACTTTCATTATACTGAAAGATATATTTCTATTTATTTACTTGTTTTTAATAGAGACGTTTATTTTTTATTTGTTTTAGATATTGCTATATCAGAATCAAATCTATATTAATGGTAAAAAAAATAATAATAATTTTGTTGGTTTATTTGTTATGTTTGTTTTTTATTTATTTCCAAATCAGAATCAAAAGCTTTATTCAAGTATGGTTTGTATTAGAGATCGACCGATAGTGAAGTGCATTACTGCCACCTATCTCTCAAATGGACCATTGGCACTCCTAATTGAGATTGTAGATAGAGTGTCAATGGTCCATTTGAGAGATAGGTGGCGGTAATGCACTTATAAGTCTGCGATCCGCCGTAAAGCAAGAAGAAGAAGGAGACGCGTCATGTGCCGGCTGTCGAGGACGCGCTCAGGACGTGCTCATGACAGTTCAGACACTGCAGTGCATCAGAGGTAAAAAACTATATAAATACTGTTCAGTTTCTTGCACAGACCGATCGTTTCGTGTCTTTACACATCAATGTATCGTCACGAGCCGCAGGGTTTAATTTGGTTTTGTTGTTCTAAAAAAACAAGAATGTTTTTTTGACTCTCAAAGCCGTGATTCCCATTCACTTCCATTATAAGACTGACAGACTGCAACGGTTTGAGTTAAAATCTTCATTTGTGTTCTACTGAAGAAACAAAGTCACCTACATCTTGGATGCCCTGGGGGTAAGCAGATAAACATCAAATTTTAATTTTTGGGTGAACTATCCCTTTAACGATGTCCTTACTACCTTTCTGGGCTTTGAATGCAATAGTTCCGTTGCTGTCTATGCAGGGTCAGAAAACTCTCTGATTTCATCAAAAATATCTTAATTTGTGTTCTGAAGATGAAAGAAGGTCTTACGGGTTTGGAACGACATGAGGGTGAGTAATTAATGACAGAATTTTCATTTTTGGGTGAACTATCCCTTTCACTTTTAACCTTGAATTCAAGCTAATGTTTGTCATGCAGCTTTATCATCACCTAACAGAACCACAAAATAACGACTGCCATTGGTCGCACAAAAAAGTCTGATAGCCATATCAAATAATTGTAAGAAAAAGCTTTTTTTTTTTAACAGTTTATTGAACCTTTAGGCAAAAAAAAAAGTTTGCATAATGTGCCTTCGTTGAGTTTTCAGCAATGTTTTGATCATATTGCTCAAATGATACAGTAGGCTTTATAGGCTTAAAAAAACAATTATAATATTATAATGTTAATAAATATATGTTAATACAATTTAAAATAATAATTTTATACAATATAATTTATTAACATGTGGTTTTTACCTTCTATCACCATCATGTTTGTTTGATTTCACCTTCTTTTTCTTCTCCAGCTCATTGTTTAGCACCTGGCTCTCTGCAAGTGTTTCTGTGGCTTTCTTCCGTGTCGTCTTTTTTCTAGCCGTCTCTTCCTCCTGTGAGATCTGATGTTGGTACGCCTGCAGATAATCATCTTCTGTCTCTGTCTCTTCTTTCTGTCTACTGACATCATTTCCATTGTTACTCTTTCCTTTTCTAGTCTTCTTAGTATGTTTTCCATCGATTTCTGTATCAGTCCTCCTGTCGTGGTCTTCTTCATCTTGAACAAGAGGTGGTGGTTGTGGGAGCTTCCTTTTGCTTTGCTTTTTCCCACTGGTCAGCGCTGGTTCCTCCTCACTTACAGCATTGTGTATGTTGGTCTTTTCTGATGTTTCTCTCTCTCTGCGCCTGTTTTTTGTGTATCTAGGGCTGCCCTGAGCTGGATCATATGTGTTATGGAGGATAGCTTCATCATCTTCAGTGTCTTTACTCAAATCTAGGTTCTTCTTCAAGGTTTGAAGCTGCAAGAAATAAGGATGGAGTGCAAATAACAGATGTTGCAGACATATTGGGCTGCAGGGTGAATTATGTTATATCAATTATGTTTTTCTTGGTTACATAACGATTATTTTTAACTATTACTAACCACAATAATTTCCTGGGACTGGTCAGTGATCTGTTTGGCTTTCTTTTTCTCTGAGGGAGGGTTTGTGTATCTCTTCAACACCTCGTCAAAGCGAGCTTTGGTCTTAGCTCTCACATCACTTTGAACTGCCAAACGATTTTCAGACAACTCTGCACATTCAAGCATCCATGATCATCAGTGACAGAGAAAAGAGTTGTTATAGATCAAATATGAGTGATCTTTACTCACCTGCAGGCATTCTGATGAACTATGGACCAATTCATTCTGGAATCAACAATCCTAAAACTGACAATATCATACATTACAATGGCATTAAAGAATAACTGCTGTTTCTAAGTTCAATGCAACCTTTATACGGTCTTTATTCGCTTATTTAGGTACAATCACCTAGAAATAGTTTAGTTATTCTTACAGGAACTACTATTGTAGTTAAGCAAATTATGTAATATTTAACTTTACCGCCAACACAAAAACACCTCTAAAATCCAGATATTGCTAATAAAGCAACTCTGCTTTCATATGATTATTAATTCGATAATGAAAATAACAAAAATGCCGCAATGAGTATGTTTGCATCAGTGATTGTTGATATTGTAGCTTTGCTAAACATCACACGCTAGCTGAAAACATTACAAACAAATCACTGCAAACGCACAGTATTGTGTCTCGCGCGAAAATGAAGCGAATCAAACTCATCTTACATCTTCTGTTAAATGTACAGTTTCTGCTAAATAAACGTACATTATATGCAGTAAATGCGGCGAAAAAGTCAAATCATGTCTGCAGTGGAGGATAATTTCAGTGAGCAGCCATTGCTGGCGCGACCGTTTCCAACAGCAACAACAACAACAACAACAAGATTAGCCCCGCCTCCCGTGGTAACGGTTGCCACATCAATCAAGAACTAAAGCGCCGACTGTGCGTTCACACCGCCGCCGCCGTCGAGAGCGTCAAAAATCGTTTTGGCCGCCCTGCCAACAACGCTGTAGAAAGATTCGTGGACGCTCTGACGTAGATCGAATGCTTATGTAGTATTTAAAGGGGTCGCAAAGCAAACAAGCTTGTTAATCTTGTGCAGACTGACCACAAGGAGGGTAATGTTATAAGTTAACCTCATTAAATATTGTTGTGTACGAAGTATTAAGATCCTTTACCTAATAATGTATAAAGCACTAATACCACACTGTAAAAATACAAGTAAATGTCCTGCATTGAAAATGTTACTTAAGTAAGTATAATCAGGTATAAACATTACTTAATGTAAGTGTAATCAGGAAAATTGATTTAAAGGTTTAAAAGTGAACTGGGACTATTATACTATTATTGATTAAATCATTAGATTATTATACCTATAAGGTTAATGCACATCAGCAACTCACCAGGAACACCAACAATCTCAGACACCTTGGTCCATGCATCATTTTTTAAATTTATGTCCCTGTTCGCAAACAGTGACATGTAGATTATTGGGAAACCCGGCACAGCAATAATCAACCTCTCCTCCATTTTGCTTGGGAACTAATGTGGTCGGAACCAAAGTTTACAGGACTGCGCTCTCTGGAATCCTCTCAAGCGGTGGACTTCTACGTTACGATTGGTTGCCGCCGAACCGCGTCATAGCTCATTACCATAAAGTTGACCTGATTTCAGCTCTCCTCGACGCCCTCAACTTCCAAGACGCGCTGCGCCGCTGCTCGACGCCAGCTCACATTGAAAATGAATGACTTCCGGCCACTTTGACGCCCTCGACGGCGGCGGTGTGAACGCACCAAAATTTAGTAAAGTCATCAAACAGAAAATAAAAATAAACTGCAGCAGGTATTAGGCTGCTGTCATTTTAAGACCTAATGCACAGTATGTTACACATCTTATTTTCAGTGTGTGTGCTAAATTCAGTTGGCTTTTTATTGCACTTTTATGAACTCTTTTTATTTTCTCACTCACCCACCGTTCTTTATTGCTTTAAAGTCTGTGTTAACTGGAAGTTGCTGTCGACTTTATTTCAGTATAATGACATATTTCCAACTGAAACGGAATATTGAATAGGGGAACGGTTTTATTTTAGTGCTCCTCCTCTCCA
>NW_015627738.1:1540453-1547699 GCF_001515625.1 Sinocyclocheilus rhinocerous
ACATACATCACATGAATTAAGTTATTGCTATTTGCAGTTGTTCAATTTGATAATAACAATAATAATTTAATAATTGTTCATTTATGATACACCTTGTTAGTAGCTTGTACTTGAGTTTGTTGATCAGTTAGTGCACGGTAAGAAGAATATCTAGAAAAATGAAAAATGTAGTTTTTTTCCTGGACATTTTCCACCATAAATTATAAACCAAAAACACAAATTAAAATGCGTAATAAAAAAACGTGTGAATAATAATTACGGAAAATTCCTTCATATTAATAGATTTTGCCCTATTTTTACTGACTTTTCTTAGAGTGTAGCATACGAACTACTAATACACTGCTTAAATCTATAATTGTTATTTTAGTGCTCCTCTCCATCTCTTACTCGCAGTGAGTGAAAAATTTAAGGGGGTCATATTCAATATAATTCCCACTATATATATATATATATATATATATAGTCGTATCCTGATCATCCAGAGAGATTTGAGAGATTTCCTCAGGTTCTGTGTAGAGAGAGTCTGACTGGATGCTGTTACTGGGAGGCTGAATGGAATGGGAAGCCTGATATATCAGTGACATACAAAGGAATCAGCAGGAAAGGAAAGAATGATGACTGTAGGTTTGGGTTAAATGAAAAGTCCTGGAGTCTGATCTGGAATAATTACAAATTCATTGTCAGACACAATAATGAGAAAACAGTCATACCTCCCTATATTTCCAGTGTTGCCAACTTAGCAATTTTGTTGCTAGATTTAGCAACTTTTCAGATTTTTTGCTGAGATCTGATGCAGTGACACAATTTTGCATCGTGATTACGCAATGACGTCACCGCGCAATGACATCGCGTCATTTAGCAACTTTTAGCAACAAATCAATCTTCCTTTAGCAACTTCCCCTGAAAATTAGTTGGCAACACTGTATATTTCAAGTCACTCTAACGGAGTAGGAGTGTATCTGGACTGGTAGGTTGGCCGTCTGTCCTTCTACAGCGTCTCTTATTCACACACACTTACACACATTCAACACCACATTCACTGAACCCCTCTACACTGGATTTAGGGGTTGTTATTCTGGTAGTTCTGTGTCTCTTTGTGAGATTAAACCACTTCCTGTGAGAATCTGTGAGAGGTCAGACACACAGATGAGAGTCTTTACCTCACACAGCTGTAAACTCTTTCTCTATTCTAATCTTAATTTCTATATAGAGAAACACATGTTGACTTTGGTCTAAATGAGACACTCCACGGTTTTTATAAAGACATTTAAACGAGGCTCAACAGGAGTTTTGTCTTTTTGAATCTCTGAGCGCCACCTGGAGGAAGATTTAGTTTCTCTCTCACAGGAAACAGTTCTTATCAAGCGTTTGCTCTGTTACTATGGTAACTGAGGTTTCAGTCAGAGCTCATCTTCTAAACACGCTTTCATTAGGAATGTTAAAGGCTGTGGAGCTCATCTGATCTCATCTTCCTGATACCTCGTTCTCACAATCACATTCAGACCGATTGTTCAGTAGAGTTGAACATGTGCACACGAGAAAACTCAAGTCAGATTTAGTATTTCTGGGAGTCAATCTCACATAGATGTAGAGCTGAAATATATTCAATGATCAGCTTGAGTCTTGAGCTCAATATTATTATGGGCTGATATTTTATCCTCAAATTATGCATTTTTTTCTGGTTGCTTCCAAATTCTTAAATATATTTATTAGAAATGTTTATGTTTAAATGGTTTTTATTTACCTCTACAAAATGTTATAAATATTTATGAGAATATTTTCATAATGTTGTTAAAGGGATAGTTCACCCAGAAATGAAAATTACCCCATGATTTTCTCACTCTCAAGCCTTTCTTCTTTCAGACGAGTACAATTGGAGTTAAATTAAAAAATGTCCTTGCTCTTCCAAGTTTTATAATGGCAGTGAATGTGTGTTGAGATTTTGAAAATAAAGTGCATCCATCCATCATAAAAAAAAGTGCTCCACACGTCTCCGGGGGGTCAATAAAGGCCTTCTGAATTGAATTGATGCTTTTGTGTATGAATAATATTTATATTTAAAACTTTATAAACCGTAATCTCTAGCTTCCGCTAACTATCGAATGCTCTTTCATGAGAGAGTGGCGTTCCAGTGGATGACGTAGGCGTAGCGTAAGCTCCGGTGAGAATATGCTAGTCTCGCGAGAACCAAGTTTTGTTTACAGCAAAGGAAAACCAGTCTCCTTTTGGCTTATATCAAAAACCTTCAACATTTTTCTTTACAAATCCTCATTTTGTACTTCTAATGCGTGACCGGTGTTTTGTTTTGCTCTCTCCTCTGCGCTCTGCGCGAGTTAGTCACTTCTCACTGGAGCTTGCACTACGCCTACATCCTACATCATCACTTCAGAAGGCCTTTATTAACCCCCAGAAGCCATGTGGATTACTTTTAATGATGGATGGATGCACTTTGTTTTGCTTCAAAATCCCATTATAAAGCTTGGAAGAGCCAAGACATTTTTTAATATAACTCCGATTGTACATGGGGTAATTTTCATTTTCACTATCTATCTATCTATCTACCTGTATATTTCTGTTTATATATTGAGGTTATTATGTTTCAGTCTGAGGAAAGTTGGTTTTATGGGCAGTAATCAAATGAAATGGTACATTTATGTTAAATTATGTTAAGGTGGGGATGTTGCTGGTTTAAAATCTAATGCCAGGTGAAGTTGTAACATGTTTTGTCTCCAGAATTAGTGACAGGATGGTTTGATATTTCAAGGTCAAATGAGTGTTTGAATCCAGTGCAGTTTGTTCATTTCTTCACCAGATACACACGCTCATTGAAATAACTAGATGTCTCTGTCACATGCTTCTGTCTGTATATATATTTCAATATATATCATGGATTTTATATTTATTTTTAATGTTTCTTTTTTTGAGTAGGTGTTTTTTCTAACCATTATAAACTAAAAATGATTTCATTTAATGTATATAGGCCTCAAAACAAAAAATATGACTATGTGAATCATGTTAAAATAATAATTAAAAAAAAGAATGAAAACATGACTCATGGATATAAAATTACTTCTTTTATTTTTCAAAAATCACATCACTCAACGGGCTATTTCTGATGCTTACATTACATAAACAAATAATTCATAAATAATTTTAGTGCTCAGTGGGGATTTGTAACGTGAATCTCAGTTCAGTATCTCTGAGATATTGAATTAAAACATCATCAGCTCTCATCTGAGAGCAAACCATGAGACAGTCTTAGACTGGAGGGATTTTGTCCACTGAGCAGCCACACTTCTCAACAATCATATTCGGGAACTCTGCCACCTCGATTTCAGTGTAATCTCCCTTTTTCACCAGGTACATCATGGGCAGCGGCGCGCTCTCCATCACTGCACAGGTCCTCTGCCCGTATCCATAGTAACCACGCTTGGGCTGCTTGCATCCTCCGGCACATCTGAAGGCCTGGTACCCGGCCGGCTCAATGATCCAGTACTGAGTCCAGGTCAGCTCACGGAAATTGATGAAATGCTCTTCCCGGCAACACTTGCTGCTGTTTGGGCTGGAGTTACAGTTCCCCTGAGATCTGTTGACATGGAAATTAAGGATTTTAGTTAATGAACATATGATTGAAAGGTGTAAAGTTCAATGCAAAGTAAATAAGCTGCAGTTTAATTACAGTACTCACCCATATTCATCCAGGTTTAGGGTGTAAAACACAAGTTCAGGTGCACCCACATCCTTTTCCAGGGTGTTTTCTTTCGGGTCCTGTGTGGCAAAGCGAACTCTTTTGGCCATCTCAGCCGCGTAGCTACCAGGTCTCTCTCCTTCAGTCCACACCGCCAGATGCAGAGGTGTTTTCTTTTGGGATTTAGACCAGTAATGAACAGCCTGAGTCACGTCAAAGCTCCTCCAGCCAGACTCATGGATGGGAACCAGTCTATTCAAATGGCAAATGTGAACAAATGAGTTCCCATTCGTGCATTATAAAATTACAGGCTGTTATTATTTGAGCATTTCTTTATGTTTTATTATGTTTGGACATCTGGCACACCTTGAGTCTATGAGTGATGTTCTGTTAGAGCCGTTTCCCAGCACTTCCACCCAGTAGATGCTCACTCTGGCGTTGTTAATGGGTCTGTGGTGCCTTCGCTCAGGTTTAGATGGATTCTGCACAGCTGTTTGGAAAAGTTTCAGTTCGGCCATAGTGACTTCAGTGTTTTCTTGCAGTCTGGCCTCCATGTTGAACACAAGACGCTGACGGGTTGTGTCAGAGTACTTAATTTCATCTGTTATATCTGTGAAAAACAGAATACATTAGATTATAGTTTATGACAGATGCAATGTAAAAAAAATTTCATCTTAATGTTTTGGCAACATTTTTTGTATTTAATTTGGCATAACAATTTCTACTTGATATTCTCGATCAGTAGTCCAAAAAAATTGCTATGATGTTAAAAATCATAACTTTGAAAACATTTTTAAGGTATAAAGTAAGAAATTAATTAAACATACTTTTGATCAGTAGAATATTGCAACAAGGTTCGTTAGTTACAATAGTTAATATGAACTCAATGAATACTTTCACAGCAATTATTAATTTTGGTTAATTAGTAACACATTTTTTATATTAAAAGCTGTATACATTAATGTTGCAACAATTATATATTTATACATTAACTTCAGTCAAAATAAATTAATTCTATAAATAATTTGTAAATGTAATTAGTGTATGGTCCAGTTATTTGTTGCATTTATTATTGCTCTTTGTTAATTCATGATACCAAATACATAATCTAATATTAAAATATCGAATATTATGTACAAATATATACAGTTTTTTACAGTTCAATTTCATTTTGCAAATGTACTTTATGTATTTATGCATTTATTTATCGGTTTAATCTATTTAAAAGATTTTTACATTATTCACGATTGCATTTTTATTTTATTATTTCTAAAGCATAAATTTAAGAAAATGTAAGAAAATACAACTATTTACAGTTGTATTTGTAATTAGTGTATGGCCCAGTTATTTGTTGCTTTAATTATTGTTTGTGTTAGTTCATGATACAAAATACATGAACTAATATTAAAAAATTGATTTTTTATTTTAATTTTTTTTAATTATTAACATTTCAATTTCATTTTGCAAATGTAACCCACCTGCATTTCCATGGATGCCTCTAAGAATTCCCGCCAGGCTTGGCAGGGATCTCCTCCTGCGCTTGTGATGGAGTTTCAGCATGGACAGATATTTGTTCTTGATGTGAGCTGGGATGACTAGATTTTCCAAATCTCGCTTCTGAATCCTGGGGAGTTCGGTTAGTCTGAGTTTTTGGACCATCGCCTGCTTCATATCCTCATGGTCGAATCCCTGAGTGAATGAGATCACTGTGGTGCAAATGAGCAGCTGGATGAGCAGAGCCATGCTTGATGTAGTGATGCCAGTGTCGCTCTCCTGATTGAATGACTGACTCTCTGAGTCTCTCAGGGTTTATATACAGTTGCCCCCTCCCCGTCTGGCTCTTCACACCTCTAACAAAGGGGAGACAACCTAAAAAAGACACCCTTCAAAGCCATGCCCCATTTAGACCACCTATTGTTGCTCATGACTTTTGGTTTTTCAAATGTATCCTAAGTATGTTCATTATATAATTTGTATCTATATATTTTTTTAATACATTTTTTTAATATTAAAAAAAAAATGTATATAAATTATTTATATTAAATCTATCTATCTATCTATACTGTTTACACTATATTTATGTATTTATACATTTATTTATCAGTTTTAATTTCAAAATCAGTTTTAATTCCAAAGCATTTTTACGTGATTTATAGTTTTTTTTTTTATATATTGTAATAATTTATTATTTCTAAAGCATGAATGAATGAATGTGTTTTTGTGAAGAGCATTTTTCATATTAAGTATGTTCAGGGCATATTTACATATAATTATATTTTGTGTGTATATATATATATATACTCACTTTATGTATTTACACTCCAATCATGTATATTTATTTATTTATCAGTTTAATCTATTTGAAAGCATTTTTTGTATTATTTATTATCTTTTTTAATTTTATTAATTTATTATTTCTACAGCATAAATGAATGTATTTTTACGAAGAACATTTTTCTAAATCTATTCTAAAGCATTATATATATATATATATATATATATACATGGAGAGAGAGAGAGAGAGATTTTTACTTTTTAATAATTGTGTTAAATTATTTCTAAAGCATAAATTAATGTTTTTGTGAAGTAAATGTAATGTAATTAGTAATTAGTGCATGGCACTTTTATTTATTTATTCTGCAGCTAATACAATTTTTACAATTTTGTAAATGTAATTAGTGCATGGTTCACTTATTTGTTGCATTCATTTACATTTTTCTGCCTATATTTCAGTTCATTCCCTTCTGCTTTCCAGCTGTAACCATCTTTGGTAAAAGCAGCAGTGTATTTGGCAGGGCAGAGGAGAGAGGAAAGTGTATTGAGAAATGGCCACCCCTGCTGTCATTATTCCACAAACAGAGGCAGTGAATCCAGGAGTGTGTTCAGGGATGTGGATTGGAGGGAGTTTCTCAAGGGGGTGATTATCTGTTACTATTGCAGGACTGCTCAGACCTCTTCTGTCCTGCCAACATGGGACTAAAGTTACCCCAGTCTGTGTATTGTGTATTAGGTTGTCCTGGGATGTCAGACAATGGTGGCACAGGAACGGCTGATGACAGATCACGTCACGTCAGACAGCTAAGCAAATTTACTTGCTACACAGCCACGTTTTTCATGGTAATCGTGTTATTATCTGATGCTGTTTGTCAGGATGGGCAAGACAAATATAATCCAATGTTTACGAATCAACATGGCTTTTATTGTTCCAAATGAAGTCAATAGCACTACAGATAAGATACGTTTTCTCTAACATAAATTTAAGACCAAAAATTCATACAGAGCTTAAAATAAAATTATTTTTGAAACCTTTATATTTTATTCATTTTTGTGCCTAATCTAAAACTGCTAACAAAACCAAACAAAATTTAGTAGTTATTTAGTCTATCTCAAAGCATTTTTACATTATTTATGATTTTAAATTTTATTGAGATTTTATTAATCTAAAGCATAATATATGTTTGTGAAAAAATTTAGCTTTAATGTATGTACATTTATTTGCTGTCCTATAAGCTGCCATCATTTAAAAAAAAAAAAAAAAAAAAAAAAAAAAAAAATTTT
>NW_015627738.1:1547840-1570828 GCF_001515625.1 Sinocyclocheilus rhinocerous
AAAAAAAAAAAAAAGAAATAAGAATTTGTGGACCTCATAAAGACTTGTTAAAAAATTTAACATTTATTTTGCACAATTTTTGTTTACACAATTGTATCTCTGTCAAATCTTTCACCTGCACCTTAAAACAAATTATCCTTTGTTTAAGATAGTGGCGATTTGTCATCAAATGAATAAAGACAGAAAGATAAAAAATAATTATGTAGATAAATATCAATGTATTTAATGTCAATATATTTAATGTTTTTTTTGTTATAAATTTTCCAAGTTATTTTTTTCTTGAAAAATGTAACTTTTTTTCAAGCTTCATTTTACTTTTTTTTTTTTTTTTGCACTGTGGTCTCAGTCAGTATTAAATATTATTAAATTATATTTAATTTAATAATACTTAATTTCCGTGTATTGTACATTTTCAGTGGTATATTCCAAACTATCTGTCCTTGTAAGATATTTCAAGAGACAGTCCAGTTAAAATTGTATTGGGCTTAATGCTTTGAATACACACCATCATAACAAAAGATCTTAGGCCTGAGACGTTCAATGACTCATTAAGCCAAACTATTATTTCTAGCTATAGACGGTTGTTTTGGAGGGTGGGGGGGTTGCGATTGACATTCTTTGATTTCTCCATGCTGCAGATTCTAGCACATCAATTAATTAGATGATCTAGACTGAAAGTGGTATTTCTCATTTTCTAATTGCATATGAAAAGGGATCAGAAGGATTAAACCAACATTAACACTGTCCTGTACTTTAGCCCTTTTAATCAAGAGCCCCAATAAACACAAAAGGTGTTAATGATGAGCGTTATAGAAGCTGTTCATTGAAACCAGCCCAGCTGCTACACACATCAGATGTCCTCAATGTTTACTGCTATGATGGAGGGCTTTATTTGATCCACTATCAAGACTAATAGAAATGCAATTAAGCTATTCAGTCAGACAAAACTGTTAATATACAGTCTGCTTTGCCTTTCTTTGATCGAAAATGCCAAACCAGAATAAAAAGATATTCTGCGTCACAGTTTGCCTCCATTCCATAAATTCTGTTCATTCTCTTCACAAATTTTTTCCATGAATTCCATGCAGCCAATTAGAAAAGTAGTAAATGAATCACTGAAGTGGCCAGTAGGTGACGCTGCTTTACCGTGTCTTTGCAAGAAACTGTTCCTAAACCGTCTCAACAGGCTCAGTGGATTTTTTTCAGCCTCAAGGGGGAGCTCTGGCATTCAGAATTGACCAAAATGTAGTACTTCACATTTATACGTGCTATACATTGAGCGTCACATTATAGTTTTTATTAGCCTATTATATCATAATAACATATTTAATTTAATCCATTTTAATCAGCCACATTCATTTATGTAATCTCATCTCAGTTTCCAGAGGTTCAACTTTATTTCCTTTCTTGGCAATTAAATTCAATGTGGTTGAAAAAGTGCAATTACCGTATTGGCCCGAATATAAGACGACCCTGATTATAAGACGACCCCCCCTTTTTCCAGATGTACCTTTTGGAAAAAGGCTTTTTAAAAACCAAATCTTGTTTTTTTCTCAGTCTTACGACAGCACATTTGTACTACTTGAGTGTTACTTAAACAATTAAGCCTGCAATTAAAGTGAACTTTTTTATATTATTTTAGTGGAATTAATTTTGAATTAATTTTGCTACATTGTATATTTATTGTGCTTGATATTATACGACGAAAGCAACTTTTCAGTACTTTTCCTTTCATAAACATTTTTATAAATTGTCAAATATGCGCTATACATGTACTGCTACAATGTACTAGAATTTAAAATATAAGTTACTAAATAAAAAAAGGAAGGTAAAAATGAACTGAGTGACCATATTGTTCTAGCATAGACAGACAGACACACAGATAGATAGAAAGACAGACAGACAGACAGATAGACACACAGATAGATAGAAAGATAGACAGACAGACAGATAGAACGATAAAATGTCAGGCAGGCAGACAGATAGATAGAACGATATCGATACAGAGAGACAGAGAATGATAGATAGAATGAAAGAACGTTAGACAGGCAGACAGACAGATAGATGGATAGACAGACAGACAGCTGATTCCCAATATACATTATGAAAGTGAAGTAATTCAACTAAACCACATAAAATCATCTAAGCATACTTAATAGCATTAAAATAATCTTAAAAATGAAAGTGTGAACACATGTGACCCCAACCTGCCCCACCCCTCAAAACACCCCACCCCCAGCAAAACAGCTGTTGTAGACTTCTGTATTTATGTATAGGCTATTTGTCTGTATACATGTGTATTTATGGATGCACATTTATGTTTTTGTTTATATGCTGTAGCCTACATGTATACGTGTTTATATGTGTGTCTATTTTTGTGTATTTCCAAAGTGTGTCCATCTGTCCTATCCGTTTATATGTGCATGTTTGTTTGTTTATATGTAAGTGTATTTGTTTGTTTTTATTTATATGTTATTTCTTTAAAGTGTCTGAGAGATTGTATCTATATCTGTATTTATGAATGTTTTATAGGCATGTGAATGTCTATATATGTGTACTGTATGTTTATGTAAATGCAAGTATATGTTTATGTGCATGTAGCCTGTATGTTTATTTTGATGTGTGTGTCTGAATGTGAGTGAGTGAGCGCGCGTGTGTGTGTTCATCATGACTGTGTGTGTGTGTGTGTGTGTGTGTGAGAGAGAGAGAGAGAGAGAGAGAGAGACAGAGAGAGACAGAGAGACTAGTCGCCATGTTTCTCCTCATCATTCCTGAAACACACTCAGCGGAGGCGGGCAGATGAGAGAGAATCACCCCGTCACCTCACATACTCACCACCACCATCACCATCCTCCTTCTCATCTTCACCCCATCATCATCATCATGTGACGGATTTCATCCCGCGGGCAGGACTTACTTTTCGAGGAATTATTCATGGGATAAGGACTATGGAAAACTAAGCGACACTCAATCGGTGTCATTGAGGAACTTCGCTAAACTCACTTTTTGCGGACATAAACATATTTTATCCACATTTTTCACACACGTAGTGCATAAATATCACTTTTGTCGGGCGTGTCATGTTATTCCTGTTTGTTTTGAGGAAAATTCTCTTTTGAGGACGAGCTAAAATCTTTTAGCCTGCTAGCCAAACGTCTTTATTAGCTGGATCATTAGCATCAGTTATTTTAACCCGTTAAAGTTGAACAAACTGGGGATGTTTTACAGCCTATATACATGACATGGTTTGACACTACTACTTGTTAATATTCCTAGACGATTTTTTTGTATTTATATGAGAGTAAACCAGTTAAGATACATTGTGTCGCGGGAATGTTGTTAGCTCGTTAGCTTGAGTAGCTACAGAAAAGGCACTTAAATATATGTAAATTAATATTTACAAAACGCAAGAGATAAATTACAGTTTTACATAAACGTGCAAGGTCTTTTTGGATAAATGTCTTAAAATTGTTATTTCCGCCCCTCATTTGGTGGTTTGTTGATCTTCCACAGAGTGCATTAAAAGATGTAGTGAAAAGTTTTATTTGGTATGAAATTAAAATTATTTTTGAGTTTACTGCAGTTTTGTGACTGCATTTTACTGTGATGATGGGTGGGTTATATTTATAGCTATTTACAGATCCCCTCCAAAGACTGCGCGTATTTGCATTGATTTTAATAACAATACACTAATTTTTTTTTGGGACACACTCGTTTTGCACCATGTCTGGAGAAGTGCGTTTGAAAACGCTAGAAAAACTGATTCTGGATGGTCCTGTCCAGTCCAATGGACAGTCTTTTAGTGTGGAAAGTCTTCTGGATGTTCTCATCAGCCTTTATGATGAGTGCATCAACTCCCCACTCAGAAGAGAGAAGAACATTGCTGAGTTTTTGGAATGGGGTGAGTATAATGCTTTAAAAACATGTTCTCTAAAATCAATGCATTTCATGTTTAAACCATATTAAATCAATGTATTTCATGCCATTTTAAATCAGTGCATTTAATGTTTAACCCATGTCAAATCAATGCATTTCATGTTCAAGCCATCTTAAACCAATGCATTTCATGTTTAACCCATATCAAAATCAATGCATTTTATGTTGAGGCCGTCTTACACCAATGCATTTCATGTTCAACCCATAGTAAACCAATGCATTTTATGTTTAACCCATATCAAATCAATGCATTTTATGTTTAATGCATCGTAAGTCATCGTATTTATTGATTAAATCATCTTATTATGGTGCCAAACCTAAGTTCACTAGATGTTTGGGTTTTAAAGTAATCATAAATTAGGATATTTCACTGAAGGTCATGCAACAAATGTCTTTAAGCCACGTTTGGCAGCACTAAATCATAGGTGTGTGTGTGTGTACTGCCCTGGAAAAGTCAAGTAGCAACATGCTGTTAAATTCTGAGCCATCATACCAGCATGTTGAGCAGTAAATCATGGGGCATGGATTGAAATTAACCTCAGAAAGGGAGTATATGTTATTGGAATTTGAATAAAAATAGTCACAAACCATTTCTATTTAAAAGCACACGTGCTATTGAATGTCTTGAAGGGTTAGTTGAAAAATAAATGAAAGAAATCTTCTTCTGTCTGTGACAAAGTGTTGTGACACTGAAGGTTGTGCTGTTCAGTGTCTTGGTAATTGATCAAACTGGTTCCCTATAGGAAAGGCTATGGCTGTGAATAAGGTAGAAAAAGACCCCTGGCTATACGGTGTCATTATCTATATGAATAACAACACTGCTGACATCTGAAATGTGAAATCTCCTCCTTTTGTGTTATACAAAGGATTTTTCCAAGCATGGAATTTGACGTTGACTTGTGTGGTGGTAAAGTTGTTAATGCATTAAAAGAATAGTTCACCCAAAAATTTAAATTCACCCTCAGGCCATCCAAGATGCAGATGAATTTGTTTCTTTGTGGGAACAGATTTGGAGAAATTTAGCATTACATCAGTTGGTCTGCACTCTGCAGTGAATGGGTGCCATGAGAATGAGAGTCCACAACTAGGGATGTTCATTTTAACCGGTTAACCGTTAACCGAGCGTATAGAATTTTGACCGATTAATACAATCAGTTAAACGGTTTAAAAAGTCATTTATTTTTATTTTTTCAGTAATTTATCAAAATAGCCTATTTAAAAAGATTTGCTGCATGGTTAAAATACGCTACGAGTATAATAAAAATTTAGTTTTTTAGAGAAAAACAACATAAGTCGCGTGTAAGTTGCATTTTATTATTTCATTCAGAAATAGGCCTAATGCCGACGCGAAATGTTTACAAACATAAACACTGTAAACTTAGCTAAGTTATTTTAGTTCCCCACACTCCACAACAAAGCCTTTCAATTAACAGTATTTAGAAAAGAACAAGAATTAAAAATATAAGAAGCTATAGCAATATAAATGACAAGCCAAAACGAATTCATTTAGGCTAAAACGAAACTGAAACCAACGTTGGAGCTCTCATTCGACACAAAATCAAATGTTTCCGTATTCGCGATGTATTTGAATGGCAAAATATTATATGTAGCCTAATTCACTCGTGTTCCAATATCCACGTAAAACAAAATGTTTTACATCACGGCGGTACAGGCTGCATTGTCAAGGTAGCAATACTTAACTGTGTGTAACGGCGCAATCGTTATATTTTTTTCCCTCTAACAGTGGAAGCAACTACTCCTTTTAGTCATAAAGATAATCGTAATTGTAAAAGGTTTGCCTTTATTTGTGTACATTCACAATAATAAAAACTTTTTGAACTTTCAACTTGTAAAATTAGGATGAGAAAAGTGTGAGCGCCCCTTCATGATACCTTCATGAGTGATGTGAGTTATTATTGATTATTTTTTAAATAATATTATGAATGAACCGTCTTGTTGTTATATCTAAAAAAAATTCGGCTCAGAGAGCACAGAGATGATAGCAAATAAGTAAAGCTAACGTCAGCAGCCATGGCACTGGACGAGCAATCGTTATTATAATCCAAATGGGCAAACAGTCTAAATTATTATGCAAGTTGACTCGAGATACAAAAAAATGCAAAACTGCAAAGTTGCATTTGTCATCCGTCACCGTGACAGCAAGTGGACTTTTGAAACTGGAATAATGAGTGGATTACGCATTTCAATTGGCAAGAGAGGAATAACACGGATGGAACTTTCTTGGCAAGGAGGATTGTGTGCATTTCAGTCAGGTACAAGGGAGAAGGCTTCTTACATTAGGTAAGACAAAAAGTTTAATTTTCGCGACTTGTTAATAGCAATTTGCTGTGGAATATGTGCCGATCAGGTCCATTCGGGTCTGTGTCTTCCCGGCCGGGTTCTGGTCCATCTTTCAAATAATTGACGGTCCGCGTCGGTTCCGGGTAGTACATTTTTGACATTTCTCGGTTCTGCACGGGCCCGGGTCCAACTTTCAAAATAATAGACGGGTCCGGGTCGGTTCAGTGTAGCAGATTTACGGGTCTCTTCGGGGTCGGGTACGAATTTTTGCACCCGTGTAGACCTCTAGCGTGATGTGATATGATGGCCATGTGAATCCTCATGTTCTGTTGTTTGCTGCTTTTTGCGCATGTAAAATTAATCCCCGGGAAACAATTGTTAGTATTTTTAACGGGTCACAGACACTTATCCTTTCTAATTGAATTCAATTCTAATTTAAAATAATCTTGTCGGTTAACGGCTAATAATCGGTTAACGAGCGTTGGTTGTCGGTTAGGAAAAATAACCGAAATGAACATCCCTATCCACAACAGCTGATAAAAACACAGTAATCCACACCACTCCAGTCCATCAATGTCTTGTGGAGTGAAAAACTGCATGCTTGTAAGAACATGTCATCATTAATATGTTTATAACTTTTAATCATTGCTTAAGGGTCCTCTATCCGTAGTATTGCTTCCTCTAGTATAAAAGTCACTTTGTCTGTATCTGGAGAGAATTGTGCACATATCAAGCACCGTTTACAAGCAAAAACAGTCTGTAATGGATCTAAAGAAATATGTTGGTGGATTTTGATGTGAGATGACAACATAGGATGAACTTTTTCACTGGAGGAAGTGTTATGGATTATGGAATCACATTTTGGTCAGAAGCAACAGTTTAAAGTTAAAATGCCTTAATGATTGATTTTTTTCTTACAAACACGCAGCTTTTCTCTTCACAAGATGTTAGCTGGTGGATTGGAGTGGTGTGGATTACTTGTGGAATATTTGGATGTTTTTATCAGCTGTTTGGATTCTGACGGCACCCATTCACTGCAGAGGATCCATTGGTGAGCAAGTGATGGAATGCTACATTTCCTCAAATCTGTTCTGATGAAGAGAAACAAACTTATCTACATCTTGGATGGCCTGAACATGAGTACAATTTCAGCAAATTTTCATTTTTGCATGAACTATTCCATTAATAACTCCTGGGAAGTGTTAAGAAGTGACCATCATGTGACTAAAATGTAACTGAACATATACAGTAGGGCTGTGCGATATTGAAGAAAAATGCGATATGCGATAACTCATTAAATAATGTGATATTCAATATGCGATACGATAATGCTTAAAGTGCCACATGCTCAGATGAAACAGTTTTACTCAGCTGATGCTGAGTCAGTTCTGTGAACTTCTATAACTATCTTGTGTCATATATATATGGTTATTTGTATGCATGTATGTTCCTGTAAAACCACAACAAATTCCTTGTGTTTGCGCACACTTAAGTGGTGAATAAATATTTATAATGCAATGTTAATCGACATGGCCTTTATCACTGTATATAATACTATCATTCTGTAATATGAAACCACGTCTGGTCACAAAAAGAAGTATTTCAAACACTCGACTATGTTATTAAGTTAATTTGGAGAAAAAGCATGTATATAAATTATATCTTTGTTGGACAACAGGTTTGTAAAGAGGCTCATACACATGCAAAACTGTATCGCACACATGCTACTACATTTATTCAGACCGATTTTTTATGCACTGTACAGCCCTAACCAAACCAGTTACAGATTGTAAAAGGAGCTGGAGCTCCTCATTTAGCGATAAACTCCTCCTCAATTTCACGTCCGCCTTCCGAGATGTCGCTCCGCACTGTTGCACACAGAAATATGTCAACAACTAGACTTTATCGTTATTATTGCGGGAAGACTAATTTTTACCAGTATATCGCAAACGATAAGATATCGCCCATTCCTACTATGAATTCAATATGCACTGATTCTTATTTAAGCTACAAAAGTTATTTAGGTAAGAGCAGTGAGTGATTTTCTCTTTGTCTTTTGTTCATGGCCCCAAATATTGCAAGCCGTAGCGATATGCATATTGCGATATGTACATTTGCGATATTTCGATATATTGCACAGCCCTAATATACAGTGTAATGGGAAAAGTAGTTGCATCGTTTGAGTGCATTTAATCAGGGGCCTCCTGACCCAGCTTAACTAAGAATATGACTTCAAACTCATTACGTTTTTAATTTGAGCAGGAAATGACTGGAAGCGCTACATCATATTCTGCTGTGAATGAACATAGTGTGCTATTTGTTTGTTTATTTTGTGGCCTCACTTGCAACTACCCTGAATGCCCTGAATTGTAAACATTCCTTCCCTGGTAACAGAAGTCATGATGCACACAGTATATACCGAACAAATGTGTCAGAGCTTGAGAACGATAAACATCCACTTTAACACAATAATACAAAGGATAGATCATATTTGTAGGGACCAGATTACAAAGTGTGACTCCTTGCACTTCTAGACCTCTTAAGCTGAGCATATGCTATATTTTAAGCTCATGCTCTGGGATAAGATACTGTGATTGCATTTTGATTCATTTCTTCTTTTCAGCCTTTCTCAGAATCATTGACGTTTAGATATATATATAGAAGAGCTTTCCAAGATTTTTTTTTTTTTAACATATATTCTTCAGGGCTTGGCTACTGCAGTGTTGCAGTAATGAAAGGAATTTGTAGGCTCTTCAGGTAATTGATTTATTCTTTAGTTTTAAAACTTTTAAAATGTTGTAAATGACCTTTCAGCCACAGGTTGGTTGGAGGCGATGCCAGGACAAGCTTGAACTCGTGCCCAGATCATCAGCCAGATTTGTGTTATCTCTGTCAGGGTCCTGGGATGACCACATGCTTCAGATGGGATGCTTTAATTCAGTTATCTGACAGCTGACCTTTTTAGAGATGGTGCATGCTATATACCAGACGTCATGGTTTGATTTATAAAGTCTAGATGAGAAATACATAATAGTCTAGTCTAGTCTGGGCTGGTAACTGCAAGTTTGTAGGTTCAAACCCTACAAGCTGTACTCGTGAGGAAAACATTAACCTCAGGTTACCTCAAATCTTTCATTAAAGTATTATAATGTATAATGGGCAAAGAGAGTACACACCATTTGTGTGAGAAAATGTAGCCACTGAAATTGTCTGCTTCCAATATCTACTCTTATCAGTTGATTAATGATCTTGATTATATTCATGTGGGTATATGAGGCATCCTTAAAAAACAAAAGTCTTGCTGAAGCAAAATCTGCTCTTTCTGTTTTCTCTACTGATCTGAAAGAGGCCTGAAAACTTTAATTTTAAGGCCATTGTAGGAATGTGCAAGTCACAGATGCCGTTCAGGCCCAACTGTTTGAAAGAAAAGGCTGACTCGGTTAACGGTGACTGACAACTACCCTCTGGTATTTGTAGAAGTCCCCCTGTGTAGTGAGTTCCCCTGGACAGCTGGTTTAAATTGACAACCCAGGCGGTTTTATGTGGCTATCCTGTCACAGCCCCAACATCATCTGCTTTTCCAGTGTTCTAGCTTATGTACTGGATAAGTTTATTTATGCAGGTTGGGTTTGCTGTCAGGTAAAACCGGTCTCATATGTTGGGATTAGGTTTGTATTAACTTTGGGAGGCTTCTTGTATTCAAAGGTTAAATCCTCCTCATCATGAGATTTTCCTTTATATTCAGTCTTTATTTGTATCTGTATTGTAGCAAGTCATCACTTGTTTAGCAGTGTCATGCACTGTGATTGGCAAGACCAGTATGATTTTAGGGATGGAAATAATCTTGTTGTCTGTCCTAAACAGATTGGGTTTAGGACCAGACTTGTTCCTCCATTGTTATTTGCTCTCGCAGATGAAAATGCTGGTGTAAACACTGCTAGTTGTTTTTTGCAGTGTTAAAATCCATTTATGCTTCATATGACTGATCTTCAGAAAAGCTTATGTTTGCAGATCATGTTATTTATTTTATTTTTTTTGACAACCTAATATCATGGTCTGATCACATTTTGAATATTTTATCCCAATAAATTCACACCCTTAATTGTTATGTTTTTAAGGTAAACCCTGTAATCATTGTATTAACTTACATTAAATTGGCATTCACAGGTTCTTCTGACTTTGAATTTGTTTAATGTTTATTTATTGATTTCAGATTTTTAACCAGTGTTTTCAAGTTATTTTTGTTGTAGTTTTTATAATATTGTACTATAATTATTTTATTTCAGTTTATGAAATGGGTCTTAAATGAGTAGTTTTAAATATATGAAGTAACACTGCAGACATTGGATGAAAGCTGAAGAGGTCTGACTATTTATTCTACGTCCGGGGTTTGTGCTATGCAGACATTTCACAGTGAAAATGCTCGATGTTGGAGTCGAGCAGAGCAGGTTTGAACACGGCACGCGCTCTCAAGTATAGCCTATCTGAGGTCTTTTTGCAGTCTGGCTTTAAGCGCTTCTTTCCCTCTATGGAAATTGTGTTTTAATAATCCTGCCAGTGTCTTTGCCTTTATATGGTCTCCTAATGCGGGTCTCTTGGGTATTGCTGGAGATAGATGGTGTGGTTCATTTGATTTGCAGCTCTGTGTCCTCTTACGCTGGAGAGACTGTGACAGTGATATATACACAACGAGCTTTCTGCATTCAGATCTTTTATGAACACTGACCTGTGCGTGCTGCAGTTGTTTTGGACACTTTGGAAATAGTGTAGGTTCTAATTAGGAAGGCTTGACCTTTAAACTGTCCTTTATAAATAGACTTTATACACTTTCCCTTTTTGATGTATTGGAGGGTGTGTGTGTGTTTCTAATGCCCTGTAAAAGGATGCCTGACACGATGGTAACATTTGATATTCACGGCATTGTTTACATGGAATCTCGCTCATATCCCACAAAGCTATGTGTGGAGATTTCATATCATCAACTCAGTCGTCTGACATTTTGGCTAATGGAACTCATCCTTTGCAGCTTGAAGTGTTTTGTCTTGTTTGCTACATTTCGGAGAACATAACTGTCATTGTGATTAGGCATGGGACGATAACCGGTTTCAAGGTATACCGCGGTTTGGAAAAGTCACGGTTTCAAAACCACTAAAATTTTCCGTTATACCGTTCCTGCGGTATGCGCAGTTTTTTTACGTGTCGTCAAAGACGGAAAGTGCAGGACTCCCTCAGTTGTGTGCAGCGAAGAGCGTAGCGAGTCACACGACCCCTTAAGGTTATCATACCGTCAGAATCTCATACCGGCCCATGCCTAATTGTGATACTGTGGAAAATGAATCAATATATCTCATATCTTTCATTCTAAGTTGCGTGTTGATAGACTGATATAATGCTTGTCAGATTTTTGACATTGTCTGATAATCTGATCATTTTGACCGATCATGTTTAGTGATTTTAAAAAAAGGAAATATTCATAAAGGTTTTATTTCTGAAATTATTATTATTATTTGTTTTGTACATCTCATTTGGTCTCTTTAAATTGTACTATATATTTATATCCGCATCGGCCGTCCTGCTTTTTGGAAATTGGCAATTGCTGTGCCACTATTCTTAACCAGCTAGAGCAACAAGTGATAAGGAGCTAGACATTTTGATTGTCACTTGGTTTCTGTTTCTATAATGATTTTCTGGGTAGTTTCAGTGAAACCTCATTGATCCAAAATCCACATTAAGCCACTGTAATTTTCTCTCATTTTCATAATCATTGTGGATTATTTGTCACTAGAATATTGTTGCATTGCAATTAGTATGTGTAGTTAAATGTCTTGATCAAATGATAATTCATTGATCAGAGGTATAGCAACCAACCCAGATCAGCCACGAACTATTGTTACAGCGTGTTAGTTACGCGTTTAGAACCTCTTGCTGTTTGTTAGTAAAAAACGGCACACTTTTGCCAAAGGCATGACAGTAAATACTGGAGCCCGACCGATATGGGTTTTTTGGGGGCGATACCGATATTAGGGAGTAAAAAAAGGCTGATAATCGATATATATCGGCCGATATTCTTTATGTATATTATAGTACAGTACCAGTCAAAACATTTGACTGGTACTATATATATATTAGGGCTGTGCAATATATTGAAATGATAGAAATATCACAAATATACATATCGCAATATGCGTATCGCTACGGCTTGCAATATATGGGGCCATGAACAAAACACAAAGAGAAAATAACTCACTGCTCTTACCTAAATAACTTTTATAGCTTAAATAAGAATCAGTGCATATTGAATTCATAGAGTAAATACTAAGCAGTGAAGTGATTTACTCGCAGTGTAGAGGGTTGCTTTTTATTATTCAGTTCCTAAACTTATGTTAAAATGATTACACTAATGTTAAAATGACATTTTTATGTAATGTAAGAGTAAAACTACGGTTCACTTTCAGAAGTTGTTGTAGGGGTGCTTTCTTCTCACAAAAAGTGAAACATGTATGCTAGTTATATTAGAATTAGAATCAGAATGAGCTTTATTCACCACTTAAGTGTGCGCAAACACAAGGAATTTGTTGTGGTTTTACAGGAGCTCTTGATACATACATACATGCATACATACATACAAATAAACATATACAGTATATATGTATGACACAAGATAGTTATAGAACTTCACAGAACTGACTCCGCAACTGAGTAAAACTGTTTCATCTGAGCATGTGGCACTTTAAGCATTATCGTATCGCATATCGACTATCGCATTATTTAATGAGTAATCGCATATCACATTTTTCTTCAGTATCGCACAGCCCTAATGGAAATGTATAAAATTGATTGATTACAGTTATTTGTTTAGTGGTTGACCGATATATCGTCAAGGCCGATATATCGGCCGATATTTGGCATTTTTTAAATATCGGCATCGGCCGTAAGTTTTCCTGTTTGGCCGATGCGTTCGTGGCCAAACAGGAACTTTTATTTTGACGGCGCTGAGAACGGCAGCGCCTGAGCAAACAGTGCTCACATTCTCCCTCTTTTTCACTGTTGTCGTTAACAGTTCTGTCTATATGAATAGAAGTCTGTCTAATAATCAGGTTAAACAAAGTAATTAAAATGTATACAAAAAGTATCATAATGATTGCTTTTATATTAGGCCTATTAGTAATAGAAAGGCAAACATTGTAATACTTTCTTGTTTGCCGTCAGCATTCAGCAAATACGGATTTATATAATTTAAACAAATCTTTGAATGACTAATGAACATTTAATTTCACAAACCTTGCAAACTAAGTCGGATCCAGTTGTGAGTTCTTGTGAAGTGTGCATTTATCCTGCATGATCGGGTGTTGCGTGATGGTCGGTCCGTGCGAATTGAATGCAGACAGGAGGAGAGTTCAGCTTCACTGGAGACGCGCGATAGACAAACTTTAAACTCGTGATTTCAAATTATGCTGCGCTTTATGCATTTGCCCACTGCCATATTCATGTCATTTCCACTGTGTGCTGTATGTAAAATGAGTGTTACCTTGGCTTTATTTGAAAAAAATATGATTCCCAATGCTCACAAACTTCCCAGAATACTGAGTGCCCTGTTGGTTACAGTGTTTACTTTTTAAGTTTTGTAAAAAAAAATTTCTTATCGGCGGCATATTCGCCGATACCGATATATCGCGACAGGCTCATATCGGCAAAACGATATATCGGTCGGGTTCTAGTAAATACACATCCTAGTCAGGTGATTTCAACAGGGATGTGGAATCTGGAGATGCGTGTTTGATTAGAGAGCTCAGATATGCAATATTTTATCCAGTTGTTTCCATAGAAGTGAGGCAGCACCATTAGTGAAGGATTTTTGACAGGGATATAAGCAAATCACTTTGATCGAAATTTCCTTGACTGTTTTTCAGTTTCTCTCTCACCCATAGAAACAAATTGGATTGGATAACATTTTAAATGAGTGTTAACAACAATATTGTTGCTGAATAGGTTACTGTTGTATATTATTGCTACATAAATGGTCTGAGTAGACTGTTTAAGTGATATTGTGTGGTAATTATAAGCAATATTTTTTCCATTTTAGGGTGGATTTTTCATTTAAAAACCAAGTGATTTTATGACTGTTTCAGTATTTTGAATCCTGCTTTGGTACATCAGTTCTTTTATTTTAATTTTTGTGGGTTAACTGAACCGCACAGGCTCATTGTCTGTACAAGAGACTGGATTTAATGCAGTCCAAGTGAAAAGAGATATGTCTTTGTGTCTGATCTCCAGTGCTGGTAGTCATGAACTCAATGTGACTTTCATTGACCAATACAGAGTTCATTCATAAGCAGCATGCAGTAGCTGTATGGCCTTCAGTAGAATGTAGTAGTCTTTCTTTATCATACAATGATTTATAGTTTACCTGTTTTATATAGTTTACCTGTTTCTTATTGAGAACATTTGTGGACTCAAATAGATTTATTCATTCTTGTAAGAAAATGTAAGTGGGGTTTGCCTGTGCAAAACTTGCTACCATGATGCAAAGGAGTTCTTAGTGGTTGCTAGGGTCTTTTAGAATGTTCCGGGTGGTTGCTAGGTGGTTAATTACAAAACAATTTAACTTCCAATTCTTTATGATATTCTGGTCTTGGATAGACTGGTTCATGTAAAGAAAACTAAATTAAGGAGAACTGGTATTATTTTAACACATTTTAACAGCTCTTATTAATAATTGGGCTTAAATGTATCAAATTCAAAAGTGTTAATTTCCCTTGGCCATTTGGGATGGGGATCACATTCATCCTTGAGTTGAGTGCATCCTCTTAACACCTTTCACTAGAAACTCCTTACACATCTTCTCAACCACACAGTAAATCATATTTTGTGTGCTTCATAAAATAATACAAAAGTGGTAATTGATTCTCATTGCTAAAGTCGGTAGTCGTCCTGCAGTAGCCCCATACTTGTTGTTGATGTTTTGTGATTGTTCACTATTATTGCAGTCTATCAGATACAAACCTCGCTGCCAGGATCGGTCACAATAACAGGGTTAATGGCAAATTTGTGCTGTCATTCATGATTAAACCCACACTTATGTGGTGTTGGGTGATATGCTCCATAGGCATATTGTCCTATCGTCAGCCTGTGAGATCGCCGATACTCAATAATATCATGCTAATTTATTTAATTATTTGCTTACTTAGTCTCATAGCTAGAGAGTGAAAACAGCCTAATGGTAGTGTAATCTATTACCTTAATATATAAAATATTTTTAATATGACTGAATTTGTATTGAACATGATAGCAATTTAATAGAAACATTGTAAGTTACTAATTATAATGCTTACATTTCCTCAGTTATTCAAACAGCAGCTACAGAAAACGAGCAAAGAACATCATCACTGACTTCAGTTTAGTGCATGTTTATGCACTTTAAAAAAAAGTGAAGCTATCTACACTGTATGATGAATGAATCATTTATATTTACGTTGCACATACATCTGCACTTTGTTGTTTGATGATGAGAGAATTTGCGAGAGAGCAGAATTCAGTCAGCGCGTGCGAACTGGACAACAAAACACCGGTGTTTCAGCGATTGACTCATCTGAACGCCTCTGATTGGCCACTGCATTCATAAAGTCAGCGGAATCGTGTGTGATTGGTTATAACGAGCAACACTGTAAAAACGCGGAAAAAGAAATATGATGGAACAAATAAGCCCTAATATTAATTAGATATAGTATTTGTAGCCTAATAATAATAAAAAATAATAATAATCGTCTTGCTATCATCAAAGGCATCAGCCACAGGCGATGTTTCTGACTATCGTCGATACACAATACTATCGTCTATCGGCACAGCCCTAATGTGACAAGCCTTTTCTTTCTTGAACAGGTTTTTTGGTTTTTGCCAAATAAGCAAATAAGTGGACATGAAATATTGATGTATATAAATATTGAGTTATTTTATTATGCGAGGAAAACGGGTCACAGTGGCCAGTTTTTTTAGCTGAATCCCTGCAAGAAAGACTTTACTGCGATACACCATTAATCTGTCCTTCACACCTGCTCAGAGATGCCTCTGAACTTTTGACTTGTGTGAATGTGCTGTAACTGAAACTGCTGCAAATACCTTCAAGAAGATCAGGCCCTTATTGCACACCGTCGTGAAGTGATGGATTTGAACGTCTTCAATAATAACAAATTCTCTCTTTCTCCACAGCCAAACCATTCACCTCTAAAGTGAAACAGATGCGATTGCACAAAGAGGACTTCGAGATCCTGAAGGTCATTGGTCGAGGAGCTTTTGGTGAGGTAAGCATCTGTCTTGTGTTGAGACTGTGGTGAATAGCTGGATCTGAATTCCCATACTATCCATAGGGCTGGGTATCGAGTTGGATACTTTTTAGGCACCGACCGAAATGCCTCAATACCATCGAGTATCGAAAAACGTCTCGTCGTTCGGTACCAAATTTCGATACCTAAGGGGTTAATCTCATCAGTGAGCGTCAGTGAGCCAATAAGCCTGCAGCACTAGCCGGTGTGTTCGACTAGAAGAGGTGCGGCGCAGATCGATCAGTGTTTGACATCCGCGAGAGCGATTCGAAAGCGCATAATGCTCATCAGTAAATGAGTGGAAAAGCTATGCGTTTTAAAACGAACACGCATTAGTGTAAATGTAGCCTAACAGATGTGTAAACTGAAGACTATTTGAGCTTTATTAAAACTATTTGCACTGATTTATTGTGTTGGTTACATTTTGTTCCTTTTGTGCAGTGGCCCAGGAGAGGAGTCTTTGAGTTTGTATAAACATCAACAAGCTGAAAAATAAAACCAAAGTTTTTTTTTTTAGATAATGCAATCTTGTTCAAATTGATTTCATAAAATTGGTATCGAAAAAAGTATAATTCAGGAACCGGTATCGAAGTCAAGGTATCGGTATCGATATCGAAAATTTTTGAACGATACCCAGCCCTAACTACCCATATATAGCACTCAAAATGTTCTCATAAGTTTGCTTTTTTTATTAAGAAACCTTTGTGGAATAAACAACTTTGGTATTATGTTAGGTTGCTGTTTGATGTCTAAAATGTCTTAAAATAGTTTTTTTGTATGTAGTTTAGAACTTTCCAGTGTTTTTACCAGTGAAGTACATACTCGACAAAATGTAGAAGTGTGTGAGTTGAGATGCAGCCAATTAGTCGTTTAAGTGCCAGAGAAGTGGTCAGGACCCTTGTGGTGCCATCGTTGTTTTTTGGCCAAAGAGTTCATTCACGACCCAAAGGCATGCCAAGTTATTTTACGTGTCATAAACTGAGTAAATTACAGTTTGTTACCCCATGAAAATGTCAAAGTGTTTAACCTGAGTTAACAGTTTAGCAGCCAAAGTCAACCTATTTTCACTCTTGCATATGTGACACCATCACCATCTGCAGAATGAGAGTTACACTGAGCAGATGCTGATAGGTGTCATGCTCTCTGAACGGAGCTCTTTGTAGCTGTCAAAGGGCCGTCTCTGTGTTAAGGTTGACCTGTCACCCCGGCCGACCTGTGCTGCCCTGATCCTGGTTTCATAGAGACCCTGACAGGAGCCAGGCTAGAGCGCATCGCTTAAATCTCTCAGAACATCTCTGGTTCTTCTCTGATCAGTGATTAATTGATGATTGACATGAATTTAATCATTTGAGAGTATTGATTGTTGATTAATCAATTTCATAGCTGTGACGCAGGCATGCATGCACTTTGTTTAAAGTTTAAGTTCAAATTTAAAAGTACAAATTCAGTTGTATTTTTTCCAAATTTTTTTCCGTTTTAATTTTTCTGGATTACATTTTTTTTCCCCCCGGATTCCATTTTAATGGTTAAATTAAATTTTAGCAAAGCATACTTTAAGTAATGAAACCTATACAATTTAATGATCCATTGAAATTTATTTTACAATAATATGGCCCTATAATATGTTTTATCTTATAAGAAATGTTTATGACTGAATTCCACGATTCCGTCAGTGTTTTCCACATTGTAGAAATCAGTGAATCAGACTAAATAACAAATGTTCTTGCTGTTCCTCTTTTCTCTGGTTTCATTGCCTTTTTCATTTGAATTGCTCGCTCTTGTCCACCTACACATCCCGTACAGTTGACAATGTTATGACAGAAGTTAAATGTCATTTTTGAGTAATAATTAGTTTTCCAAAGCTGTATTTTAAAGGTTGCATTGTGGGAGTTTGGCCCATGTAAGGCTGTGTGTTTTGAGGGCACAATGCCAGCGCTCTGAATGCTATTTTAAAAGTTGCTTTCCAGTCCCTGGGTCCTTTCGATCTGATATTTGCTTAAACTTTTAACACATACTCTAGCTTTTCTTAGCAACCATAAACTGAATTTTAAGGTCTGTGCCATTGGTTTATTTTAAGTCCCTATCAAGTGTATGGAAGAGAGAAGAGTGTGATTTCTGTCTGGAATGATGCTCGTATCCTGGCTCGGACTGGAATGTGCAGACCTCTCAATGCGTGCTTGTTTTGGCTTATTTAATCGTAGGGAGTGAATCACACCGTTGTTTCGCTTGGACACCTTAAGTTCAAGATAAATATATGCCCATTCCACTTTCCTTCCTTTCCTCATGATGCTTACACAAATGTCCGGACCAAACATCATTTTATTTGTCCATTATGTGCCATTTAGGTGAATGTGTTTGGATCAATGTTCCCTATAATTTGGTTTTTGCTCCGCAAAACCCATCATTATTACATTATTATATGTAATAATTATATATTATATATCTTATGTTTGAAATTAAATGTTAGAAATTATAAATTGTATATAAAAATATGTAATATATAATATAAAATATTTAAAATTATTTAATATATATTTATATTATATTTAATTATTTTAGTTTATAAAAAAGTAGTAAAAAAATAAAGTTATACAAAAATTTTAATTATAATAAAAGACGTTATCAAAAGTGGCTTGGGTCAGATTTCAAAGTCATATTTTGCCATTCAAAGTTTGATTGATTAAAATTGGATTTGGGCTGTCAGTGAAATTGTCACTGACTTGAGATCGAATTGCTGCCAGCTGATTGTGTTTTTACTTGTTGAGTTCTGAGTGTGTGTCTTTGTGAAGAATGCTTTCTTCCCCACAGTGTGAGTTATATTATGATTTCATAGCTCTGTGTGTGTGTGTGTGTGTACACCCGCAGTAACCTGACCTGCCCTTTAACTCAAGGTTTACACTCTACTGTCACTGATAACCACTTCCATGTGTGATCTGGTAATCTAGATGGAACAAAAGCAACACAAGGCGGCTTATCTCATTGGGACCTCTAGAAATCCCCTCGTGCTTTCTTAATGGTGAGCCGGGTGTCAGATCTCTGTGTGTTTTCCGGTGCATTACAGGTAGCAGTTGTAAAGGTGAAAAGTTCAGACAAGGTGTTTGCCATGAAGATCCTCAACAAGTGGGAGATGCTGAAAAGAGCAGAGGTACAAACATTCTCGAGTCTTTCCATCTCAAAATGAATTAGTTTGGTAAGGAAAACTTAGATTTGAGTGGCAAATGTAAATAAATGTGTCTTCTTGTTTCTAGACAGCTTGTTTCCGGGAGGAGCGGGACGTGCTGGTGAACGGGGACTGTCAGTGGATCACCAGACTGTACTATGCCTTTCAGGATGACAACTTCCTGGTAGGCTTCTGCCCTCTGAGTGCTTCCACATTAACAGTAGTATCTATCTATCTATCTATCTATCTATCTATCTATCTATCTGTCTATCTATCTGTCTATCTGTCTATCTATCTGTCTGTCTGTCTGTCTGTCTGTCTGTCTTTAGCTAGCTAGATATCATTCCATTTTATCGGTGGCTCTAGCTTTCAGCGTACAGTTGTAAGCCTGCACATTTCTTTTGTATCTGGTGTCTGTCTACTTTTACATGGTTCAGTTCTGACATGTCTGTCTTCTGCAGTACCTGGTGATGGATTACTACGTGGGTGGTGACCTCTTGACTCTTCTCAGCAAGTTTGAGGACCGTTTGCCAGAGGACATGGCCAGATTCTACCTGGCTGAGATGGTTCTGGCGATTGATTCTGTGCATCAGCTCCACTATGTCCACAGGTGAGATCATTGTTCTCGTGAACCGGCCTGGTTTTTCTTGTCCTTCTCTCTCTTTTTTTTTGTTTCTGCTGCACGACATTGTGACATTTGGAGCAAATTGCATGGAAATGATTTGTGTGTGCTGGTCTGTGGGAATGTGAATTCTTTTGGGAACACAGGAAGTGACCAAATTGTTCTGATTTCAACAATCACAGAGCACATTTCAGTGCTGCCTTTGCTTGCTAAGTTGCTATTGCGTTCTATACATGGAGCGCACTTCCAGGGATAACGCTCGGAGGCTCCTGGCCTCTCAGATGTGGCTCCAGTGGAATTGATTTATTCTGGTCTTACTAATTGCAGGCTGCCGCTGCGGAGCCCAGCAGAGGTCCGTACATACAGTATGAGCTCTGAGAACTCAAATAAAGACTATAATTACAGGTTTAGTAGCCACCCCGGCCGTGAGAGATATGTTTTGGACAATTTAAAAGGGGTATGATACTGTGGGCAACTCCCTTCCAAAGAAGGGAAAATAGACTAGTTCTATTTTTACCCACGTTTAAGTGCGTTGTCCAGTTTTGGACTGATTTACGCAAGCTTGAAATGAATCGTTACATAACCTCATCCATAGTAAAACACCAAGCTAAACTTTAGGTGCTGAGTAGACCAGATTGACAAAGGGGCGGGCCTTCCATTGTTGTCATTTATGCGGGAAGTTGCCTATTTGTGTGCCAGGCTGTGAGTTTCCTGTCATTCTGTCCCCCATGCTGGATGCTTTTCAGTTCAGCAAGGCTGTTACATATCGTACAATTTCCTTTGCTGATGGTATTTTTACTCTCTCATGTGCTTGTTATTCACTATTAGAATATAAAGTGCATGTTTTTCCCCTGCAGCAGCGTGCTTGTGTTGATACGCTTCATCTGCATTCCTTCTGTCCATTTAAACCTGTTTGCGTTTGAGTGGTAGTCAGCGCTCACACCATATGTTCAGTGGTAAACTGTGACACATTTTGGCCAAGACAGCTGTTCCTCTTATCTTACATCTCTCTTATGTGAATGCACATGGCTGCGCTGGAGTTTTCATGGTTTGATTAGGAAGAATTTGTGTTTTTGGTTCCATATTTGGAGTTTTGTTAAATATCTTATCAACTGAAAAGAAGTCAACATAAAAGTGAAATTGACCCCATGTACTTTCTGAACACATGTTTCTGGTCTTATTGTGCACAATCATCTGTGCACATTTTTCCAAATACAAAATGCACTTTTCTTTGCAGTTTTTTAAATCTAAATATAACTGGCTTTCCTCTGAAATGATTGTCCTGTTTGACTGATGCAATAATACATTTTACTTTTTCTGCTCCTCCCATCAAAACACCTGTCACTTTTTACAATCTTTATAAGGATAAAATTAATTCCCACCCTACTTTTTTTTTACTTGAAAATAAGTCACTTTATAAAGTAAAATGTGTTCATGTTGATAGCATATCATAATTTACTTTTTCATAATAATTTCGACTGTATTTCTGACCATTTCAGCTGTTTGTTTTCCATAAAATTGTCTGTGAGGAGTGTTATAAATGCCAGATTGGTGTTTTATTTCAGAATAGGAAGGAATATGCTTTTTTATGATGTGCGCCCTTTAATAACTGTCTAAAACAACAGTTTTGAACTTTGACTAGATGTCCAGGAGGCTACAGTGTCTCCATCATGTTTCTTTATGATTTAAGATTATGCGGACTACTATAAATAGTTGACAATGTTTGATTAGCGCTTCTCTGATAGCACATTTTTATGGTGTCAGTGTCTAATTCAATGTGGATAAATTACATTAGGTAAACATGTCAGCTGTGTGGACGCTAGGGCTGGGTTGACAGTATCGATTTCTTAATTGTATGTTCAGCTCCAGTCGACTGGACTCCATGTCTGTAAGCTGAGCGCAGTGTTGACCGCTGCACCGACCTGTTCACCAGAGGTCAGCGCTTCAGCTCCCACATTACTTTCATTCCACATGCACACAGGTATGTGACACTCCCCGGACCAACCCTCTGAACACCAGCAGACCAGCAGTAACAATCTCCTGAATGCAGGGTATTTTGAGCTCCTCCCCTCAGCGTCTGGCTATTAGCGAGTCTGACCAGCGTCTGAGAGACATCTAACACTCATATTCCTCTGAGAGCCCAGCGGCGTGTCTGGGATTTTGACACCTCGTTGTCACTTCTGAGGCTCTGACAGTCACACCACTGCCGTCTGCAGTCTGGCTCGGCTCTGATCATGTAAACTCCAGTTGCTTCACTCTTATTGGCGGGCGATGCATTGATTTGCTGCTCAATTGAATAAAGTTAAACCTTTCATTATGTTGGCCACATTTACTCATGTTGCCTGAAATTCTCTCAACTAGCTGTCAGGTTACCTTATCACTGAACAGTTGATTTATTTTGCTGTGCCGTCATGGCTGTTTTGATTTGGACAAAGAATTCACAATCAGCTAAAACCAATAAGAAATGACATTTGAATTTACACAAGAGGGCCTTTCGCACCGCTTTAGTTCCAGAACTAAATGTACAGTACTAAAGTACTAGGACGATTTTGCGCGAACTATTTCCCAGTACCATTTAAAGGGTTGCATTCGCACCGACAGTGTGTACTAGGAAGTGACGTAAGCCGGTCGACAGCGACGTCATTTGTGC
>NW_015627738.1:1571670-1576718 GCF_001515625.1 Sinocyclocheilus rhinocerous
GGGAAAGAAATTATAGAAATTATACTTTTATTTAGCAAGGATGCTTAAAATTGATCAAAAGTGATGATAAAGGCATTTATAATGTTACAAAAGATTTCTATTTCAGATAAATAGTGTTCATATCGATATCGGAATTATATCGTATCGACCGAAATTAAGAAATATATTGTGATATCAATTTTGGCCATATCGTCCAGCCCTACGTCACGGGTAGTACCAGTTGTGCTGGTTAGACCCTGCTCCGGAGTAGGAGCTAATTTGGTTCTCGAAAAAGGCAGTCTGGTATTAAAATCGCACCCAGTTCCGGCGTTGCGAAAACGCCAAAAAGTGGATAGTTCCACAATTAGTTCTGGTACTATGAAAAGGTTCCCGCGGTGTGAAAAGTTCATGACAATTAAGCACATTTCCTCCACCAAAGACTTACTACTGTAAATGGCCCAGATGTTTTGCCATTAAGATGTTTTAACCTTCATTTCCAGTAGTGGTTGTCATCAGATTATTTATTATTGTATTTATTTATTTTATATATTTTTTTGCTGTATTACTTTGAAAAAACAAAACCCTAGTATTATGATAATTTATTTTATTTATTTGTAATGTTTTTTTTTTTTTACATTTATATTTATTTTTTACCGTATTGCGTTGAAAAATACTGTAGTATTATGATTTGTATTTAGTTTCAGCATAAATTAAAGATGGTACAAATGTGTTATGTAAATACTTTACTATTTAAATAATATATCAGTCTTTTTACTCATTACAGTAATGATAAGTAGATTTATTTGGTGTAATGTTAATGGTAAAATTAGGGGAAGGAATGTCTCAATGCAAAATATCTTAATAGCCCTAATAATAGGCTTAATTTTCTTTTTTCAAAATATAATTTCACTTTTTTTTTTCTTTTGATTTTGAAGTGAAATATAACCGCAATGTGCTCTTGGCTTGATTTTGTAGTGTTGGGTGGGTTATGTTCAGATTGCCATACTATTAAGCCAAGATGATATCAGCAGATGTTTTTGCATCTGTGCTGGTTTCTGTGGTATCCCTCAATGCAGTGCGCTTAACTTGACCTGCCATTTCCAAAGGGGTGGATGAAACGGAAACATTATCAACCACAATTTTTTGTCACAAAATTGGATTAACAATGGAATATAACCATGTATTTTTTTTTTTTAATTTCTGAGATTATAAATTGGCCACAATTTGTTAAATTAAACGTGCAACAAAATGTAGCATACTAGTTTGCAATGTCGGTATTGGTACATACGGCATGCTATTTAAAAATAAAAGAAGGAATTATAACACACAGTATGCTAATATTCCATTCTGAACATAACCGAAGTGTGTCGTGAGATTCTGAGGGTGCTTGAAGGGTTTCTGATTCAGGGTGTGCATTCACAGCTGCATAGCCTCATGGGATCGCCAGGATCGTCCATCTTTGCCTGGAATTTCAGGAGCTCCCAGAGGAATGAACAGCACTGCAGCTTCTGAGGCGAGATCTCAAGCCCAGATGCTCGACCACATCTCTGATCACCATCTGCAGAATCCTGGAGGCCACAGGAGAAAGCCCCCTCGCATTCCTGCGGTCTCTTTCACCAGGAAGCCGACACTGAAGTCAGCAGTAAACTACTCCGCGACCTTTGTTTGGCGGTTCACAGCTTCACAGTGTAGCAACTGTAAGGCTTGAGTTTATGAAGTACAGGGAATATCCAACTAGAGGAAGCCATCCGTTACCGTAGGCTATTGTTGTTTAAGAATGTCAAGTTTCGTCTCTTCTTGTACGATTCTTCTCCGGGGTGTTTTGGATGGGGAATGAACCTCTCCATCACAGCTCCGCTCTAAGCTATTGTGTAATCTGGGTTAATATTGATTCAGGTGTGCATGTTTTCTGCTCGCATGAGTTGCTGGCGGAGAAAATCAGGCCTGGAGCGCATTCTGATCATGAGGTCGGCCTCTATCGCATTGGCAAACACGCCCCTCAGTCATTCTGAAGCTCCTGAGATCTTCACTCTAGTGTTTCAGCTTGGTTCGTTTGTGATTAATCCAGTTATTGACCTTCCCCTGGACTGTGTGCAGATATTGATCAGAATTCCTGAAGTTCCACCCCTTTTCCATCTCTCTCGGGACGATAACCTGATGGGTTGGACAGGTCCTTAGGGTCTCCGAGAGTTGAATGCCAATAGCTGTCATCAGCTAATGATCGAAAACGCCTTAGTCAGCGTCCTTACAGATAACAGTCAATTGTTTTTCATTCTTCATTCTATTTTTTTTTAAACTGGGAATTAAATGAGCTTTAATGAATATGTGGCTTTGTTTGTCAAAGGCTATAATTGTGGAAATTGGGATCTTCAAACTAAAAACTGTGGTGCTATTGTCTTTAAGTTTCATAGCACCACAGTTTTTAGTTTTAGTCATTTTTAGTCATTTTAGTCAGTTTTAGTCATTTTTAGTCCCCAAAAATGAACATTCTGTCATTATTTACTCACCCTCATGTCATTCCAAATCTGTATGACTATATGATGTTTTTTGTATGACGTTTTTTCTGTGGAACGCAAAAGAAAAATTCTGAAGAATGTTGATAACCAGACAGCTTCAGTTCCCATTGACTTCCATTGTATTATTATTATTATTTATTTTTTTTTTTTACCATGTAATGGAAGTCAGTGAGAACCGAAACTGTTTAGTTACCAACATTCTTCAGAATATCTTCTTTAATGTTCCACAGAAGAAAGAAAGTCATTCAGGTTTGGAACGACATGCGGTTGAGTAAATGATGACAGAATATTAATTTTTGGGTGGATCAATATTATTTATTTATTTATTTAAGTTTTTAATTAGATAAACCATCCAATAGAACCAATTCATAAAAAATGATTAAAACTTCCCAGTGCTATTTGAGAGGAAGATATTTGGGGGAGTGTACTTATTGCTTGCCATGTGCAATGTCATGTAAAAAATAAATATAAAATATAATAAAAATAATAAATAAATAAATTTTGACTCGTCATGCAAATGTTTTGACTCATCATGCAAAGTCCCCGTGTATCCCCTAATTTAGGTCTTTATGTATTTATCTTAAATAATATACCAATTTTATTTGCTTTATTTTTTTTTATACATATACACATCTATATCCTGTTGTTCTGGGTTGCAGTAACTCCATCCTTATGATGTTCACATGCTTGTTGTATATTCTGGGCGTGTTTAAGTTATTTTATGTGCATTTAAGAAAAACAGCACCTGTTAAGGAAGTTGCAGCCTGATGTAAATCATTAAACAGGATGTGGTGTAAGACCTGAAGGAAGTGGAAATGGTACACCACTGCTAGTTGTTCTGATCCTTATAGGAAGTGATGTCTCATTTCCAGGCTGGACAACTGACCGTCGGAGATGTTAGTGGTCAGTAAGCCATGACTCTTCTCTCGGTCTGTCTGAAGTCAGGGCAGATGGTGTCCACAGATCAACCATGCTCTTTTAAAGCAGGATTACCTCCCTTTCTCTGACCATTGGTCCTCTATCTCTGTTTTGTGTGCGTTATGAAGGCTTAATGCACAACACTGACATCTTTGACTCTTTATTTGTTAATATGTAGCAAAATTGGTTTATGTGAAGTGTCTGGGAAATGTGTGCGTTGTCTGGAATGCTCTTAACAAAAGCATTTAAAGACAGCTGGACACCATAAAGTGAGATGGACTAACTTACACTGAGCATTTTATTTTATTTATTTATTTTTTCACTGACCAATAGACAACAAGCTCGCTGTTTATATGTCCAGAACTGCTCATTTTTGTTGCCCATTTTTATTGTGAATAGCACTTAATTCTAAAAGTTTTGTGAACTGCAGAAAGGAGTTTTTTTCCCCATCTGTCTTTGAGGAAAGAGAAAATCAGGAAGAGAAAATAGCTGCTAGTAGTCATCACTGTAAGTGGTCTATTTGCGGAAGGGTTGGGGGAGATGTCTGCAGTTTTGTCCACCCCTTTTCCACTCGCAAAACTGACAAATAACAAATAGACGCAAGAGAAAGGAATGTTGGGTCATGCTAAAGGCCATCAGTGTTTACGGTTTACGCATTTATAGGGAAAATTGCAGGGTTTTAAGTACAGCTCATGACTTTGGACCGCCTAGCCATGGGAAACTGTTGCAGTTCATTCAGTGCTATCTCTTTCTGGGAATGCAAATTCAACAGTGCCCACAAGCACTAGTAATAGTGATGCTTGCCTTTGCAAACACAAGTTCTGCAAAGTAAACTAAGAAGAGTCTCTCTCACAATGTTAATATAGGGAATGTGTGGAATTCTGTCTCTCTCAGTTTCTTGGCAGTATGAATCTCTTTTTCTGTAAACACAGCAGCTCGTCTGATAAGAGTTTCCAGTGGTTTTGCTGTCATGCAGTGAGGTTGGCATCAGACGCTTGCCTTAATAGGGCATCACTCCACTGCTTTTTTCTCCCAGGCTCCATCTTTATTAGGCTACTGCTTTCTGCATTTATTATTTATTGATTTATTTTTTTGTGCAAGTCTGTTTTTAAATGACTTTTTCCCCCCTTGGACATTCCCTTAGTTTCTTTCTCTTTTTCCTCCTCCATTTTTGTCATTTCCTCTAGGTCAACTGGTTTTCCTTTCTTTTGTTTTTATATTGAACATCAGTATAACACAATGCTGAAAATGTTAATTTTTCAAAATAAACAGAAGAGCAACACTGAAATGTATTAAAGGGATACTCCACCCCAAAATGAAAATTTTGTCATTAATCACTTACCCCCATGTCGATCCAAACCCGTAAAAGCTTCGTTCGTCTTCGGAACACAATTTAAGATATTTTGGATGAAAACCGGGAGGCTTGTGACTGTCCGATTGACTGCCAAGTAAATTACACTGTCAATGTCTCCTCCGTGTCTCTCTGCATCACTGTAGCGCCATTTTGGAGAATATCCGCAGAACGCAAGCAGTGTATGCTATTCTGTGTCAGCCGTGAAACAAGGATACGTTTTCTACGTGTATTTACGCTTTGATTTGAACGAAAACAGTGCATCCGTGCAGCGCGGCTGACAC
>NW_015627738.1:1576781-1580907 GCF_001515625.1 Sinocyclocheilus rhinocerous
TACGCTCTTCTGTGTCAGCCGCGCCACAAGGATACGTTTTCTACGTGTATTTACGCTGTGATTTGAAAGAAAACAGCGCACCCTTGTGTCGCGGCCTCCCGGTTCTCATCCAAAATATCTTAAATTGTGTTCCGAAGACGAACGAAGCTTTTATGGGTTTGGAACGACATGGGGGTAAGTGATTAATGACAAAATGTTCATTTTGGGGTGGAGTATCCCTTTAATGCATTAATTATTGGTTACTGATTCATGCTCTCAGCAGCCAATAACTTACCACACAAAACCATGTTTATCCTTGTTGCAAGTGAACCCGTATTTTAATATAATCTGGGTCATATTTTCATTTACCTTGTGTAGCTTTTTTGCTGTTTTTCTAGGATAATGTCTATATGGCAGGGATCGCAAAATTTCAAAATCCCTGGCAGCCCTTCGGGCAGGCATTCTTCAGATTTTGGTAGCCCAAAAGTGAATTTAAAGGGGTCATATGATGCGATTTCAAGTTTTCCTTTCTCTTTGGAGTGTTACAAGCTGATTGTGCATAGATAAGATCCCTGAAGTTGCAAAGACTAAAGTCTCAAAACCAAAGAGATATTCTTTATCAAAGTTAAGACTCTGCCACGCCCCCCTAAAACGGCTCATTCTAACACGCCCCCACATATCTACCCCACTATGTGGAAATATTTGCATAATCCCGCCGCAAATGTGCACGCAAAGAAAGAAGGCATGGTGTCAGTAACCGCCGGGACGTCGGGCTAGCGATTTTGCGAGCCCTGTATGGGCCCACAATAAAAAGATTGATAGATCTATTTATCTTGCTGTCCTATTACTTGCATTTAGCACTGTTTTCACCTCTACTATCATTGACCCAATCAGAACAGATCCCTGCGACCCATTTGTGAGAACCACAGCTGCAGATCTCCATCATCTATCCATATCTGGCACTGGTGCTCATCCCAGATTTTCCGCTCAGATCTGTGTTGCGTTGTCAGTTCACGTGTCCTCCGGATGCAGCCCACCTGCCTCATCCTCCTCGTTTTTCATTTCTTCACTCCTTCTCTTTAACCTGCACTCTTCTCGCTGTGTGAAAACTCAGACAGCTCCTATGTGGCCTGTCAAAAAAACAAGGTCCTTCACCTATTTACTGAGTTTACACTCTCTCTCTCCTCTGCACTTTAATGGGGCGCCTACAGCTGCCAAATTTGGGAAACAGCGTGCCAGATGTTACCCTCCAGCCAGACCCAGAAAGAGTGCATCTTATTAATTATTATGATGTGAAATAATTATTACAATTTACAGTAACTGTTTTCTTTTTAAATATTTTTTAACAAGTAATTTATTTCTGTGATGCAAAGCTGAATTTTCAGCATCATTACTCCAGTCTTCACATGATCCTTCAGAAATCATTCTAATATACTGATTTTCTGCTCAAGAAACATTTCGTATTGTTATCAATGTTGAAAACAGTTGTGCTTTTGTGGGAACCATGATATGTTTTTTTTGTGTGTGTGATGAATGTAAAGCATTTATTTGAAATAGAAATCTTTTGTAACATTGTAAATGTCTGTCACTTTTGATCAATTTACTGCATCCTTGCTGAATTAAAATATTAATACTTTAGTACTGACCCCAAACGATAGTTCAGATTGTGTTGTGTATGGTGTATGTTAGTGATTATGGCAAAATAAACCCTGATAGGATGATCAGGACCCTGATGTGTAGCAATTAATTTGGCAGTAATTACTGTCTGACTGTGCATATGTTTACATGACTATTTTCTGAATCCATAAATAAAACATAATTGTCCATAAATTATACAGTCATTAAATAAATATTTGGCTCCAGAATGCCATACTGGACCAATCAGAATCATGTCCTTCAGAGAGCGTCTAATAAGTGTGTTGGAATGTTCTGTGGGTCAGAGCAGTTTTGGGCTTACTGAGAGAGAAAGAGAAGTTATTTTTAACACCCCAGCTCTGTTCCTCAGTGCTCACTGATCCTTTACTGTCTCTATCACACACACACACACACACACACACACACACACACACACAGTCTTCCACCACCTGCCCATCTACTGACCAGCTGCTGCCCCTCCTGTCTTTCTCTGTGTGTGTGTGTGTTAAAGAGACCCTGAGGGAATAAACTGTTGCATGATCATTTACACACTAAGGTCATTTATAACTCTTCTCTGTACTGATCTCACATATTTAATTGCAATAAACAATATGAATTTGTTATATTAGATGTGTTCAAGCTGCTTTGGAAAGTGTATCGTGACTGAAAATGGGAGTTTTTTTTAACACCACTCCTTTGATGGTTGATTTAGTTTGGATGGGAACTTTAGCTCTTTAATGATGGTCGTTTCTAAGTGGGAGATGAGCTGAATACGGTCTATAGGGATTAATTTCTCTCATTCTCTATTGTTTGCTTCCAGCTCTTTCTAATAATGTCCTCTGAGTCTTTATTGACCACTGTTGACCAAAAAAATTTGGCCTGATACCAATAGCTTATACAATGATCATTATATTATAAGAAGTAATAGTTTATATTACGTAAGTAATAGTTTACTATGACGTAATAGTTTTCAGTTAACAGTAGCAACACTGTATCGGGCTCTTAAACATAATGATAATAAGCATTGGTCATTAAAAAATCTTTCATATCTTGAATATGAAGTACAATTAAGAAATGTATTATATTGTCCTCTTCCTCTGTATTTTTCATGTTTTTCTGAAGAAGAAACTTTTCTTTGAGAATAGTTTTACTATACAAACGTTGATTTGTAGATGTGCATATGTTTTTCATTTGTTGTAATTTTGATTGTTAGAAATGAAACTTCTGAAATGAAATGAAGACGTTTTCAAACGTCATCACCATTTTCCACTGATCCCAGAACAGACTCCAGGAGACCCTGAACTCGAGCTCCAGATGAGTCACGTTAGTCAGTTGCATGTGAACGGTTCTGTCTGTTCTCCTGAGGCGGCCTCCCTTCACAGTAGCTCTGTCTCTGTGTAAACATGGAGGGAAAGCAGCCGGAGTTGGGTGGAACAAATAAACACGGCCTCTAATGCGGCGGTCCAAACCAGTGTTGTGCCTGTACCCACATATGGGCCAAATCCACACAGGTCCTCATCTGGGACAAATGTTATGTTTCCGCTGCCGTATTAACGATAAAATCAGCGATCCGTTTCGTACAGCTTGCACAGACTCTTTAATGTGCCCAGAGAAGTTCCCTGTGAGGAAGTCTCCATGGCTTCCCGTGCTGATTTTTTTGGAAGAGTCCCCAGTTATGACAATAAATTGTAGTAGACCACGAAAGTACTCTTTGTTTTCATTCCTCAGCTCTCAAATGGAGTTGCAGCAGGAGTGTTTTGAAGGGGACATTTCATGGAAAATGTTGCTTTTTTTATATGAAATACTCTATAGTTCACAACCCCAGTTCACCCTGAACATTTATTGAAACTAAACCGCAGAAATGAGGCATTCAGAGATTGTCATGGCTGTGATGTCATACCCAATAGCACATTAAAGCAATAATTCGCTGAAAAATGTAAAGTGCCATTGTTTACTTACGCCCTCCATGTGACTTTTTCTTCTTAAATGTTTCATGCTGCTTTTAAAATTTTTTTAAATTAATTTTATTATACACTCCCATTTAAAAGTTTGGGGTCTGTAAGTTTTTATAAAAAATTTTTTTAGAGCTTTTGAAAGTCTCTTATGCTCACCAAGGCTGCATTTATTTGATCAAAAATACAGTAAAAATTAGGGGTGTAACAATTAAACGCGAGCCGGTTGAAAATCGATTCAAATATGTGCTGATTCAAATCGGTTGAGATGCCAAACAAATCGCGATACAATTGGAGTAGGATTTTATATGAATGTATTTCTGAGGGGAACTGACTGTCTTTAGAAAAGTTTACGTGGTATTTTCTTTTCATCTTGCCTCTGAACCATGCTTTGCATCTTTGTTTGGATCATGATTAAAATTTGTGATCGACCGATATTGATATTTTATAACCGATACCAATTATTTGCATGTTTATGTGCCCGATAACCGATATGCAGAACCGATATTTATTTACTGTTATAAAGTAAATAAATGACTGAGTGAAGTAAGTCCATACTT
>NW_015627738.1:1581152-1614416 GCF_001515625.1 Sinocyclocheilus rhinocerous
TTTTGTCGTTCTAGATTATGAAATGCCTGCTGACAGCGCAGTTTATCTATTCATTTACACAGAACTATACTCAAACTGCGATCGCTCGTGGAGATAATAAATAATTAATTTCCATAGAGTTGTATCTATTTAGATGTTTATTAGCGAAATAATGGTTATATAGTAATGTTAATGTTAATACAATTTAGGGTGTTTTAAACTAGTGAATCTTGTTAAAAGTTACATGCTGTGTGGCCGTGCTGGAGCATTTCCTGAGCATCAACCCGGTGAGTGAACAGCAATATGAAAGCGGCTTCACGAGACTAATGATGAGCATAGACAACAGACAGAGAATTAAATTTAGCGTTTTTATTTCCAACATGCACTCATACATGGCTGTATTATTTAATTAATGCAAAGTTACGTCTTTATTGGGAGAGGACTTGACGGATTATCTTAGCCTACGTGACTCCGACTTCATGAGACGATGAGCATAGACAATAGAGAGCGAATTAAATTCAGCAGTTTTATTTCCAACATGCGCCCATTCATGGCTGCATATTATTTAATTCACGCAAAGTTACGTCTTTATTGGGACAGGACTTGACGGATTATCTTACATGACTCCGTGAGTTCGTCTCTATTTCTTCGAGGCAAGCTGCATAAACTGCATATCAGGCATTTATATAATACATCTCATTTGTGCATTAATGGCTGTTATGTTAAATAAAGTTTACTAACTACAGTAAATCAAGTACCCGTGCACGCCGTTGTTGTTGTCTTGTTTCCACTCAGATGCGCTGCAATGGTGATCCTGCGCGCAATTCTCAAAACATCCACAAGATGGCGGCGTTTATCGGTGAATCCGATATTACAAAACCGATATCCGATGATTGTAAAATGCTTAAATATCGGGAAAAATATCAGGAAAAACACATTCAAATGTAAATGTAAAGTGAAATGCATTTTCATCTAATTGCAAATGACATGCAAGTGCAACCCATTTCTGCTGCACCGATATTACGTGCATCATTTCACAAATTTCCAGTGAGTGGTGCTAAAATGCACATTCAAAACATGACCGTGGCCACTGACGCTAAAAGGTTGGAAATGTCATGTTGGAAAATAACATACCCCCTACACCAAACCCAACCCTGAAACTACCCAATAGTGTTAACGAAAGCAAAAGTGGAAAAAAAATGCATTCGCTGATGCAATTGTGCTATTTTAACTTCCTTCAACGCGAACTGTAGAACCGTATGCTTCCTTGTTTTGTCGAACCTTAGTTTCATGGGATTTGTACCTGAGCACTTCACGTGATACTACAATGCCGTATCAAATGGAAAGAGCACAGACAAAGCCTTAGTTTGTTCATATTAAGAGACTTCTTTTATTTGTGTAACTTAATTGTTTGATTTGGGGTTTGTTTTAAAATTTCAGTTTAGTTTTGTTGTCAATTTCACAAAGAAACGTGCAGCAATAGCCTAATAAAAGACACCTTTTCGTTTACTGTATAATGTCTTCAATCTAATTTTGTTAAAAAAAATCGTGAGAAAATTGAATCGTGAAATCAAAATCGTGAATCGAATCGTGAGTTGAGTGAATCGTTACATCCCTGGTAAAAACAGTAGTATTGTAAAATATTATTACAATTAAATGTAAATGTTTTTTATTTGAATGTATTTTAAATGTAATTTATTCTTGTGATGTAAATCTGAATTTTCAGCTTCATTAATCCAGTCTTCAGTATCATATGATCCTTCAGAAATCATTCTAATATGCTGATTTGCTGCTCAAGAAACATTTCTTATCATTATCAATGTTGAAAACAGTTGTGCTGCTTAAATTTTTTGTAGAATCCATTTTTTCAGTATTCTTTGATGAATAATGTGATCAACAGAACAGCATATATTTGAAATCGAAATCTTTTGTAACATTATAAATGTTTTCACTGTCATTTTTTTTTATCTATTTAGTGCATCTTTGTTGAATAAAAGTGCTAATTTCTTTACTTACTCCAAACTTTTGAATGATATTGTTGGTCATTTGCATATTATTATAATATTGTAATATTAATAGTCTAAAAACGCTGTAGAGAAAACGTACTGTTTAATTCTAAATGTCTAAAAGAGGTTGGAAAAATTAAACGAAATAATTATGCTTTTTGTGAAAGGTTTACTAAAATTAAAGCACTGTCTCTCATCCAGACACAATGTGCTTACTTTCATGTAAATATCTTTTTTTTTTTTTTATTAACTCGTTGCCACAAGTGACAGGAAGTTTTGTTGATTGCTTGGTTGCTATTTCTATAGCAGTTTGTATTCAATGTGAACAGACTTATTTCTTAAACTTCAGGAATATAAAAATTCTACAAAAATGTAGAATATTATCCTTTTTTTATAGCTCACTATTAGGGATGTAACGATTACCGGTTTGACGATAAATCATGATCAAATTCCCCACATGATTTATGTGTCATTACTTTTTGAGCATCTCCAGAACATTTTAACAATACCGTGATGATACTGATAATCAAGATCATTTTGGTCACTATAATCGTGATAAGAAATTTTCATATCGTTACATCCCTACTCACTATCAAGTTTCCATTCAGTTCTTAGCGCAACCTTGTTTTCATTATAAATTTTGCCATGGCTGGCTGCCCATTGAACATTGTTACAGGATTCGGCAGTCGTTCGGGTGAGATATTGAAGGAAACTCACCTCACGAGTGCTGTCATAATTCATGTCTATACAAGGCACACGCAAACATTCACTCCGCCTTTATTATAGCTCCACGTCAAACTCCTGGATCAGATTTACTAGGGGCGAATGAGCAAGAGCGTACAGGAGAATAAGAACTGTCTGTATTTCGCTCCCGCCGCGAGCGTGTTCTCTGACACAGCTTTAGATAAGCTGGAATGGAGACACGAACTTGTGACACTTTGATTCCTGTTTGTTTGTGCTTCTAGCGCCCCATGGGCAGGTCACAGACGGGGCAGCGAACACCTCTCAAACGCTATTAAAACTAATCCAGCCCTCCAAATGACAGGTTCAGGTCTCTGACCTGTTTGTTTTGACTTCCTCTTATGAGAGCTGGGGGTTATGCGGAGTGGATGGAGGCTTTCTGCGACACAGAGCCTATGTGTTTCCTATGTGGCTCTCTCTCAGGAATAGAGGTGATTTACAGGGCAGACACAAGTCCCTACTGTGAAGTCCACTGTGAATTGTCTCATTAAGAAGCTCTCTAAAATGCGCACTGGACTTGAAGTGGCTCTAAGGTTGTAAAATAAAGCAGCAAGCCGTAACATGCCTCAAAAAGAATTTTGCTCCATGTAAACCAAACATAATAACAGCAATATTTACAATTACGTTAATGCATTTTACAGACACTTTTATCCAAAACGGTTTGCTGAGCATTCAAGTAAGATGTAATCAGTGTGAGTGTTAACCTGGGATTTGAATCCTTAAAGGGGTCATATGATGTTGCTAAAAAGAACAGTATGTTGTGTATTTGGTGTAATGAAATGTGTTTATGCGGTTTAAGGTTAAAAAAAAACATTATTTTCAACATACTGTACATTATTGTTTCTCCTCTATGCCCCGCCTTTCTGAAACGCCAGCTATCCAGTGCGTTGTGATTGGCCGAATACCTCAAGCGTGAGACTGAAATGTTACGCCCCTCACCATATTGTGATGATGCCTTGTCAGGCCGGAGCGATGATTCAAAAACATGAAAACCCATTATAAACGAGGCATTCAGTGGGGACATATTTATCGATTATAATGACTTATACTGTCTTTTTACGCGTTGCGTTGCATCGCGCCGCGTAAACATAAAACCATGTCTGCATTTGTGATCGGAGAAATGATGAACATCAAGCCCTACTCTACACTGCCCAAAATAAATATAATAAATATAAAAAACGTACTTACAGACTGTGAGTCAGAACAACCGGCATTGTAGTCTACTCTCCCAGGATCAGGAAACAGTAAACAACAACTTCTAAATCAATATTGTGTTAACATATAAATCTTTTTGTTATTAATCTGTCTTTCTGTTTTCTCTCTGACAGAGACATCAAGCCAGATAATATTCTGCTGGATGTGAACGGACACATTCGGCTAGCAGATTTCGGCTCCTGTCTTAAACTCACGGAGGACGGAACGGTTAGTATGTTAGCTGTTCGGATATCAGTGAATACGCAGTACACCAGATTGTGCTGGAGGTCATATTTCACAGAAGCAGAAAACACAGTCATTAGGGATTGTTGTTTAGAGCTGATAGTGTGAACTGGGTCTCCTTATTTATACTGGAATGGGTCAGACAAATCTTTACAACAGAAATGTGTAAATTCAAGTTTTTTTTTATGGAAAGACATCAGTGCTAGTATTTCATGGAATTGTAGTTCAATCCCTAGTTTTTATATACTTTTTGACACTTGAAATCAGAGTTTTGTAATGTTGTGATTTATCTTAGAAACTGGTTGGATTTGTTCCTTAGAGCTCATTACTGAAGAGTTGTTGTTGTTGTTGTTGTTTTTTTATATGAAAAAAAAAGTCTATCTCATGCAATGACATTCATACATTTTTTAAGTGTGATGTAAGTTTCCAAATACTTTTTGGGGTCAGTTTCAGATCTGGTTGTTTTCCCATAGTTTAGTTCACTTCCTGTCTAAAGAATATTTGGTTCAATTACACAACCGTTCAAAAGTTTGGGGGTGGTAAGTTTAAAAAAAAAAAAAATAAATAAATAAATATATATATCAAATGAATGCTTCAAAAGTGAAAAAAGACAAAAGACATTCATAATTCTATTCATCAGAGAATCCTGAGAAAAATGTATCATGGTTTCCACAAAAATATTAAGCAGCACAACTGTTTTCAACAATGATTATAATAAGAATAATAAGAATCTTGTTCAGCAAATCAGCATATTAGAATGATTTCTGAAGGATCATGTGACACTGAAGACTGGAGTAATGATGCTGAAAATTCAGCTTTGCATTACAGAAATAAATATTTTTATTTAAAATATATTAAAATCGAAAACAGTTCTTTTAAATTGTAAAAACATTTCACAATATTACTATTTTACTGGGGTTTTTTTAAATCAAAGAAATGCAGCCTTTGTGAGCAAAAAATATTTTAAAATCTTACCAGCCCCAAACTTTTTTGATTGTTGTGTGTGTCAATCAGTCCTTTAAAAATAACGCCTGTTCTCATAGTTTCAGTGCATGATACAGAGGGAATTTTAGGTCACCCGACAACTTTCACCTAGTGTTATGATGGGAAGTGCTTGGACATTAAATTCCGAGTTGTGCTTGTCAAAAAAAATCAGTTGATGAAATTGGGCTTCAGCGCTATCCTCCAGGCCCATTGTTTTAATATAAAATAATGGGAGACCCAGAGGACACCCTTGGTTTGAAAGGCAGTTTATGATCAGAGTTGCATTTCACACGTCTTTGAAGCAGGGGTGAGTATTTCATCTGATATGTGCTGCTGTTTTCTGGCATGTCACAGATAGCTCGGCAGGATATCCCCCCGACTTCTGACAAGAGCAGCGTGAGTGTGGTCTCTGCGTGTTCGCACGTGTGTGCCTAACGCTCTTCACATGTCCGTGTGTTTTCAAGTGTGTGTCACTGCCAGCGAGAGCAGCTAATTTACTGCCTCACTTCCACAAATTCTTCCAGCTGCACACATCTGCCACAGGCTGCATTACAGACGGTTTCCGCCCGCTCAGCCCCCTTGAACCCGGGCCAGGAAGCTCCAATCATCCCCCGTTCATTAGTGGTCTCTAGTGATACCTCTCTCTTTTTCTCTCTCAGTGCGGTCTGTGTTCTGAGAGGTCTTTGTGTATCTGAATACTTTGACTGTCATGTTCCCCTAAGCCACGCCCACCTCTGCTGGCTGCAACCAATGTGATGGCTTGAGTCATTCATTTGCATTTTATAGTGATGAGTGTTGTGCCAATAAAAAAAAACATTTCCAGGGATTACTTTGCTTGCAACCTTGTTCACTGACAGGATGTGATGTGATCTGATCTGCTCAGACAGACACCGAACGCCTCTCTGTTTCTGATCTCAACATGCCAGGTCCTGAATTCTCCTGCAGTCTTAATAACAAACACCACAGTAAATATATAAATCTCACGAAACCTGTCAGGAATATATCCGTTCACATGTCGTCATAAAATTAAAATGGGAAAAAAAAGTTTTTTTTTTTTTTAATTAAATTAAGTAAAAAGTATTAAATTAAAAAAACCTTTACATAAAGATTTATTTTATTTATGCAAAGTATCATATTTTCTATTACTACCTTATTTTTTGTGTAATATGACCTGTACATGTTCTTGACAGTTTATGAGATTCACCCAAATGAACTGCATCGTTTAAAATATATATATATATGTGTATATATATATATAGAGAGAGAGAGAGATTTATTTGATTTTTTTTGGTCAGTTGATTTGACAATATAAAACTTTTTTTTTTTTGGGGGGGGATCCGACAAGAATTAAAGTTTAAAGACAACTAGACAGATCTTTAAAAGGTAGCCAGACTCTTAACTAAATGGCAAAAATGTATTTACATAATATAAATTTCTGTGAAAAAGTGACTTTTTCTTACATAAAGTCTCTGTGAGTGATTGTACAGAATATATATGAAAAATAGCAGAACATGACAACATTTTAGTACAGACTTTAAGACTTAAGAGAGCAAAGCAGAAAATACTGTACATTTCCTCTTGAATATATAGTCTTGTTTTCATACTTGAGGTCATACGGTAATGACTGAAAAGTAGTTTGACCAATAGCGTGCAGGCATTGTACATAATCAGCCAATCATGGCATGCAAAAAGGTGGGATTTACAGAGAGCGGTTCAAAAAGCAATGCAAATATGAAGACATATAATGCATGAAGACTGTAGAGCACACGTCAATAGCAAAACAAAGCCAAACCCTGTACATTTTAGGCAATTTAGAAATCCCAGGCAAGACATGTATGGGAATTTAAAAGTTATGGAACTTATGGTTGCCATAATATATATTATTCCTAAAAAGTGTGTTGTGCCAACCAGTTCCTTGTAAACTCGACTTTGGTTCTAAAGAATTGATAAAATAGATACGCCCTTACTGCTGCAAGTGTAAATTCAAAGATCTGACATTTTAGGCAATTTAGAAATCCCAGGCAAGACATGTATGGGAATTTAAAAGTTATGGACCTTATGGTTGCCATAATATATATTATTCCTAAAAAGTGTGTTGGGCCAACCAGTTCCTTGTAAACTCGACTTTGGTTCTAAAGAATTGATAAAATAGATACGCCCTTACTGCTGCAAGTGTAAATTCAAAGATCTGCTTAAATCTTGTTAGATTAAGAAGATGTGTTCCAGTTTTGTGTGCAATATGCAACCTTTCCTTCAGTCAAACTTTCCAGCATGTCCATTTTCTGTTCTCACAGGTGCAGTCCTCTGTCGCTGTGGGCACTCCAGACTACATCTCTCCTGAGATCCTGCAGGCCATGGAGGACGGGAAAGGGAAATATGGCCCGGAATGTGACTGGTGGTCACTGGGCGTCTGCATGTATGAGATGCTGTACGGGGAAACTCCTTTCTATGCAGAGTCCCTGGTGGAAACGTATGGAAAGATTATGAACCACAAGGTACAGAGCCATAGCAGTATTATTTTAAAACAATAATCTATGCTCTGCAGTGATTTTTATTTTATGTTGTTATAATGTTATATGGTTAATTATATTATTTATATTAAAAGTCATATAGTATCATGAAAACCGAACACACAAAACACAATTTAAGCAATTCTTCAGTTCATTAGCCATATTTTATTTTATTTATATTAAAAATGTCATGAAAACCTTCTAATATTGTGTCTTTAATATTGTGTTTCACGCAGGAGCGGTTCCAGTTCCCTGCTCATGTGACGGACGTCTCTGAAAATGCCAAAGACCTGATCCGCAGACTCATCTGCTGCAGAGAGCACAGGTTGGGTCAGAACGGCATTGAGGACTTCAAACAGCACCCCTTCTTTTCCGGCATTGACTGGCAAAACATCCGCAACTGTGACGCCCCCTACATCCCTGAAGTCAGCAGCCCATCTGACACGTCAAACTTTGATGTGGATGACGACTGCCTCAAGAACACGGTAGTATATTGCACTTTTGTTTTAGACTTACATTAATAAGATCACTCATTGCTGGGTTTGAACCTTTAAACCACAACCTTTGGTTTATCAACCCAGATCTTTGAACATAATGCTATGATTTTAACATAATGCTGTGATCCCTGCTCTGTTTTAGGAGACAATGCCACCTCCTTCCCACACCGCCTTCTCAGGACACCATCTCCCATTTGTAGGATTTACCTACACCAGCAGCTGGTAAGATATTACTGTAAAACTCAACTGAGATGATCATGCTACAGATGCAGGTTCAAATCCGGCCTGCATGGTGTTGCAATCCTATTCCCCCTCTATTTAACCCTCCTGGTGTTTTCCAGTCAGTTTAAAGGGGTCATATGACATTGCTAAAAATAACATTATTTTGTGTATTTGGTGTAATTCAATGTGTTTATGCGATTTAAGGTTCAAAAAACACATTATTTTCCACATACTGTACATTATTGTTTCTCCTCTATGCCCCGCTTTTCTGAAACGTGTCGATTTTTACAAAGCTCATCGGTCTAACAAGGGCGGTGTGCTCTGATTGGCCAGCTATCCAGTGCGTTGTGATTGGCCGAATACCTCAAACATGTGATGGAAACTTTACGCCCCTTACCAGGTTCAGGAAATGCGCTGCACACACTTGAATATTTGCGTGTGCGTGGGTGGTGTTATGCAAATCTTCCCACACAGTGACGTAGATATGGGGGTCACTGTGTGTGACGTAGATATGTGGGTCACTGTGTGTTACGTAGATATGTGGGTCACAAAAGATATGTTTGAACTAGGCGTTTTAGGAAGGCATGGATGAGCGTTCACTTTTATAAAGAATATCTCTTTGGGTTTGAGACTTTAATCTTTGTGACTTTACGGATCTTCTGTATGCACGAACAGCTTTTAACACTCCAAAGACAAAGGAAAACATGAAATCGCATCATATGACTCCTTTAACACAGGATGGTTAAAACAAAAACCAGCCTCATGAGTCTCTGTTGTGATCATTTGACCCTCTGTTCTCCTGCAGTACGCTGTCTGACCGCGGTTGTCTGCGGGAGTCTGCAGCACCTGCACAAATGGATGTGTCCGTGCAGCGCGGCCTGGAGGACAGTCTGGCTACTGAGGCGTACGAACGGAGGATCCGCCGTCTGGAGCAGGAGAAGCTGGAGCTCAGTCGCAAACTACAAGGTGTCTGTCTGTCTTACATGTCTTGTGACCTTTTAGGTTATTTTCTGTGGAAACAATCCCACAAAGTTAGCTCTCTGCCTGGCTGACAGCTTTAATGTCTTCTGGTCTTCAGAGTCTACAAAAACGGTTCAGGCTCTGCAATACTCCAGCGGGGACGGACCTGCTTCCTCCACCAGAGAAGTTGAGATCCGTGGATTGAAGGAGGAGTTAGAAATGCTAAGGAAACAGATCGCAGGTAATCTCAAACACTAGATATCAACATACATCACACAAATGTCTCATGTAACCAGACATTAGTTTTGACCAAGATTTGTTTTTTTACATGACGTTTACAGTTGTGTTTCAAATGAAATAAAAAAAAAAAAACAATATTTTTACTCTCTCACATTATTGTTTGTGCTTCTGCCTTATATTTTTGTCTCTCTCCTCCTCTTCTCCCCTTACAGATACAGGACAGGTGGAGCAGCACTTAGAACAGGCCAGTTCTGCCCGCAGAGATCTGGAGGATTCCTCCAAACAGATCCGATCTCTGGAGAAACAGCTCAAGATCATGAAGCAGGAAAGAGATGACCTGCAGAAGGTACAACTTTAACTGCAGCTTCACATAAGCAATGCCTCTCATTAGCAAAGTGCCTTGCTGCAGAGATTTGATTACAAATAATCAAAAGTCAAAATCGTGATATGGCTTAGTGCGGTTAACAAATCGCAATGGCTGCAATTTAATTAAATAAATACATGTGCTCTGTTTGTTTCAAACTAAACCCATACTTGTATTGAGAAATGCTTATTAACAAAAAAAAAAAAAAAAAAAAAATATATATATATATATATATATAAACCATTATATAAAATAACAATTTGATGGTTTAACATTTGAAAGTGAAAAAATTATGAAAGCCATAAATATTAGTATTGTAATTTTATAGTTGTAATGTAAAATAATTATTATAATACTATTTTTCATAAATATTTTTCATAAATTTTACAGTGAAACATTACAATATTAATATTTCTTCTGTTTTGTTTAGTCATTTTTATACTTGTTTTTACTACTACTATTACTACTAATATACTAATAATTATTATTGTTATAATTATGAATAAAATTATATATTATTATTAAGAGTACCGTGTTATGTCTGTTGGCTTGCTTTATTAAACAACATCAACCGCAATATAATAAAAGACTCAAATGTTCAATAAATAAGTAGATTGATAGCAATAATCACATGTTGGTATGAAAGTGTTAATAAATTCTTAATTTAATTTAAGTTTTTTTTTTAATGTAATGCGTTATTATAATAATGTATAATTAATAAATAATTTAAAAGTAATTATTTAATTGATAAATTGCTTTTATATATTTTTTTGTTTTAACTTTGTGATATGTTTGTCTACAGGGTCTGCAGGAATCCTCAGAGAAGTTGAAGACTCAAGGGAAGGAGCTGAAGGAGGCGGACAGCCAGAGGAAAATGGCCATGCAGGAGTTTGCAGAGGTGAGCGAGAAGGTGACGGAGCTGCGGTCATACAAGCAACGACTCTCCCGACAGCTCCGGGACAAAGAGGAGGAGATGGATTCCCTCAATCAGAAGGTGGAGGCACTACGGCTAGAAGTGCGCAAAGCCGAGCGGGCCAAGAAAGAGGTTAGTGTGGAGGAGAACGGCTGATCGCAGGAGTCTGTTCAGCGGGCTCATACATTACATTTGTGCAAACTCTGTGACTGTGTGTGTAGATGGAGGCCCAGGCTGAAGAGTTTTCTGCTGAGACTCAGAAAGAGAAGAAGCTGAGGGAACGCAGTGAGCAGTACAGCAGACAGCTGGAAGAGGAGCTGGAGGGAATGAAGGTTTGTGTACCCAAACACACCTTTTCTCTCTAAATACTGTTAAGGGGGTGTTAGGAACAATGCAACATCTCAAGCATGGAAAATTTACATAGGAGTACAGTGTGGCATCTTTTGGCTTGCTTTTATTAAATGGCAATAACTGCAATATAATAAAGGACTCAAATGTTCAATAAATTACACGTAATAATCACAGGTCAGTATGAAAGTGTGTAAAATTATAATTAATAAATTATTTAAATTTAATTATATAATTAATTTGTTGTTTATTAATTATTTGAATTTCAATTATTTACATTATTTTGTATTTCTTATTAATATATTGTCATAGAATTATTTAAATGTAAGTGTTTTTATTAATTGTTTTATTAATTTTAATTAACTATTTAATTATTCAGCATTTGTTTAAATATGAGTAAGTAATAAATTGTTTTATTAATGAATTACATTTTTGAATTCATTATTTTATTATAGTTTATAAATTATTTTAATACAAGTATATAAATAAATAGTTATTAATTAGTTAGTTATTAATTATTTGTTTAATGCATTATTAAAATGAATGTTATTTTTATTTTTTGTTTTATTAATTTTAATTCATCATTTTATTAAAAGTCATAAATTATTTACCTTAAATATTAATACTTTTTTTATTCATTATTAATTTTACTACATTATTTTTATTATAGTTCATACATTATTTACATTTATTTAATTATTAAGTTATTTTATAACGTGAGAAGGTTTACATTCATTCATTCCATTCACAAAACAGTCATTGCATTTAATACTGTCATAACTTGAAATGATCTCTATACTTTCTCTGTGTCGTTGAGCAGCAGAAGCAGGTGGGCCATTCTCCAAGTGTTGGGTCATCTGAGCAGCACCAGGAGCTCAGTAAATTACGAGCAGACCTGGAGAACAAGACCACGTTCTATGAGGAAGAGCTGTCACGGAGAGAACAGCAACATGCCAGCGAACTGAAGAACCTGAAGAAGGAGCTCCGGGAGTCAGAGGGACAGCAGCTCACCTTAAAGAAAGAAATCATGATGTTCAAAGACAAGCTGGAGAAGACCCGCCGAGAGAGGTACTGTTCTTTACTTTAGCTGTTTTAAAACATCACCATGTATTATTTGACTTGATAAATCTAACGGTCAGAGAGTTTGGAAAGTGGTCATGTAAAACTAAATTGCAATCATTTGTGGTGCAAGGAACCTTGACTAACATTGTAAGTGGACTTTAGGGGAAGAAATAAAAATACAGCATAGAATATGTTCCATAAAATAAGCTATGGAATTTGGCTTGTGTTAGTATGTTGGCAGTGTGTGTTGGATGCTGAGTGCAGTAACCCTGATGTTCAATAAATCATTTCACCCTCACAGTCAGAGCGAACGAGAGGAGTTTGAGACCGATTACAAACAGAAGTACGAGAGAGAGCGAGTGCTGCTGTCAGAGGAGAACAAGAAACTTTCCAGCGAACTTGACAAGGTGAAAATTCACACATTCCTAGGGCTGTCATGATATCTTAAAGTCAACATGAAATTCAGCAGTTCATTTACTTAATGCGCTGATGCAGGTTATTTCAAAGAAAAATTTATTTGTAATCGTTTTTAAAATGAAATAACTCTGAAATGAATTCGCTTTTCCATTGATGTCACTGAGGCACAACAGGCAATTTGATGAAGTAAACCAATAGCCAAATAGCTATTTAGGCATTGCTGTAGGAAACTCATATAGAGCGCTGCAGGGATGACATATTTTTGTTGGCCAACCTCGAAGTTTGCATCACCCTGCTTCCCTCAACAAAATGACAATTGGCTTTTGGATTATTGCAGCGTAATATCATGTCACAGTCTAATCAGATTCAATGATCTATGCTAAGCTACAGCTAAAAGTGTTGCCGCCAGACCCGGAGATCGGCTGAATGGATTCGAAAACGGTAAAACTCAACTGTTTAACTCTAGGGGAGTTGGAAAATGAGCCTATTTTCAAAAATAGTGGAGTGCTCCTTTAAAAAACTCATTGACTTTTCCGGGTTTTAAAACTTATTGCTATCGCACTCTTTTCTTTATTCTGATATAACACCCTCTTGTTCTCCAATAATTTCCAATAAATAAAATCAAGTCTTATTCCTTAACATTTTCTCACTGAATATTCGGTTTCAATCATCACATTATAAAAGTGAAATGGGTTGAAAACTGCATTTCACTTTGGTTTTAATCATATCACACAATATTAAACCAGCTGAAATATGTAAAGAGTGTGTGATGAGTATTGTCATCTTAAGTCTTCTCGAATTACAGTCGACAATAAATTCTCACGTATTTGTAATCCTGTTCCTATATTCTTTTAGATTATTTCAGACATACAATAGTTTTAAATGAAGCTTTTGCTGTGCAAACTATTGTAGCTACTGCACATACAGCAGTGGATATTGTAAAACTGTACTTCCATTTTGTGGCGCACCAGTATTTTTAGGCTTAGATACTTGACCCTACTGTGGCTCCAGGATGCTGTGTAACGCTAACACGCCACCCCACACATAGACCCACAACCCTGAAACCACAACCTCCATCTCTCGTATTACTGAAGCCTGAAGTCACAGATTCCACGTCGCTTTTGATGTGGTCATTACACTGAAGATAACAGGAGGCTTTGCTTCTTAGCGGTCAGAGTTGATGCTCTTTTTTAAAACCATAAATTAATTCTGGGTATTGGAGGGCAGCACTCAGTTGTGAAAGAACAAACACAAGCCGTTGTCATTTGTGGAGTCTTTACATGAATCCGTTGAGCTGAAGATAAGGTCCACCATGCCAATGTTTTACTGGGAAGTCAGTCATTGCCCCCCCCCATTTAAAAGCATGTACTATTATTTGGGGTCGTTAAGATTTTTGTTTTATGTTCATCAAGGCTGCATTTATTTAATCAAAAAACACAAGTAAAAACAGTAATATTGAGAAATGTTATTGCAATTTAAAAAAAAGCATTTTTCTATTTGAATATACTTTAAAATTAAATTTATTCGTGTGATGCAAAGATGAATTTTCAGCATCATTACTTCAGTCTTCAGTGTCACATGATCCTTTAGATATCATTCTAATATGCTGATTTGATGCTCAAGAAAACATATCTTATCAATGTTGAAAATAGTTGCTTAATATTTTTGTGGAAACTGGACACATTTTTATCAGGATTCTTTGATGAATAGAAAGTGCAATTGAAAAAAACTATTTGAAATAGAAATCTTTTGTAACATTATAAAGGTCTTTAATGTCACTTAAAGGGGTCCTATTATGCTCTTTTACAAAGTCTTGATTTTGTTTTGGGGGTGTACTAGAACATGCTCTCATGCTTGGTGTTTCATGATATCACAAAGCCCGGAAAATAAACGCTGTAGTCCAAACGAGCCGTTCGTTGTAGTTCTTGAAAAGTGATTTTTTAAAAACGAAATACCTCCCTTTGGAGTGGACTTTGTAACTTGCTAGATCTTTTTTATGGCCAAACATACACACTACACACTGACTAAAATAAAAAAAGTGAAAAAGCATAATAGGACCCCTTTAAGATCAATTTAATTCATCCTTACTGAATAGAAGTGTTAATCAAGTAGTGATCAATTAAGTAGTGATCAGTAGTGTATATATTCAATAAAAAAAATTTTTGTATGTGTGTAGATGATGTCGTCGTTTGAGAAGTTGAGCTGCAGTCACAAGCAGCTGGAGGAGGAGATGAGAGAACTGGCTGATAAGAAAGAGAGTGTGGCACACTGGGAGGCCCAGATCACAGAAATCATTCAGTGGTGAGAAATGCACACACACACACACACACTATTACCTTGCTGTTCACTCTCATGTCTAAAACTGGAATCGACTCTCTTAGACTATGATCTGTCCTGTGACACATAGGTTTGGCTCAACTCTGCTTAGATTGAGAGAAAACCAGGGTTTAAATTGGGCCTGGGCCGTCCGGGGCTGAGCCCCGGCACATAGACTCCAGGACTCGACATTAACGCTTCATTAACACCAGACAAGTAACATGATTAAAACATCAGTAGGTCATTGTATTTATTTAAAACGTTTTAATTTAGTTGAAAAGTATATTTTCCGCCATCATTTCTTGTTTGTATAGAGCTCCAGAGGTTGACGTCACGCACTCTAAACTCCACCATTTTGGCAGGCAATCAGGAGAGCGCTAGAACTAATATTATTAATATTACCCACACTAAAATGGTGAATTCAGCGGGAATGAAGATGTCACTATAAGTTTTTTTTCTTCACTTTTATGAATAATTTTTTCAGACATTTGTATCCTCAAAAGTATAGCTATTTTAAACATACACAATTAGTATTTACAAAAACAACCTCACTTGTGCTTTTGGAAGTGTTCGTGATACAAAATTTATTGGTGCCATCTAATGCATCAGATCATTTGCAGGATGCACAAATCCAGAACTTGAAGATTGATCAGAAAGGAGTGGGGTGGGGACCCATTATAAACCTTATCAGCTTGACTCATTAATATTAATTGACATAACAGCCCAGTAGTTCTTGCTAAAAGGCAAATAAGTAGGCATTCACCATAGCAGATCATTACATTCATGTTTGTTCAGTCCACGACTTGAAGCAAATGGCCGGCAGAAGCTTCTGCTTGGTCCTAAAATCATTCTTGTTGTTTTTTTTCAGTGCACAGTGGCTGAAAATCCTAAAATAGAATGAATATTTCCCAAAAAGTGGTAAAATAATGGTCATTATGGTCGCTACTCCTTTGCATAATTGCAAATAAATTGTAATTGCACTTGTGCTCCTTTGGCACCAAACCGTTGGTATTTGTGTAGCCGTGGGGCCATCTAGTGGTGATGTTTTGTAAGTGCAGTTCTGTGCATCTGTGTTTCTTTCTCAGGGTCAGTGATGAGAAAGATGCTCGAGGTTATCTGCAGGCTTTGGCCACTAAGATGACAGATGAACTGGAAGGCCTGAGGAACGCCAGTCTGGGTGCACGTGCTACTGTAAGAGTCCCTTTACAGCGAAACTTTGATCTTGACTTAACTTAGTGCTTAGTTTAAGAAATGAACAGCAATATTTTTAAACTTTAAAACATATGGATGGCACCCACTCTTGCTGTACGTTGTGAGCCAGTGGGTGTTTAATTCTATTTTCTTCTGGTTTTCCAGGACATGCCATGGAAGGTGAGACGTTTGGCTAAGTTGGACATGTCTGCGCGTCTGGAGCTGCAGTCTGCACTGGATGCCGAGATTAGAGCCAAGCAAACCATCCAAGATGAGCTCAACAAAGTCAAAGCATCGCATATGGCCACTGAGTGGTAAAACATGCATCTCTCCTTTAAAGCTTCCAATATATTACATTTGAATTTAATTTAAAACATGAGAAATGAAAAATGTGCACTTAGATATCTGTTATTTCTTTAATTATTGAAGTCAGCATGAAATGAAAATTCACCCTATGTATTTTCTAGATGCATGTTATCGATCTTACTGCAAACGATTATATATTTTTACATATTTATATATTTTTTTACTTCATAATTTGTAATCAAAATATCGTAACTCCAATCTTCTCGCCCCCACAAACTTGCATTATTACAGTAAAATGTAAGCTTGGCGACTTTTTTTTTTCGATCCATCTGATGTTGGTTCAATTTTGAGATGTCGACATTGCACTCAAAAATGGTGGCAAATGAATGCAAGCCTACATTTTTTCTGTTTCGATGATCTTGTACACTCAGTAGGCTTTAATAGTTCAGTAAAATGTTATTTGACCTTTAGCCAACATTGATGATCTAAAAATGGCCATATGTTGGCATATTAATCAGGTTATGCTCATCATACTGTGTCTGATTTTTTTTTCTGCACAGCAAGCTGGAGGAGTTGGAAAAGAAGAACCAGGACCTTCAGGCAGAGATCCAGAAGCTGAAACAGGAAACTGAGAGTCTGCGCACGTCTAAAGGTAAAAACACAAACATTTGAAATCAATCAGGCAAAATTTCAGTGACAGGCCTGATATTGTTTAGACGGTTTATGCTTGTATGTGACATCTAAGTCATGTTATGTTTTGCAGGGGTCAAACACCAAGACTCCCAGAATTCCTTCCTGGCATTCCTCAATGCTCCGACCTCTGCCCTGGATCAGTTTGATGTAGGTATTTAAAGCACTGACATGTGGCTTTAGTTTAGGATCACAGCCGAAGCGCTCATCGCTTTTGGCTTTGTAACATTAATTCATGCTGTCTGCCTTTTCATTTGTTATTCAGGCAAAAATGGTTTTATTGATATTTCTGTTTCCTCTCATATTCTCTTTAAATGGTTTAGTGTGGATTAAATTGAAATTAAACTGGCTGAAACACATTCTCGATTATTACTTCTGGGCTTTTGAGACAGTCATTTTAAAAGCGAGCGAGTGTGCGTGCGTGTGTGTATGAATCCTGTTCTCTGTGTTCATATATTGTTTGCTCTCTTTTTATTTCTTTCTCTCCTCCTATCTGTCTGTTTTTGTCTGTGATGAAGCGCTCCACTGCCTGTGGGCCAGCCGGCAAAGGCAGACGTGTAAGCTCTTTTTGATGCAGTGTTTGGTGCAGTGGTTCATCTGTACACTGATTGGATTGTGTGACTTTGATGCATGTCTGCGTGGCATAAGCTACATAGCCACATTTCCCAGAGGGTCTCACAAACATTTGAAATCAATCAGGCAAAATTTCAGTGACAGGCCTGATATTGTTTAGACGGTTTATGCTTGTATGTGACATCTAAGTCATGTTATGTTTTTCAGGGGTCAAGCACCAAGACTCCCAGAATTCCTTCCTGGCATTCCTCAATGCTCCGACCTCTGCCCTGGATCAGTTTGATGTAGGTATTTAAAGCACTGACATGTGGCTTTAGTTTAGGATCACAGCCGAAGCGCTCATCGCTTTTGGCTTTGTAACATTAATTCATTCTGTCTGCCTTTTCATTTGTTATTCAGGCAAAAATGGTTTTATTGATATTTCTGTTTCCTCTCATATTCTCTTTAAATGGTTTAGTGTGGATTAAATTGAAATTAAACTGGCTGAAACACATTCTCGATTATTACTTCTGGGCTTTTGAGACAGTCATTTTAAAAGCGAGCGAGTGTGCGTGCGTGTGTGTATGAATCCTGTTCTCTGTGTTCATATATTGTTTGCTCTCTTTTTATTTCTTTCTCTCCTCCTATCTGTCTGTTTTTGTCTGTGATGAAGCGCTCCACTGCCTGTGGGCCAGCCGGCAAAGGCAGACGTGTAAGCTCTTTTTGATGCAGTGTTTGGTGCAGTGGTTCATCTGTACACTGATTGGATTGTGTGACTTTGATGCATGTCTGCGTGGCATAAGCTACATAGCCACATTTCCCAGAGGGTCTTTCAAGTGCACATGCTTGTTTGTCACATTCAGAGTCCATTTTACCTCAGTTTGTCTTCATCATGCGCATTTGGATTACAAACTGACACTTTCTGTGGCTAATACATATGCAGTATTTTGTTTTATTCATCTTGCATTACCAATGGAGGTTTTATTCCATTCCACAACCGATGACTCCACTTCTAACTCACTTTTGCTGTTTCTAAAACTTGTGAAGCTTGTTGTGAAACAGACATGTGGCGTTTGTGTTCAGCAGTGCTTTGCTTTGCTGTCAGGCGTTATTGACATGGTGTTTGGGTCTTGGAAATGTTTTTTAAACCTCCGTCTTGTGTCTAATGTGCATGATGTGTTTTTCAAGCAGCCTGTTGTGTTACATTTAGCAGGCATGTCTTGGGTCTTCCATGGTACGTTTGGATCTGCTCTCTAAACATTTCCTTTCTCCAACCTTCTCAATAGATCGACTCCATCGATAACTTCAGCCTGTCCAACACACCATCCCGGGAGGAAGATGGAAGATCCCAGGTCACGTCCCACTCTCGCTCACCCTCAACCACCAGCGATATGGAGTCTCAAGAGGTGGCTTCTCAATTTCTGACCCCCTTAACAATGCTAAAACTCTGTTTTGAAACTTAGTGACTTAGAAACTTAGTATATTCCAATGCCGCTGTGGATGAAACGTAACACTTTGCTTCTGTGCATTCTGTGATTGCCTTATCCACAGTAAATGCATCGGATGCCACCTTACAACGAAGCCAAAATCATGCCTATGATGCCTTATAAGGCTGTCTAAATAGGCAGATCAGTAGGTTTTAGAACAGAGCTTCATTCAAGAAAAGAGACAATACAGATGCTACTTTAATGTTTCTATTGGGATGGTATCATGTTGTGACTAATATCCGTGACTGTTTTTCCAGCAGGTAGATCAGCCACAACGAGGTGCACAAACTCCCATGCGGTCAGGATACAGTAGCTCTGGTCACAGCACACCTAAAGTAATTCATTCACTAATTTATTTTGCTCCTACACTCCTAAAAATAAAGGTTCCATAAGGTTTTTTTTTTTTTTTTTTACAATACTATTTTTTTATGATACCATAGAACCACCAATATGAACATTTTAATAATCTAAAAAATAAAGAACCTTTTGTGCATTGGAAAGGTTCTATGAATGTTAAAGGTTCTTCATGATAAAATCGACGCTAATAAAGAAACTTTATTTCTAAGTCTACTTTCATTTCATATCAGCCAGATCTTATATTCTGTGATATGCTGTAATTTATAGTGTTCTAAATTGCTCTTTTTAGCCAAAAGCCCATCAGTTTGTGGTGAAGACCTTCAATGCGCCCACTAAATGTAACCAGTGTACGTCTCTAATGGTGGGACTTATCCGACAGGGCTGTACGTGTGAAGGTGAGGGGTCACTACGGTAGCAGCTGAGGTTGTCATGGATATGGTAAATAGTGTTAAGATTGGCATTCACCTTGTTCTCCTCCTTCTGCAGTCTGTAACTTCTCCTGTCACGTGACGTGTGCGGACAAAGCTCCTGCCGTTTGTCCGATTCCTCCTGATCAAACCAAAGGACCTCTGGGTATCGACCCCCAGAAGGGCATCGGCACAGCTTATGAGGGCCACGTCAAGGTTAGAAGCTTTAGTTTAAATTCCCAGGAAAGTTTTGTGATCAAAATGAACAATTATCAGATACACATTTAGTCTGAAAAATGGAGCAGACATAAGTTGGAAGGTTATAATTTCATCCTGTAATATTTATCTGCTGCCAAAGATAATACTGCTATATTGGATATATATTAGGAAAAAGTTCCCAATTAGTTGAGAACTAATTCTGAGATCTTTTCTTTCAGGTGCCCAAACCATTAGGTGTGAAGAAGGGATGGCAGAGGGCCATCGCTGTGGTCTGTGACTTCAAACTCTTCTTATACGATCTCCCAGAGGGCAAAGCTGCTCAGCCTGGTGTCATGGTGAACCAGGTCATTGACATGAGGTCAGCGAGGGCGTCAAAACAAACATCTGAGCCTGTGTTTGATTCTGATTACTGCGTTTGCATGACATCTGAATCGCTCTTTTGGTTTCAGGGATGAGGAATTTTCTGTTAGCTCAGTTTTGGCATCAGATGTCATTCATGCGAACAGGAAGGACATTCCCTGTATTTTTAGGGTGAGGATTTTTTGTTGTTGTTGTTGTTTAATCAAAACTTCATATTGATAACATTAGTTTTGTATTGTAACTTAAGAAAAATAAAGGTGATACATTTGGAAGTTGTCCTCCTCTTCCTCTCCTGCAGGTCACTGCATCACAACTCTCTTCATCCAGCAATAAGAAATGCTCCATCTTGATCCTGGCTGACAGCGATCAGGAAAGAACCAAGTGGGTCGGCCTACTGAACGAGCTGCACCGTCTCTTGAAGAAGAGCAAACTGAAAGAACGCTTTGTTTACGCCCCTAAAGAAGCGTATGACAGTACCTTGCCTCTCATCAAAACCACACAGTCTGCTGCTATTATAGGTACAATCAACCACATGTACCACTAATCTTGGTTTTAGTTTCCAGTCATAGTGAAGAATTCCATATGTAATTGCAGATATATATATATATAGTTTTTTTTTTCCCCTTTATTCATTACATTATAGAACACATATATTACACTGCACATAGTGTGACCCATTAAATATAACTATAAAAAAATAAGTAATAATAGTGTTATTGCACTTTATTTATTTAAAAAATAAAATAATAAATGAATGATAATGCAATTATATTTTAAAATAAAATACAAAATATGAATATAAAATAAAACATGAGTATTAAATAAAAATACAATTAATTTATAGTACACTTAAAAAATGCAATGCTAATATTTAAAAAAAAAAAAAAATTTTTTTTTTAGTTTTTATTTATTTTTCTTTTTAGCTGTTATTTTGGCGTGTTGCCGGCAAGTAAGTTTATGCACTGCCGGTTTTAGTGCTGCAAAGTGAGGCATGTCAGTGAATGTCACCGTGTTGCATTTTGCTCTGAAACTGGTAGCGCGTAGCCTAGATTTATGCTTTCAGTTTGAATGGAAATCTTATACAGTTTTACAGTTAGTCTATCTAAAACAGTGATTGTGCATTAACAGCACATTTTTTATTTTGGTCGTGCATGCGCAGCTGTGCACCACTTACGTATGTGCACCCCTGCATATAAATGTATGTGTATATATATATATATATATATGTGTGTGTGTGTGTTCTATAACGTAATGAATAAAATAATAATATATAAAGGTAGTTTGAATAGTTTTTAATAACATGATATACTGTATGTTAATACATTGAATGTTTGTACTTCAAAAGAGCAAGAAAAATCCTCTTTAATAAAATAACAATTTACGAATTAGTCTGCGCTAGTCAAGCTCAATCCAGCCTAGCGTTATCAAACTTTGCTTTCTGTTTATTTTAACTGTGTTTTTATTTATCTGCAGATCATGAGAGGATAGCCCTGGGCAATGAGGAAGGATTGTACGTTATTCACGTTACCAAAGATGGTAAGTGTAATTAAAAGCTTTATCTGTGTTTACTGTACTTATCTGCTGCATTTAGACTGTATATATAGGCGTCTTACTGCATTCTTTGATGCTAATACAAAGCCTCTTATTGTTTATATATTCCTGTTCACAGATATTATCAAGGTAGGAGACAATAAGAAGGTCCGTCAGATTGAGCTGATCCCATCAGAACAGTTAATCGCTGTGATATCGGGCCGAAATGGCCATGTGCGGCTCTACCCAATGGCAGCCCTGGATGACCGTGAGGCCGATTTTCACAAGATAGCAGAGACCAAAGGCTGCCCAACTCTGGTTTCTGGCACGATCAGACAAGGATCTCTCACATACCTCTTTGTGTATATGAAAAAACCTGACAAGGTGATGATCTACGAGCTCAACAAGAGCAAAACACGTCATCGGAAGCTGCGGGATATTTTCGTCCCGGGATCCGTGCAGTGGATGGGTCTCCAGGGCGACAAGCTCTGCGTGGGCTTCCAGTCCGGGTTCCTGCGCTATAATCTTCAGGGGGATGGAACTACCTCTTGCCTCCTCCACCCTGACGATCACACCCTGGCCTTCATCGAGCAGCTGAGACTGGACGCTCTCTGCGCCGTGGAGATCTCCAGTAAAGAGCCATTTCTGTACTGATTAATATGGCTTGTGTTCACTTTTAACTGTGTGATAGTATCAATCCACAAGGTTTAGGATGAAAGTTGCACTTGAAATTATGGTTTACATTTCCATCATCAAACGGGAAGTACATGACAAGCCTTATTTTAATACTATGCTCTGCGTACCCACTGTACATATATTATGATATGTAATAATAATAATAATCAAGTAATTAATTCATTAAAAAAATAGTCTATAGTATAATATAATAAACACCTTAAGTATATTATTGATATTTGTAGAGTCTATATGTAATATATTATGTAATAATACATAATAATAAAGAAAAAGAGTCTCAGCCAATACTGCTGGATTATTTTGTTAATATAATATTTAAATATATATTGTAAAATATATATATATAGTATAATATATATTTAAAATATAATGTTTAATAGGTTATCTCATGAAAATATTACACTAGATATTCTATGTACTCAAGATGAGAATGTGCATTGTTGTAATTGCTTGTTCATAGTTTATAATAGTCACCGATTGTTTGGTTGCGGATGTTGTGCCCATAATTTGCACGAAATGTCCTGGGATGTAGGAATGCTGTGGACAAGATTGCTTAATAGTTTGTGATGTTTGTGAAGATGACCGTTTCTCACACTTAGGGTTAGTGATTTTAACAAAACTGAAAATGTAAAAATGTTTTCTGTGACTCTTGTCTTGCAGGTTATAATGCACCTTATCTGTCAGTGTATAGTGAGAATGCAGTGGATGTATTTGACGTCAACACTATGGAGTGGATTCAGACGATGCCTTTGAAAAAGGTCCTTTTTTCATGTATCTTAATATATACAAAACCACATTATAAGAAAGACAGACATCTTCTGGAGAGAGCTTCTCATCTCTGTGAAATAAAATATATGTTGAAGCAGGTGGTAAATTGAAGTGCGGTGTGTTAATGAGCTGTGTGTCGCTTGCGTTGCAGGTTCATCCTCTGAACGCCGATGGCTCTCTTAACCTGCTGGGGCTGGAGACCGTACGGCTCATCTACTTTAAAAACAAGACAGCAGGTGAGACGCTTCTTCCTTCTGCTCCTCCGGATTCTGAATATTCCTGCCCCATGTTTTTATGCATATTCAGCAGGAAAGAAAAGATAAGAAAATGAAAAGAAATTTGTTTCAGAGAGAAACAACAGAGAAAGAGAAAAGAAAGCGAATGCATTTTGAATAAAATTATGAACACCCTAAAAATGGGGTACATTTTGATTTCATTTTGTTGTTACAATGTAAAGAATTGGCTTAATATGTAGTGTCTTGTGAATAATGTGCATCAGCTCATGCATATGTGATGACATAACAGAGTTGTACATCCTAATGGATGCTTGTTGTTTTGTTTCATACTGTTTAATGTGTTGTGAAATGTGTGTAATGCTTTGTGTTCTGTGTAATGATGTGCAGAGGGAGATGAGCTGGTGGTGCCAGAGACGTCTGATAACAGCCGCAAACAGATGGTACGCAGTATGACGAGCAAACGCCGCTTTTCGTTCCGCGTGCCGGAGGAGGAGAGAGTTCTGCAGAGGAGGTGATGTTCAAGCCTAGCAACACTAACCATCATGACTTCCAAAGGAAACTCTAATGGGCTTTTCACAATTGTTAATTTGGACCACTTTAAACCCTGGGAAATGTTAAATGTTCATATTAATCATAATTTTGTTTAGTTAGTTAATGTTTAATGTGGTTAATGTTCTTATTTGCATATTTACAAAGTAGGGCTGCACAATATATCAAAATAAAATAAAATAGATTTCGAGATATGGTTTACATACATAAAGGCTGTGATTAATTTAATGAATGAATAAATCACAGCAATTTGACAATGGCATTAAAGGGATAGTTCACCCAAAAATGAAAATGACCCAATGATTTACTCACCCTCAAGCCATCCTAGGTGTATACGACTTTCTTCTTTCAGATAAATAAAAGCGGAGTTATATTTAAAAATGTCCTGGCTCTTCCAAGCTTTATAATGGCAGTGAATGGGTGTTGAGATTTTGAAGCAAAATAAAGTGCATCCATCCATCATAAAAAGTGCTCCACACAGCTCCGGGGGGTTAATAAAGGCCTTCTGAAGAAAATCGATGCGTTTGTGTAAGAAAAATATCCATATTTAAAACTTTATAAACCGTAATCTCTAGCTTGCGCTAACTGTCGGAATTTGTGACCAGTGTTTTGTTTTGTTCTCTCTCCTCTGCGCTTCTGAGTTAGTCACTTCTCACCGGAGCTTACACTACGCCTGCATCCTACATCATCTGCTGGAACGCCACTCTCTCGTGAACGCGAGCACAACAGTTAGTCTTGACCACTATTCACTGCCATTATAAAGCTTGGAAGAGCCAGGACATTTAGGGACACAGTGGCAATGTGGCCTATTGAAACTCAAGTGAAAAGAGTTTTCAGAATTATATATATTTTTCAAACTCCAAAATTGTTGGTTATTATAAATTACGTGGTTACGTAATATGTAAGGTGGTTAGTGCTGTTAACGTGGTTATTCAGCACAGTGTGAAAAGCCCTTCAGTAATTCAGGTTTCATGTTGGCAATTTTTCTTGAGACGGTGCTCTGGGTCTCACTGCATTGTTTATGCCCTCTAGGGAGATGCTGAGAGACCCAGAAATGAGGAATAAGTTGATTTCAAACCCAACAAACTTCAACCATGTGGTTCATATGGGCCCGGGAGACGGGATCCAGATCCTGAAAGATCTGCCAATGGTAGGAGCAGCTAACAGCAGGGGGAACGTCACCTCTCATATTCTTCTCCCGCTTCTCTACGCCTCCATCCATCTGTTTCTAAGAGCTGTGTTAATGAGCATGAGCCATCTTTCATTAATTATTTCCACTGTTATTATTTAAGTTTTATAGATGAGCTTGATTAAAAGATAACATAAAACCACATTTGACTTTGTTGCTCAAGCAAACTAGTTAATACAATTTTATTTCCTTTAGATCAACCAAAATTTATGATGTAAATATGGTCGATTTTGCTTTCGTGTTGTCTTTTACACAACCTCACCTCTTCCTCATTCTTAAGCAGAAAACTGTTGCATGCATCTATATTTTTTCTTTCTTTTTCTTCCATTTCTCTCTCTATATCTGCTCCTCCTGGGTTTCCGCTGTAGCCCGGTTCTCCTCTCCCCTCTCCTCGCCTGCGCCTCATCTCCACCCCTACAAGCTTTGAGCATGTCTATCACATGACTGTCACCTCTGCTGACAACTTCCTGTCCCAGGACTCCTCCCCTCTCTCCTCACACTCCCTGTCCCTCAACTCCGACCCCGGGACCCCTGCTTCCATCTGCTCTCTGGTAGGACCAGAGAGACATATACAGACAACTCTCCATCTGTTCTCTGAAGAGGCTGAATTTATGCACACATGCATTAGCTCACTTTCATATTGCTCAAACTATCAATCTATGTTCCAGTTATCTGCCTGCATCACAGTTATATGTCATTTTCTCAATTTACAATCTGTCAGATTCTTGCATGCTAAATCATCCCTCCCTTTATTTTTTTAGCATTATTATTAAAAATATTGATTTAAAAAAAATTTAAATGACAAATTAAGTTAAATAAAAAATATTTTTTGTACATCTTTAGTTAATGCATACAAATATTAATACAATTTATATTGTTAATATATACATCATATAAATATTAGTATATATTAATATTTATATTAAATAAATATTATTAATTAATAATATTAAATAGCCAATATGACCTCAAAGCTAACAGACATGGATTATAAGCTACAAAACTCCAGTTGATCATTTCATGGGGTTTTATAAATGGGAACAAACGATTGTGTATTCTGCATGTTTTATGTAGATAATTCAAAAACTAAGTGAGAAAATGATTTATTATTTATAAAATGCTATATAATTTAAGATCATGTACAGTGACACTGGTACATTTTTACCCCTGCCTTGTGAATTTTTTATTTATTGTTTTTTTTTTCTGGCTTTTCCTGACTGTGTTTGCGTTGTTCAGAATATGCGCCCTCAGGAGAGCCGTGGTGTCCTGGGAGCATCCGTCAGTATTCCCTCCATCAGCAAGACCAGGCCTGAACCAGGCCGATCTATGAGTGCCAGCGGCGGCCTTGGCGCACGTGAGTATTGAAATATCTGTTCATAGACAGAGATACAGGGATAAGAATGAGTATTTCTGAAAAAAAATAAATGTAAGGAAAAATCATTAAAGGCGACATATCATGAAAATCTGACTTTTCCAGGTTTTAAGTGCTATAATCAGGTCCCCGGTGCATCTACCAATCAAAGAAATGTGTAAAAGATTAACCCAGTAACTTTGTTTTGGTAAGCCTTTTTCTGCAAGCGTCTGAGAAAACGAGCGCGTCTGATTTCGCTCCCCTGGTGACGTGGCAAAGGGATCTCATTATAATATTACCGCCCCTTAATCTATAAGTTTACACCCAAGGCGCTGTCATTTTTATTTCACAAGCGACAACGGTGTAATGCCATGGCGAAAGTTTGAGCAAAACATGCTAACTGTTCTGTATTTGGCTGCACAGACGAGCACAGAACACTATTTAGATCTAAAATAAACATATTGTAAAAAGGGGCATAATATGTCTCCTTTAAATTAGTAGAAACATTGAAGAGGAAAAAGAGGAAAAAAATTCAAATTTAAATTAGACAGAGTGCCTGTTTTCTCCCTAAAATTCAATTTTAGGGTACGTTTTTAATATATTTTGAAAGTAAATTAAAAGTGACATGTACGTGTGGTCAGACAGGTCTTTTTGTTGTTAAGGGGCATTTGGGTATGTAATGTAGAACAGCTAATGAAAAACTGACAAAACTAAATTATAATAAAATAAGTTTCATTTTCTTTTGAACTTACTGTAAACTTTCTTTTACAAAATATTTTCTTTTGAAATTTCAAACATTTGAATTTTCAGACTATATTTAGAATTTTAAAACACTCTTTTTTTAATTTTCAAACACTCTTTTGAACTTTCAAATGTTTTTTTTTTTTTTTTTTTTTACTTTCAAACTTTGGCAGGTTTTCATATTGAATAAATCAATGTCTTAAAAATCTGTTGATGGCTGTCCCATATCCCAGGCTCCTCCTCTCAAAATGGCAGTGCACTGAGACGGGACCTTTCCGTTGGCAGCTACGGTTCCACCAAACGGCAGATGACGTCTGATGGCTCGCTGTCATCCGGAGGGGGCATTGACTGTGGGGGTGTCCCCCTATCCCATTTTGACAGAGAGGTCAGTACCAGCAACGATTGTCAGTGCCTGCTTTTGCAGATGCCTTTTATTTTTGGCTTAGGTTTTTTTTTTTTAAATACCTAAAAATATTTGAAAAACCAAACTTGTTTATTGCTAAAAAATAAGGTTCTCTGTGGATAAAATAAATACTGCTAAGACCTGTAGTCATGTGGAAATGTTTTGGTCCATTACGAATGACAAGTCTGATGGGATTTCAAAAGGCGTATTTGTCCCTTTATAGTGTTCTTTTTGTAAATGTTGATTTAACATGTTCATTCGACTTCCAGACTGATCAAAGCAGGTAAATGTGATGCTGATCACCACTAATACTCAGTAGAGAGCACTAGAAGTGTGTTATACAATTCCAGTACACAGGCATCCTTTCCGTTTCACCTGCCAAAATTTGTTTGGAGGATCTCTATCCTCTCTTGCTCACGCTATATGCATGTGTTGAGTGTGTGGAGTGGCACCATATCCACAGATTGAGGTGTTGACCTGCCTTACACTCCACCTACACACACACACACACACACACACAATCTGAATCTCGGCCCCACGTTTGACCGTGTGCACATTGACTCCATAATGACGTGTGGGTGCTGTGTGTGACTCTTTAGTGGCCGGGAGTGTCACCCACAGAGAAGACTCCTGATCTGAAAAGGGCTTTAAGGACCCTGCTTAGTAAGCTAAAGGTAACGTACATGACACTGCTCCCCCAGGTCTGAACCCTGTAGCTCCATCCTAGACCTCAGATGGAGGAAATGGGTTAGTTGAGCTGTCTACTTGTTGAAAGCGTGTTTGATCTGTGTAGGTGGTGGAATTGTACAGCGTTTGCTAGCTTTAGTAATAGCATTAATGTGTCACATAGCACCTTTTATCCATCCACCTTATATTATGTAGGGGAGGATTGATGTTGTGGTGGTTCTAGCTAATAATAGACCATTTAATGGGCTGATATTTGGGTAATTTGAAATGATCACGTTGACCAATAAATGTGCTAACAGAAAGAAAATGGATAAATATTTTCAGATACATTTTTAGTAAATTGAGTAAATGTCTTATTTTTTTATTATTTTTTTTTTTAGAAATTTTGATAGGTGATTTGTTCTCTAGTTCTAACTTTTAAATATTTATACGGCAGATACAGCATTTGTTCTTGAATATTACACAGCCACAGCTACAGCTAACTAGGAAATTAGTGAGGTTGATGATTATTATTTTTTATATATATTTAGTGGTGTTTCTTTAAAAGGGATGAATTTAGAGGTGTAGGTTAATAGAGGTTTTAACTGGTTATAGCAGTACCAGTGAGACTATTAACATGGTACCACCGTCTCAGTGAAGTCTCTTGAAACTCATCTTTAAAGCACCAATACAGCCATATTATGCAGAATCCACTTTTCTTCTTAAGGTTTTTCTTCTTAAGGTCCTTAATGTTTTTAAAAGAAATATTTCATGCTGCATTTATTTGATCAAACATACAGTAAAAACAGTAATTTTGTGAAATATTATTACAATTTAAAATAACTGTTTTCCATTTTAATATATTGTAAATTGTAATTTATTCCTGTGACGCAAAGCTGAATTTTCAGCATCATTACTCCAGTCTTCAGTGTCACATGCTCCGTCAGAAATCATTCTAATATGCTGATTTGCTGCTCAAGAAGCATTTCTTATTATACATTTCTTATTATTTCTTATACATTTCTTCTTATTATTAATGTTGAAACCAGTTGTGCCGCTTAATATTTTTGTGGAAACAGTGATGCATTTTTTCATGATTCTGAAAAATTTGAATAGAAAAATAACAACAGAATTTATTTGAAATAAATATATTTTTTGTAGCATTGTACATTTTTACTCTCACTTTCAATGAAATTTCATGCACCCTTACTAAATAAAGTATATATATATATATATATATATATATAAAAAAAAAAAAATTACTGACTTCACATTTTTGAACTCTTTATTCTAATTATTCATAAGCGTGTCTGGTCACATGACCCCATGCAAGCTTCTTTAACTCCATGTGATTCAGACAATTCACTCCCTTACAAAATGTCATTTTGAACATCTATATTTAACATACTTATAAATAAATCATTGATTAGTTTTGGCCTCAGAAGAGTGTGAAGTTTGATCAAAATAGACAAGAAAAGGACAAAAAATGTCACTAACTTTTCCCTCGTCTTCTGCTTTTAGGATTCAGACTCGCCACGTCACTCCACGGCCTCCAACAGCTCCAACCTGAGCAGCCCACCGAGCCCTTCATCCCCACACAAGAGCAAGACTCAGTCTCTGGAGCGCAGCGAGCACCTGGGCTGGGAGACATGAGCTCAGCCCCTATCCCACTACCTTCTGATGTCCGGTGGGGCCCCGAGAGAGACAGAGAGCCGACTCCTTATACGTCATATTCCTAAACGCGCCGCTGGGCCCAGGTGTGTGTGTTTGCGTGTATTAGTGTGCATATGCATTACACGTGTGATTGTTGTACACACGCACATTACCGTGCACCTTACATCCCTTTTGTGGACCCATCACCACACTTCCTGTTCCTGTGTTGGATGGGGGAACAGACCACTGAGTGTAGCTTATCACCTGCCGCCACAGGTGTGGACGGGGTCGAAAACGACAAACACAGATCTTTAACGTGAATTTATCAGTGTTTGTTGACAAGTGTGCCTCATCTAACATAAGAAAAAAATATACATTCAAAAGTCTTAATGGACCGGGGGGGTGTTACTTTAAACGCATAACACTAAAGATCATGAAAACATTCATCGGGGATCATGGAAAACTGTTTGTGGCATTCCAATCCGTGTGATAAAACATGAACACTTCAATTGAGTTCAGCCCCAATCGATAGAGTGGCACTACTGTATAACTCAGCCTCTACCCTCCAGTGCCATGCCGACCTTCACAGTCAGAGGTCAGAGTTCAAGAATAGATTCTGAGTTCAATAATGTAAATAGAGTTTAAGTAGAGTATAATATATAATGAAATCATAACACTATTCTGTTTTTAAATAAGTGTGACTTGGCTTTGAGAGTCTTTTTTCCTTTTTATTTTCCGGGTCAAGGTTCTAGTATATTATGCAGACATTTTATGTCAACGTAAGCATTATTTTGTCAAGATATGCTAGTTTTTCGTAATTCCACTGAAATTGTTAAGATTTGCAAGGGAACACTACAAAAAAGTATTGGGCCTCATTCATGAAACACAAGGAGAATAATTTTTATGTAAATTTTTCATAAAGCCATTCTTATGTGCAATTTTCCATTGAATATGACGTTAACAAGCTTGCAGTGAAATCATTCATAAAAACATCCATGCGTAAATTGTTGCATTAAACATTCACATTCATAAAATCTTGTATAATCTTACAAGATCTTGTGTGGTACACAAGACCACAGCGAATTATTCATATAACAATTTTTGCTTAATTGTTGCTTTGTTAAATTTTGTAAAACCATTCTTGCATAAATTGTTGCATTAAATGCAAGATTCACATGGTCGCCATTAAATTTCGCCACAAGGTCTCCACAGTGAAATTTTTCATAAATAATTTATACGTAAATATTAATTATTAATTATTCATAATTTTTGCTTAATTGTTGCTTTGTTAAATTTTGTAAAACCATTCTTGCATAAATTGTTGCATTAAATGCAAGATTCACATGGTCGCCATTAAATTTCGCCACAAGGTCTCCACAGTGAAATTTTTCATAAATAATTTATACGTAAATTGTCGTTTGAATGCAACCTTAAAATAGTTTGAACAAACTAATTCTTGAGTGAAATTGTTGCGCTGAATGTGAGATACAGAAAGCAAAAGTGAAGTTGTTCGTAAAAAAAACAAAAAACATTCTTATGTAAACTTGCATTGAATATGACATTTACGAGGCGCAGCAGTGAAATTGTTTATAAATTTAGTGCATCATTAAATGGAATTTTAAATCATCAAACAATATTTAACATTTAACAAACAACTGATATAAGAATGTTTTCTAAGAATGATTTACATGAATGCAATCTCCTTGTGTTTCATTGTGTACAAGATCTAGCGTTTAGAGAAATCAAGATGTGTATATATCGCTGCATCCATATTAAACTCACACTCCAAACACGTACAGTCACGTGATCATAAATAAGCTGTTGTGCTGAATGTAACAGAGATTCACTGCAGCCTTGTTCATGTTATTCTTGCCTACATCTGTGCTTCATGGTTCTGTTACCGAAGCAATAATGCTGTTTCCAAAGAGGGTTTTTTCTTTATTATTGTTAATTATTATTCTTTTAGTATTTTGTTTTTATTTTCAGTGTTTAAAGTTTTGTTTTGTTTTCTAACTCACAAGAACCAAACTTTGCCTAAGGTGTACATGTGAATATAACGTAGTGTAACCTGGACCACTAGTTTCAGAGCGTTTCATGTTTGAGTGACTTGGAGAAACACTAAACTCATCAGCTGAAGCATTCAAAGGGCTTCAAACTCACTGGTGCATTTAGCTGTTGCCTCTTCCTCTAACACTTCCTGCAGCTCATAATGACTCAACAGGGACCGCGAGGTCCAGCTGGAGATTAGGTCATTTGATATTAATACAAATTCATCGAGGGCGTACAGTAAAGCTGCTGTAGTGATGTTTTAAATGTGCAGGGTCAGACTATCAAACATCCCTGACCCTCAAAATACCTCCGATTAGAGAGCCAAGCCATTGCGTCTCCAACAGAACCTCGTCAGTGCGTGAATTTTAGCTGTCCCTCTGTCCGATTTCATACACTAATTGGCGTTTATGAATTATTCACATGCACTACTGCTCGCTTTTGAAAAGCATATGTCAGATTTGTTAAACTGAGAAATTGATTTCCCTAAAAAACACATTCTGCAGACAAGACGCTGTTCAGAATTCCCAAATATTCCAGGTTGTTTTTAGGAATAGCTCACTCAAAAATCTAAATGTACATCATTTACTCACCTTTGTTGTTGCAAACCTTTATTGTTTATTTTGTCCTGTATAGTTAGACTAAAAGTAATCTATAATAGTCTGATTATATTACCTAAAATGTGTAATGTATTGGATTACATTACTGACTACAATTTTTGTCATGTAATCTGTAATGGACTACATTTAAGTAATCTACCCAGCACTGTGTGTGTGTGTGTGTGTATATATATATATATATATAAAAATGTTTTGTGCATTTAGCAGACGCTTTTATCCAAAGCGACTTACAGTGCATTCAGGCTATACAT
>NW_015627738.1:1614433-1618271 GCF_001515625.1 Sinocyclocheilus rhinocerous
ATATATATATATATATATGTATATATATATATATATGTTGTGCACAGTGCGCACACACATACATATTATGTTAAATTAAAATTGCTGAAATTAAAAACATTGTTACTCAATATAATGATAAAAGGAGTAAATGATATGGGTTTAGAACAATGGCAGAATTTTTTGTTTGTTTTTTGAGTGAATTATTCTTTTAAAGAATGCTGAAAAACGAATGACCTTTCAGTATTGAAGCACACCCAAGGACAGAATTAATGAAAGTTTGTGCATATGTACCTGTGGTTTTATTCATTCTAGTATTGTCAGCATTTAGTATGTTCCATTATATGCAAGCACTATTGAAACCTTCACTGTGGAGCAAACTCAGTCCAGCAAACTCAGCGCATTGTTTTAAAATCGAGAGCTCAGTTGTCACTCTGGACCTTAGTTATGCATTTGCTCTATTCCATGCTCATGGTTATTTCCAAACAGAAATTAATATTCATAATATAGTTTTTTTCTAATAAGGCTGTAACGGGTTAGAAACAATTTGCCAGGGTTATGGTATTAACATGAACAGGAAACATGTTTGAAATGTTCTCAGGTATGTCGGATTATGATTATATGTTTGAATGGAGGAATCGAGATGGTAGAAATGACAGACGTCCAGATATTTCGGTCGTTTGATCTTTAGAACTGTTACTTAGCAATGAATAGATCAATATGAGGGAGGTGCCTTAGTTTTCTTAGATCAGTGTAAACTGGTCAGTGTAGGTAGAATGGACTAGAATGAGAGATGATGACTGGAGTTTTTTGTTAAAAGACACATTCACACTTGCATTTCACATGTGGATTTTGTTTGCCTTGTTGGTGAATTGCTACTTCATATCATATAATTTCTTCTTGATTTTGATTTTTGTAAGACTGTGTACAGATTTGCATGTCATAGGTGTAATCACTTGTTTTAAGGCTGGATTGTTTTGTTGTATTTTTATTGTATTTTATTGACCTGTGTGGCGTGAATGGTTGGGACATGAACATGAATTACCCCATACTGCAATGTAGACCTTTTTCTTATTTCTTTTTTTTTTGCACAAGTGTGTTTAAGGTGGAATACTGTTGTATTGGTTTGGACACCACTTTTCACATGGAAAGCTCATTATCGGACTATTTCAATAAAATTGGGAACTACAAAACACTTTTTTTTTTTTTTAACAAAAGCTTTATTTGAAATCTTGCATGACACTATGAATGGATTTAATGTCTACACATTCAACAGATAGCCACGGTTAAAGTGCTATATCGTTCCTCATTAGAAAAGTGGACAGAAGAATAGAGCATGAAAATCAAGTGTACTCGGGAAACCGAAGGCAAAGGTACAGCAGAAGCAGTAACAGCGATCAGAAAAACAGCTTTTACAAAGCTCAGGTCCAAAGTCACATGTTTAGGCACTGAGTACCAATCTCATCCAACATGTAAACAAAAACACTCAACTTCACTCTTAAAGCGGGTCGTGAAGCAGAGCACGATTCATGAAAATTCAACATGCTAGGCGTTTTGTGTACGAGCTCTGGCCAGAGTAGAGCACATGTAGAAATGGCCTGCTGAAATATTCATGAAGCAACATAAGAAGCACCATTTACAAAGCGTAAGACTCCTGTACACATGGGCGGAAAAGCATCGACGTGCAAGATTTTCTGAAAGTCAACATTTGCAGCCCATTTTAGCTCTGTAATGCGACACGAGTGTGGGAAGGAAATACAGGTCAGAGCGATACGATGTGATGAGGTAGGCAGCCGTCAAGCGGCCGAACAAAAGCACATCAGGTGTTGGTGAGGATTCTGGTACGTCATTTATCCATGCCTTCTCAACCAAACTACCACCAGAAACGAAATATAGCTTGCCAGAGGCACAGAACTGCTGATCCTCCCTCTCTTTGAACCATCCTTCGGCTTTAGAGGGATTGAAATCTGATCTCTAATGGGACAGTCATCAATCTTTAAGCGTCGGTGATCCTTTAACTCTTTAAACTGGGTTGTGTGATGGATGTAATGGGAAAAAATCTCCCATCGGACAGCTGCGGCCCGTCCTGACGCTGCTTTATCACATGCAGTAAACTTCATCCAGCAGATCTTCACAGTATCAAAGAAAACATCTCTTGTTACTCAGGTGCGCCACTAATGGGACAAATCCTGAGGACAGCCCTGTCAACACACATGCATCGAGTTTCTGATTCCCCTTCTGCTGCCAAATACGCATGTCTGTCCATTAGCGGCTCCGGAACAGGGACTCTCCTACGCCTCTCGTTTCAGTATGAGGAGGCTAGTCTCTGGGTTACGCACTTGTCCCGTCGTCCTCCACCACGCAGTTCATACTGGATCCGTGCGTGATGCTAGCGGCCGGTGCGTTGCTCAGGTCTCGGGCGCTGCCGTGTCTGGACTGGCTGTCGAGGCAGTGAAGGCTGCTGTGACGGGAGAGCTGCTCGTTGAGTCGCGGCATGCTCCCGTACGCCGGGCGTTCCTCCATGCCTCTGTGGCTGGAGGGGGTCAACCTGTGTTCAGAGGGAAAACCGACCGGTTATTTAAGTTCAGGCTTCTTTAAACACGCAGCTCAACAGGTCCAAACACGCACTGCTATATGAAAATCTCTGAGGAAGCTCAACTGACACACTTGCATTAAAGCAGAGGTTTCAAACACGTGTCAGGGGCTGCAAGGGAGTGAGAAGGGATCCACAGAAAATTCTGTATATTCCATATGTATATACATACTTATTTAAAGGGTTAGTTCACCCAAAAATGAAAATTAATTACTCACCCTCGTGTTGTTCGAAACCCGTAAGAACTTCGTTCATCTTCGGAACACAATTTAAGATATTTTTGATTAAATCTGAGGGCTCTCTGACCCTCCCATAGACAGCAAGGTAATTACCACGTTCAAGGTCCAGAAAAGTACCAAGATGAGTGTGTGGCGGCGCTGAGTGTGTGTACATCAGTGATGAGTGTGTGTACATCAGTGTGGCGGCGCTGACCCAGATCCGGCGTAATGACATAATACTGTCATGAACGCGTGTCCAAAGTGACGCAGTAGAGACGAAAATGTGGAATAAAGTCGTTATTTTTGTTTTCTTTGCGCAAAAAAGTATTCTCGTAGCTTCGTAACTTTACAGTTGAACCACTGATGTCACACGGACTACTTTGTCGATCATCTTGGTACTTTTCTGGACCTTGAACGTGGTAGTTACCTTGCTGTCTATGGGAGGGTCAGAGAGCCCTCAGATTTCATCAAAAATATCTTAATTTGTGTTCCGAAGATGAACGAAGGTCTTACGGGTTTCGAACAACACGAGGGTGAGTAATTAATGACAGAAGTTCATTTTTGGGTGAACTAACCCTTTAATATATATTTTATTATACATTTGATAAAACTGATATTAATATATTTAGATTATAAATTATAAAAAATATTTGAGTGGAAATATGTTAAATATACATTTTAGTTACATAACTGAATTTACATTATTTATTAATATACAATTTCGTGTGTTTGTGTATATAAACATATACACATTTAATATTATAAAATTATGAACTTAAATATTTACAAAGTATATTTTTATATACAATATATTTTTGTTTTACTTAAAGGGGTCATATGATGCGATTTCAAGTTTTCCTTTCTCTTTGGAGTGTTACAAGCTGATTGTGCATAGATAAGATCCCTGAATTTGCAAAGACTAAAGTCTCAAAACCAAAGAGATATTCTTTATCAAAGTTAAGACTCTGCCACGCCCCCCTAAAACGGCTCATTCTAACACGCCCCCACATATCTACCCCACTATGTGGAAATATTTGCATAATCCCGC
>NW_015627738.1:1618300-1626223 GCF_001515625.1 Sinocyclocheilus rhinocerous
CACTGTAGTTGTCCGCTAGTAAAAACATAGTTTTATCAATCATTATCCATGTATGCCATTGTTTTGCGTTTACTACATTTCAGTGGATCAGGAGGCGCTGGGCTGGCTGGTGTGAGTGAGTGGAGGCGGGACTAATTTGCATATTCATCGATCCGCGCATAGTAAATGAGGCAAGGGTGTAGAGTTACATTCAAGCTATTTTAAGGCATGAGAAATTTATTTTTACAAGAAAAAACATTTAAATATGTCATTTTGATGATCAAAGATAAATTTTAAGGGATCAAATATTTGACCACAGGGGGACTTTAACATGAGTATACTGTATGCATAAGCATGAGCGGATCATCATATTTAGGTGCATGAAGTTTGAAGCCGAGTGCTGAGCTGCTGTTGACCTGACCTGCCGTCTCTGGAGCGATGCAGGCTGCCATGATAGCTGCTCATCTTGCTGTGGACGCTGCTGGCTTTGCTCCGCACGTCGTCCAGCATGGCCAGGTGTGTGGAGGAGGCGTGGGTGGACGTGCCCTGAGTGGACGTCCCGCGGGATTTACGGATGATGGGAGTGTTTGGGTCTCGCAGCAGAGACTGAGCAAAGTCTGGCTCCTGCAGAACCTGCCGGCTCTCGTTCACCGCGCCGCTGCTGGATACCAGAGAAACACGCTCATTTAGCTGCTTGTTTTATGGAATCTTCATTGCAACAACAAGGTAAAATCAGTTCAAATATAGGTAAATAAACTACAATTTAAAAGAGATATTAACCCTTTAAGCCCTGAAGGCATTTTTGCATCCCTGAAGGTGTTTTTTATGAGTGGCATACACAAAAATAATGACTCGTAACTCCAAAACTTTAGCAAGGAGAGTCAAAAGTTAGATATCGTTTGATAGAAAACGTTCTGTATTTTTAGGAAAATTTTTCGTGGGGGGTACACTCGGTTTTAGAGGGACTACTCGGCACTCGTTAAGAGTTGATCAAAATAATTAAATTCATTAAAAAACTAAGTTTCTAAGCTTTAAAATAATACCTTTGTGTTATTCCATTCAGTGGTTCCTTAGTAATTTGATTATGATTTTTTTTTCGGGTTAAAAGGTGATAATTGCTAGACAAGCAGAATAAATCATTGACATTTACAAAAATATAAATATCTATCTATCTATGTAATATTTTATTAATATATAATTTTATTATAGCACTTACATCTAAAAATGTACATAAAAATAAATACATTATTAATATTATTACATAGTTAATCATATATTACAGAATTTTAGAATCCAGAGTTCTTAAATCTAAAAATGTAAAATATATGTTATTTTAATATAATTATATATGTGTGTGTATATATATATATATATATAATTATATAAAAATAATGACTATAATATAATGTATTATAAATTTTATTCTTAAATCTAAAAATTTAAAATAAATAAACAAATATATAATAATTGTTTTATTTAGTTATATGATATAGAATTTGTCATAACCTTATATAATATTTTGTTTAATAATATAAATGTTAAATTTCATATTAATTATATATTACGTATTACAGCACAAAGGGAAAACTTCATTTGTGTCAATTTAGAGGAAACTAAATATTCTCCAGATATTATTTTACAAATATTTATTTATTTATTTTCCCCAAAGTATCAATGCCTCTTTATGCATGATTATTCTTAGCTGTTGATATTTTAGAATTTTTTGAAAGCTTTCTGAATAAAATTGTTGATGGCAGTAAATACATTACAGTTCAATACAATGTTCATTGTTCTTCGTCCAAAAAACATCATCTTGTAAATACAGTACCACTTGATCATGTCTAGTTTGAAATGAATCGTGAGTCTTTTCTCCTGTGAATGAGGAAGGTACTGTAACTCACTCTTTCCGCCTGCGGCCGTGGAAGAAGTTAGTAGTTTTTGATTTTTTAAATGCCTATACAGTTTATATTAAGTTTTAGTTATTTTAGTATTTTGTGTTTTCATTTTAATTTTAAAGTTTTAGTAATTTTTTTTAATTTTTTTTATACTGTCTACATTTTTATTAAGTTTTAGTTTTTAATTTAAGTTATTTTAGCACTTCAACTAAAATGAGAAATGTTGCCTTGGCTGAAATAAATGAAGTTTTTTTATATTTATGTTTTTATTTTAAATATTTATATTTATGTCTATGTTTTTTTATATTTTATTTCAGTTAATGTTTATTTTATTTCAAGTAATGAGAATGGTTTTTAGTTTTAGTTAATGATGATAACTCTTCCATAAAATATGGAAAGTTACAGTTGTCACTTTTCATCAAACTGCTTCATCTTCACTCTCAAAAATCTGCAGTGCACATGGCCATATTTCTCCCTGTGAAAGTGTGTGTTTAAACATGCTGGAGCTAAAGTGTGTATCCGTTAGCTCGTTCAGACTGCACAGCTCGCTGTTCACACACAATCCTGCTTTATCTGCTGAGCACAAGCCACAACAACGGCCTGAAAACACCTGGATGATGCACACTCACTCACACACACTCACACACTCACTCACACACTCACTCACACAGCGCCAGCCAACAGAGGAAGAGAATATGGGAAATCTCTGTAGAGTGTCGTCCGATTACACTGGATGAAATCTGATGTCTTTAAGACACACATTAACATACACTGATACATTTTCACAGAAAAATACTAATGTGTGCTGCCTTCAAGACATGTAAGGATTATCATATTTACAAGAAGGATAAAACCGTCTGCCAAATGCATAAATAGGAGGAAAACTCTAAATTTCATTTCAAATTTCATTCTAAGTTTCATAGCAGGAAAAGTGGATGCATCTATAATTCATAGTAATTTGGTCCTAATTAAGATGAATGTACAATTTAGTTTGCATGCACTGTTTACTACTGATGAAGAATAGTGATCAAATCTGCAAGAAAATATGGTTAGTATTTAACTGGTTTTTAGGCACCACATGCTTTGCATTTACATTTATGCATTCGGAAGATGCTTTTATACAAAGTGACTTGCATCGCTTTCAAGGCATACAATAAGTAGGGTATTTGAAATAAAAATGCATAAAACTGCAAAAGAAAGAAAGAAATATTACATTGCTCATATGATCCATCTGTGCTAAACTGCTGAAGTGAACGTCGATTGATGATGTAAAATTTAAAGGCTCCTAGTTACAATTCTTGTGGTATAATGCTAAAGATGGGGGTGCAATCTTGAGATTGGACCAAGCAAATGAACCATGAAAATAGTTTAAAATTATAATTAATAATTATCCCTTCTTAACTTATGAAAGCAGCATTAATTCTGCTTCACGACACACTTTTGAATCATTAAAGATTATAATATAGCTACACATTCACTTCTTTAGCATAAGCCATGATGTCTTCACATCAACAGATAATGACGGACATCCTCTATCCTTCAAGTGCATGACTTTCACACACACTCAGGAACCCTCCCTGATGAGTGAATAACACGTGTGATCAGACTGAGTGCATTACCTCACAGACTGACACGCAGCGCGTCTCTCATGTAGAGCCAATCAAAGCCCTGAGCCTTTGTGAGTCAGTCTCTGTGCTCTGAGGTAATGACAGGCCTGAGCACCTTTAATCACAGCAGGAGGGGGGTCTGTCCTTCAGTTGAGACTCCCCTCGGCATTGTTCTCTACAGCGCTACAGGGGCTGACTGACCACAATACAGGCAGCACAGCGTGACTTAACAAGCCCAATGATGAAAACACCAAGAAAAAAAGAGATGCATTGTATCTGAAGAGCAATCTTGCAAGACTGCACCTGACACAGGGCTGGGCAACAGGCAATATATTAAATACATTAATCACTGTTTATATAAAAATGAGACGACACTGTTAATTAAAACATTATACATTACTGTAATTTATAAAGATATTTAAAAAATATATTCTATTATTAATAATATTAATAATAACTAACAACCACAAATTTATGGTGATAAATATTGCGATTTATTGTTATGCATTACACACACACACAGTATTAATATAGTGTAAATATACATAAATATTTAATATTTCATATAAATGTGTGTATACACACACATATGTGTGTGAATGTGTGTGTAGAGAGATTTTTGATATTCTAAACATTCCAAAAAAAATTTTTTTAAAAAATAATAAAAAATATAAAAAAACAATTGCATTTATTTTTTTTTAACAAAAAAATGAATAAATTTCAAATATAAAAAAGGCTATAAATTCATCAACTATTAAAGTCTTCACTAAATGAAGACAATTAACAATAATGCAATATTTTTTATTAATACTAATATATGAAAATAATCAAATAATCAAGATTTTTTTTTTAGGTACCTCACCTAATGCTAACAAATCATATACTATAGTGTTATATACTATATACTGTTGCTATAGTGCCAACTGACTTCTATCAGAAACTAAAGGCAATCAGCAGTAAAATGAGTAAGATGAATGCAGGGCCGAAGCGAGAGAGCATGCGATGGTGAAGATGGAGAAGATCGCCGCAGGGGAGGGGAGAGAATTACTGCATCACGTGACGCTCGGATCCATTTATGATTGTGTGCAGGGAGAGGCCGAGCAGCTACGGTTACACTGTAATAAAAATGCCTCATGCATCACTGCGTCGGATCGTATCTCACCATCCATTCACTCCACAACACAAAAGAACCCTTAACATGGATATCTGCAGCGAATGTGGGGCTTGCAGAAGGTTGCGATTACTACAATCATCTTCATTCAGTCAAAGCAAACCAGTTGTTATAGTAAATCAAATCAAACACTTTACTGCCTCGACATTTGATGTCTCCATCTTCATAAAGATAATTAGAAATACTGGTGCAACACTTGGAGGAGGTGAACAGCTGGAACCAGGGGAGGAAAAACTATGTGAAAAGTAGGAGGTACACATTATAAACCTCATCTGCCTCTCTTCACAACATGGTTTAATAAGCTTAGCTGCCAGAAACACTAAGATCATCCCATCTGAGTGCTTAAAGACTCAACTTGCCAATAGAAATTTTATCATAAACTCAGAACATTGCTGCCACAACTTTGAATATAAAAATACATACGATATGATATATTAGATACAACCCTGTATAACATATACAACCCTTCTTCTGTCTCTTCTCTTAGAATTATTCTCAATACCAATAAGCCGGGGGGGAAAAAATCATGTTATGGCTAATAACTGATAAATGTCTGATATATTTATTTATTTTTTCTTTTCTTTTTTTAAAATAAATTAAAAATAAAACGAATTAAAATAAATCATTTTAAATATTACAGCTGAATTTAGGCATACAAAAATATACAGTTTGGAAAAAAGGATTTTCATTTTGAGATTTACTAAAAATAACATTTATTAATGTTATTAAATTATTCATTTAGTTTTTAAATATTAAACATTAGCATTTGATGATGACAAAGGTAATCTAATTATAAAAATACAGGAAATTGTATTTATTTATTTAAAATTAAGGTTGAGTACTATTAGGATAATGATTTTTTCATTCTTTATTGTATGTAATTGTAAGATTTTTTTTTGCATAAATTCAAAAAGTGTAATTACAAAAAAAAAGTGTACATTTTTGTAAAATTCCAAATAAAAAATATGGGAAATAAGTAACAATAAAATATCCATTTTAAATATTTTGGGTCAGTAAGATTGTTTTTAAAGAAATTAATACTTTTTTTCAGCAAGGATGTATTAAGCTGATCAAAAGTGACAGTGGAGATATTAATAATGATACAAAAGATTTCTAATACATTTTTTTTAAATTCAGCTTTGTCATCATAGAAATAAATCACAGTTACAGAAAACAGTTATTTTAAATTGTTATAATATTTAAGATAATAATTGTTGTATAAGATTGTATTTTTGATCAAATAAACAGCATTTGTGAGCATAAGAGACTTTTTAAAAGAAAAAAAAACAGACTGATACAAATAAATTGTTAAAAAAAAAATCTAAAAAAAACGCGATTGCATACAAAATAAAAGTTTTTGTTTGCATAAAATATATGTGTGTGCTTTGTGTATATTTATTATGTATATATAAATACACACACAGTATATATTTTGAAAATATTTACATGTATTTACATGCCTATATTTATATTCATATAATTTATATTATAAATAAATATATTTAATATATAAACATAACATTTTTCTGAAATATATACATGCTTGTGTGAGTATTTATATATACATAATAAATATACACAGTACACACACATATATTATGTAAACAAAAACGTTTATTTTTGATGCGATTAATCGCGATTAATCGTTTGACAGCACTAGTAAAAAAATTATGTATTGATATGTTGTGCATAGCTACAAAATACCTCTAGAAAATAAAATGATTTGTCCAAAAGTGGAGGGATTAATTTAATAAAACTTACAGAAGTAGAATTTAAATGTAAAAAAGTATGTTTTTGTGTTGATGTTACCTGGAAAGGGCAGGGTATGTGGTAGTCTCTGCAGCGCTCCTGCACCCATGTGGTCTCCCAAACGGAGCGGTGCGTCTGTTCGTACAGGTAACAGCCCACCACGGCCAGCAGCGGCACCAGATACAGCACCGAGAACACGCCGATCCGGATCATGAACTTCACCAGCTTGTCCTGATTCTCCTTCTCCAGAGGAATCTCCATTCGGACCCTGTTGAGCGCTACGATCCCGGCCAGCAGCAGCGACACTCCCACCAGGACGTCCAGACACAGCGGCGCCAGCACGAACCAGCGGAGAGTGTGAACGTCATACAGGCCCACGAAACACACGCCGCTGATGTTATCGCCCTCGATCTTATTCAGAGCCAGCAGGGTTATGGTTAGCATGCCAGGTATCCCCCAAGCGCTGGCATGGAACAGCAAAGCCTTCTTCTCGATGGCTTCGCTGCCCCATTTGGGAACAGCAGCTAAGAACCAGGTGATGGTAAGGATGACCCACCAAACACTTCCCGCCATGGTAAAGAAGTACAGCACCATAAAAAGCAGCGTGCAGGCCTTGTTATGCGAGCCTTGAGTCACTGTGGACGTTTTGTACTGGCTGGGATTGGCTGCGTTACACGCTACGCGATCCTCCAGCAGAAAGCCCAAGAAAAACACAAGCGACACCATCATGTAGCAGACGGCGTAGAAGATGATGGGCCGCTCTGGGTAGCGGAAGCGCGTGACGTCGATGAGGAAGGTGAGGAAGGTGAAGAGCGTGGCGGAGAGGCAGACGATGGAGACAACGCCAATGAAGTAGCGGGCGAAGGTGGCGAAGGTGCGGCGGAAGTACATGTTGGGACAGGGAGGGGAGCAGTCGCGCACACCTAGAAACGTGTAGCCGAGCTCAGGCTCCACTTTGAGCTCCCGTGGGATATATACACAGTTAAGAGACTCAAAGACATAACGAGAAAAAAAAAATCAACTACACTTTGGTTTTTATATATTAGGGGTTGCACCGACTAGTCGACTTCAATGCTCGCCCTTGACGCTTTAAGCTTGACGTCGACTAGTCGCTGGTCCTACAGAGGGCGCAACAGTATAAGAAATCTTTGAAGGACTTCCACATTTACGCTAGAGGCAGACGATGGAGACAACGCCAATGAAGTAGCGGGCGAAGGTGAGATCCTCGCGGCGGAAGTACATGTTGGGACAGGGAGGGGAGCAGTCGCGCACACCTAGAAACGTGTAGCCGAGCTCAGGCTCCACTTTGAGCTCCCGTGGGCACCAGAAACCATAGTCACGCTGAACGGACATGGACGACTGGTCAGTGGGGTCCTCGTTCACGAGCAGATCTACATCACGAGGGTAAGACTCATCGCAGTCTGGGAACCTACAGTCAAGAGACAAAGACATACATAACTACATAATACAGTATATATATATATATATATATATATATATATATTTAACTGAACATTTAGAC
>NW_015627738.1:1628520-1637571 GCF_001515625.1 Sinocyclocheilus rhinocerous
ATATATATATATATATACACATATATATATATATATATATATATATATACATATACACGTATCCTTAAACAATGTATTATATTAATACATATATTTTGTATATAAACCATTATTATAAATAAGCCTACTTGCTAGAAACATTAATATGAGATTCTATATGGCTGATAACTGATAAATGTCTGATATTATAATTTTATGTATTTTTTTTATAAATGAAACTAAATTCAATCATTTTATACATTACAACTGAATTTAGGCATCACAACATAAATATACAGTATGAAAAATCGATTGAGATTTACTAAAAATTACATTTAATAGTTATGAAATTATTAAAGATTAACTTAAGTACATATTAGATAAATATAAAAATACAGTTAATGTTATTTATTTTATACATTTTAAAATTAAGGTTGGGTATTGCTGTTAGGATGTTGCCATTCTTTATTGTATATAATACATTCTTTATTATTGTTGTATATAATATTATTTTATTGTATGTAATATATAGTGTACACGGCTCATACACAATATACATCTTTTTATGGAAAGGGATTCAAGAAATATTAACTTGGTAATATCTAAAGTATAGTGTTAAAAAAAGCAGTGTTCAAAAATGCTACTCCATGTAGCAGAAGGCTTAGAAGATGATGCACCGCTCCGGGTAACGGAGCAACATAAAAGCATTTTTAATCCAGATTTTATTCAATTATTCACCCAATCTGATTTCTTCTCATCCAGATTTTATTCAATTATTCACCCAATCTGATTTCTTCTCTCTCTCAAGTTTGCCAGCAGCATAGTAAGTGTTTGTAGGAAAGTTAGCAACGGACAGTGTTAGCAACAGTAACTAAGGAGGGTGGGGCCAAGCAAATCCATAGTTCCATGACAAACAGCTTTTTTCTAACAAGCTCTTCCTCTATTTCTTACTAGTATGTAAAGAGATTGAAACAGCCATCAGGTGCACAAAATCACAACAAAAAGTACACAGAATTTATTGTTGCGAGTTTTGTTTCACTCGCCCCAACTAAATTCTGGAGTAATAAAATATGCTTCTTTTTCTGACATCAACTGCTTTGAAAGTATGTTTCCATATTACCACTGAGTGTTTGACTGCTGCAAACATTAAACTGAAAAATATGCTGCAGACTTATTTCAACTTGGTTTGAATTGCGAGCATATTTTCCCCTCTTCAGAATGATTGTTTTTCATTGGAGATTAAAGGTGTGGATGAGCTCGAACATCTGCATTTGCTTAAACCACCATTTTAGTCAGAAAACATGCTCTATTCAATATGTCTGAGAATAAACATGTTCAACCGTTACAGCACAATTTACCTTCAGAAATGCTGAGCAATTATGTAGCAATTATATCTGACACACTGTGAAATGTACACTTTGTACCTTCTCTCGAAAACTACCTTAAATTACCATTAAAAAAGAAGAAGAAAAACTCTTGAATGAGTACCTGCTGCACTCCATCTCCTCGGGCCAGGTGACTCCAAACATGTCCATGAGCTTCTGGCAGTCTCTCTTAGCATGCGTGCACAGGCTCCGGCATGGCAGAGACACGCGTCCATACTCCATACACACGGGCGCATACAGGGCACACAGGAACGGCCTGAGGTCTGGAGAGCACTGCAGGTTCACCATGGGGTGGAAGGGCTGTTGGGGAGGTAGAACAGAGAGTCAGTTCATGCCAAGCGCCCAGAGAGTTTATGACAGATCTCATAAAAACACACTTTGGCTCTGGCAGAGGTTGGGCAGAAAAAGGAACTCCACTGGAGCTGCCTGGCAAGAGTTATGATTCCACAATAAGGGCTTACTGTAGGTAGAAGTGCAAGAAAAAGTCTCAGGCAGAAGTAAACAAGAAATTAAAATGGACCGCTTAAAAATGTACTCCAATATGAGCGATTTGTTGAACAAAGATGTTTGTCTGTGGAATTAAAATAAAACTTGCTCTGCTTTTGTCATCAAGACCTTATATTTTCATCATATAAACACTTTTCACCATCCAATCAATCCCTGATTAATAAAAAAACAAGTCCCATTCGGTTTAAGTTCTATTTGGAAATATGTCACATTTCATTATTAAATGGAATTGCGAACGTTTCAAGCTGAATTTAAGAATTAATCTATTTCCAAAATTAAGCCAGAATCACATATGTCTTCATAACATGTTATTTTATAAATAAAGAATGAAGTTAAGAATATTTTGTATTCCCAAAAACATTTCCAAAGAATGTTCTTTTCTATTTTCTTAAGATTGTTCTAAAGTAAAAAATGTTAAAGATTGTTCTTAATCATGTAAATGCTTTTAAAATCACCGAAAATAATATTTTAAAGTTAGGATAAACTCCAATTTATCTAAAAAAAAAAAAAACACTCCGTCTTGAGGAAGACTCTTTAAAAATACTCGTCAAGCCAGCTGGAATTAATATATTGTGCACGCTTATTATGCTTATGTTTATATTACAGTAATCTGGTAGCGAAAAGAATGGCTTTTTCAAGTGTATTTTGTCATTTTCGCCTTAAGAAAAAAAAATCATCTTAAGAAAATATTTGAGAACTTTTGGTTTTGATTATCTTAAGAAATTACTTAATTTTAAGAATATTTTCATAAGATGTTCTTACAAACATATATGGGAACATAAGAATTTTTTAATAATTTCACTTGGGAACATGCTTACAAACTTCCCCAAATGATGTGGGGATTAAAGACATTTATTTTTATTTATCTTAAGAAATTTCTTGATTTCTTTCTTCAGAAGATTTTCATGAGTGCAGCCCCTGATAACACCAAAGTCTATCATGTTCTTCTTAAAAAATAAAATAAGATGCTCTTAAAGGGGTCATATGATGTTGCTAAAAAGAACATTATTTTGTGTATTTGGTGTAATGAAATGTGTTCATGCGGTTTAAGGTTAAAAAAACACATTATTTTCCACATACTGTACATTATTGTTTCTCCTCTATGCCCCGCCTTTCTTTCCCACACAGTGACGTAGACATGTGGGGGCGTGTTAGAACGAGCCGTTTTAGGTAGGTGTGGCTGACTCTTAACTTTTATAAAGAATATCTCTTTGGATTTGAGACTTTAGTCTTTGCAACTTTACAGATCTTCTTTATGCACCAAGAGCTTGTAACACTCCAAAGAGAAAATAAAAAATTGAAATCGCATCATATGACCCCTTTAAGAAAATATGAGAACTTGAGAATTCTTTAACAATTGCACTTAGGAACATTCTTACGACCTTCTTAGAATTTAAACTTTAAGAAATTTCTTAACTTCTCCCTTGAGAAGAGTTTCGTGCCTCCCAAAATCTCAAGGTGCAAAAAGACAGGCAGGAAGTTGTCTGGGTACAGTAACCTGATGCCCCTTCAGCAGGATTACAGGCCAGTTTGGCAGCTCCAAGGACGCTTTTGTGCCCTAAAGGGGCCCAGTGCATGCTGGGAGAGAGAGCAGCTGCAGAGCTGGGCATTTAAATTCAAATCTTTGAAGGAACAGACAATAAGCCTCCACCTGGGGTTAGCCAATACATATGCACTTCCTGCTGGGGTCTGGCCCTTTGTGACCACCGTGTTTTTGGAAACGAGCTGGGAGATTGACACACCGCAGCATTGCGCTTCATTCCTTCACAGATCGCTCGAGTGAACTTAATCCCTGAGTTGGACAATATTTACAGATCATTTGCATGAATTACGGTTTTCCCACCAAGAAAAAGACACTAGCGTACTGCTGAGAAAACCAGCGAGGAGATCCAGAGCGTCTTAAAAAAGTCCCGAAACAACTTTCTCAAAATTCGCATGATGCAAATGAGCCGTGAATAAAAGCTTTATCAATATTTGAGGAAGGTTATGAAATATTTACCCTGCCTCTGGAGCGGGTGAAATAAAGCAACATCAAAAGAAACACGAGCAGCTACTATCGGCCTCCCGTATGGAAACCCCATACACTTCAGTAATTGAGCTGTACGAACAGAACCTGAATGGCTCTTGACATGTTTTGCCCCCCGTAGATGCCAACTGGACGTTTTATTGACTCCCTGCTCTTCTGTTACACTCAGAAGGAGATAAGAGGGTCGTCTTATGGGAATCGGGCTCGAGTACAACAGAGGAACTGAATTACACCAGCGGTCTTCATTATTTATGTGGATCAGACACGATAGTGTAGTCGTATCGCAACAGGACGCCTTACGGAGGCTCATGTACTACACGCTGAAGGAAACACAACATACAATACACAAACACACAGCTAGCTCTGCAATTATACACAATCTATTTATGAGTTTTAATGTCATTGCACACCCTTTCTTTCTATGACTTTCTTTCTGAGGAAGACAAATGAAGATTTTTTTTGTGATTAAGCATAAAAAACGGCTCTATAAAATTAGTCCATACAACTAGTGCACTATATAAGTCTAAAGTCATAAAATAGCTTTGTGTGAGAAAAACAGAAAGTCAAGTTGATATTCACTGAAAATCTTCCCCATCAGCATACTCTCAAAGCTCATTCACGCTCACGTTAAAGTAAAATACGATGTTTTGCACCAGGTTTGGTCTTCACATATCATGTCATTGACATCAAACCCTTTAAAACAGAGGTTTTCAGACTGGAGCCCACCAGGGACTGCAACAAACAAATTTCACCTTTAAAAAAAAAGAAGAATTAAAAATTACAATTTGAGAATTAACCTGCTTTTTGGAATGCATCTTACCTAATTGCAGTACAATACTATTGAGCTATAAAACATAAAATAAAATAAATAATATACAAAATACATTATTATTATTTACTGTAATAATAATGTATAATTTAATATATAATCAATATATAATTTATATATAATCTACAGATAGATAGATAGATAGATAGATAGAAATCATTTTTTATACCTGGCATTGAAACTGCTTTTGAATGCATGATTGCTTTATAGTTTCGCTTTCGAGATTCGCAATCGCAAGTATTCTGTTTATACTATGGAGCGGCAGTACTTACCACACATTTTACAAGATTAGATGTTTGCTTTAAAATGAAGAAAGCTGGATTAAATTGACACACGGATCTATAAAGGTAATTTCTGGCTGTCTAATAGGACTGGGCTGTATATCATATATACTATGTGACAGCAGGAATGTGTTGAGCATGAAAGAATCTGCTATGTCGTTTATACTGCAACACTTTTAAAACCATCAGATTTCAAGTAGAAACAATAGCCTGCTTTCCAAAGTCTCACCGATTGTTCTAGTGTTGACAGCTTCATTCATTATAATGGAGACACAGTGTAACCATAGCTTTGCCAAGCAATGCTCTGTTCTGTCATATTAATATGGTACATGTTAAAAAACATGGTTCCGCCGATGTCATCGTTCATCGTGATGTTTCTCTGTAGACATCGTCAGATGCCAATTTTGTTGACATCGCACAACCCTATCTGTTAACATTACTTAATGAACATTAAACAAACCTGAACAATTGTATTTCTAATAACAACTAATGCTTTAACGTTAAAAAATTAGACCTTATTGTAAAGTGTTACCAAAATAACTATTTAGTGATATATACACTTACTGTGATACAAAACTACTGTAAGTTTCCTTTTCTACTGCCCACCGCTAGCATCGAAGTGTCCCACCAGGAGGAACTTCACTGAAGCATGTTGAAACGCTCTTACTCACATGCTTTTAACAGGCACAATCGCTCTCAATATTTCAGCACGCAGGCATATGTGCGTTAACACGTGTGTGTGGTAAACACTCACATAACGTGTGTTTTCAAGCATGTGCACTTAAAATGGCCACAAACTTCCCGGCAGGAAGAGCACCGGATAGCTCTCTCTCCATCTATCCGTCTCTCTCCCGGAGGGTGTTGACCCAGCTGACCCCACTCTCAGAGACGATTCCTCCTCTAACAGCCTTTCATAGGTCTCCATCACCATACAAGTGCTGCTGGGCACACTGAACAAATCACAGCCCCCTTCACATCTACAGCTCATTCTGCACGAACGGCCTAAAAAGTTCAGCTCAACAGAGTATATGCCTGACCCTGTGTGACAGTGTTTTGAAATATGTAACTCATGCTGGGTAACTGCATTAACTCATATATCTCTCTCCACTTGACTGTATGGAAATATAGAGCTCTCCATAGCGACCTGCTACTGGCTGAGTGAGGACTAGTGCTTTAAGCAATTTAATGCAAAATTCAAATTGCCTTCTCTTGAATAACTACAGTGACAGTTTTATACATTATAAGGCTTACATATTCATAGCTGTACCTTTAAAGAGCAAATAATGCATTAAACATTGACTCTAAATATCAAGTGTTATATTATTTGTTATCACATATTACATTGCATATAATACTTGGGTAACCATGAAAAGATTTATAGATAAATTATTATAATTGTAACAATTATTCATAAACATTCCTACTACTTGTTTCACTTCTGTTTCAGTTTTTTATAACCATAAACAATCAGTAATATTATTAAATTAATATAATAAATTAATTAGAATTAATAAAAACAAACATATCTCTTTAAATATAACAACAAACTAAAATAAAGAACACATTTAAAGGCTAAATTTAATATATTTACTGTTTAAAATGGTGTTTCACATCTGTATCTACATCATGTAGGCCTATTGAATGACTGGAATATACTGTATTGTCTAATCGGCATCCAGGAATCAAAAATATTAAACATACATATGCTTTAAGTATTATTTATTTTCTACAGATTTCACATTACACCTTTCACACTGTAAAGAAGTATAACCAGCAAAAAAAAAATTAAGCAAGACTAATGCACATAAGTGTTGGATTTTCTGCGAAGGGATCTTTTTGTCCGTCTGTCAGTGAGACGTGAAGCTGTAATTAATCAAGACCACGCACACATTCCCGAAAGAGAGATTCATACATATTATTTAGCCTAATCTCCATGTCTAAGACAGTAATGGTAATTAAAACACTGCGGGGTTGATGTGAACGCCGCGTCGTCGAGCCCAGACTGTGTAGGAGGAGCAGCCCGAGGAAGCGGCTGGGTTTCTGGCAGCGCTGCAAAAGAGCACATTTGTCTCTCACAGTCGCCAAGCACCACTCCTCTAACACTTCAATGGATGGATTAAGTTTCTGCCTGTTTTTCTTTTGTCAGACTCATGATCCATTTAAAGAATCGATGAATAGAGGTTACCTTTGAAAGCCTCGAGCTTTCAGAGTACGGCTGCGTGCTTTTACGGCTTCCTGGGCTACTTGAGAACTTCTTTGTGAGAAAAATAACACATTAAGACATCTATCTACTGTATTTCAGTGTGGATTAGGTAGAAAAGGAGGCACATATATCTGGACAAGGGCTGGCACCATTTTGAGTTTTTATACCATGATATATGTCCAAAACACCATGGTAATGCCAGGGCAATTTGATAAATAGCATAGAACTGAATGATTATATTCATACATTTAAATCATACTGCATGGTATTAATTCAAAGAAACCATTGCATTGCATTGATACCTGCCCAAAAAAATAAATAAAATAAAAACATGGTATTATCAGGCTAAATGTGCAAAACATCATGGTAACACCATGGTGCATTGATAAATACTGTAGCACTGAATTATATTTCAATTTACATAAAATGGACTTTAAAAAATGACATGGTATTATCATGATACATGTCCAAAAAAACATGTAATGTCAGGGTGCTTTGATATAAAATAGTACTGAATGAAAGCCATATTCATACAACAACGTTGTACGTTTATATGATACTTCATAAAGGTACTTCAAAAGATGCTGTGGTATTACATGGTATGTCCAAACAAAATGTTATTGACATTATAATTTGACATCTACATGATCCTGAATGACTGCCACATGCCTATATCATGGTAAATGTCCAAAAAAACAAAACATGGTAATGCCAAATTCATACCGAAGAACTGAATGATCTAAAACATGTACTGCATGGAAGTAATTCAAAGAATACATGGCATTATTATGATATCTGCCCCAAAACATGGTATTAATATCATGATAAATGTCTAAAACATCACGGTATCACCATGGTACTTTGATGTATACCATATAGGGATGTAACGGTATGAAAATTATAAGATTATAGTGACCAAAATGATCTTGGTTATCAGTATCATCACGGTATTGTTAAAATGTGCTGGAGATGTTCAAAAAGTACCGACACATAAATCATTTCACCAAGTTTTATATTTAAAAATCAACAAACAACAAATAAAATGACTTTTTGTTTGCATAATCACTAAAACAATAACATTACCAATGATGTTCGTATTTTAAATGACAACTTGACTGACAACAGTTTAATAGCATGTTGAAATATCTAATGTAAATGTTCAAATAAAGCTTTGAAAAAGTTTCATAAAAAGGTAAACCTCACATTTCAGCCTTTAAATAAAGAAAAGGGTTAAGTCAAAATGATAATTGATTAATAAATGATTATATCTATTTTATCTGCTTTATAACTTATCTGAATTGTTTAAATGTGTAGAATTCACATAAGCTTGTTTTTCATCAACCAGTCAAAATTAGAGATGCACCGATCGATCGGCCAGGGATCGGAATCAGTCTCACTTCTTTCCGATTCCAAGCGGATCCGTTTTGTTACCAGCGGAACAGGCAATAACATCAGCCGCGCATTCTCACTCTCTTCTCTCCGACGACCCCTTCTCTCACACACACGTCTCATTCGCTCCGGTTAAATAGTGCTTGTATTGCGCATTATAGTCATTCCCGCAGGTTTCGCGCTTACGCCAAAAGCTTGCGCACCACCAATTTTACATTTGATTACTTTAATTTCTGTAGTATTTCTTAACTGAATAAAAACTTACTTAACCTGAAAAACTTAGTTTCATAGCTCTCTTTATTCTATTGCATTTATTTGTGCTGTTGTTTACCATTTTTTTGTGTTCTTATTTTATTACTAGGGATGTAACGATTAACCACGAGCCGGTTGAAATTCGATTTAAATATGTGACGATTCAAATCGGTTGAGATGCTAAACAAATCGCGATTCAA
>NW_015627738.1:1637600-1644844 GCF_001515625.1 Sinocyclocheilus rhinocerous
ATTTTTTCGTTACATCCCTATTTATTACTGACTTTTTACTTGTGTTTTTTTTATGAAAATAAAACTTTGCATTGAAGAAAAGTAGATTTTTGTTTGTATATGCTGTCAATTATAGTTCTTAGAAAGAAAATCGGTATCGGCAGATCACACTAACAAAAAATCGGAAATCGGAATCGGCCAAGAAAATTGCAATCGGTGCATCTCTAGTTACATCCCTAATACCATAGTACTGAATGATTACCACATTCATATTTACATGATACATTGTATTTCCATGATACATGACAAAAAATAATAATGGATGCCTGCAGGGTAATGCAGGTGTCTGGACTGGAATCCTGCCTGACAGTGTTTTCTGGCAGATTTGGAGATGGAAAAAGAGTGAAATCCGATCCGAACAGGAAAATCCCCTCACAGAGCAGGTGAAATCAGAAGGCAAACAGATCTTGTGCGAGTGGAAAATCCAGTTTACCAACTCTGCAGAGAGAGTGTTTGTGGAGAAAACCAAAGGGTTTAATTCTCGTGAACCATTGATTTTTTTTTTTAAGTCAACTAAATAACTAAAAAAAAGATTTATGCAAAACTTGTCGACACAATGCTAGGCTTAATGGTCTTCTTGTAAATATAAGCTCAGCTTCCTCAATGTAAGTCTGTGGGATTTTTTGGCCATTTTTTATCCAAAACATTATTGTGCAAAATTATTATCTAATCACAAACCCCAAGTATAAGTGATTATAACGGTGATGCCTGTCTTAGCAAACTCCATTAATAAAAGCAGGTCAACACTGAATGTGAAGTCTTGGGAGGACACAGAGAACCCATTCAAACACAAATATCAAATACAAATGTTTGCCGTTGGTAGCTCAAGCCTCAAGTTAACAAGCTCCGTCAAACTGCTGTGAACTAGATAGTCTGAACTGCCAGAGTTGTGGAGTTCTTACATAACAGATTCTTCCCTCCAGCCCAGAACACTGTCAGATACTATCAGGCCGTTTCCCATCAGCAGTGACCCACCATCAGTCTGTCTGCAGCTCCACATCCCTGCTGAAGATCCCGGGTTTCTGACAGCAAATACAAATCTTAGGGTTTGAGAGAACAGTTTGAAATGTCAGAGAAAAGTTGTGCTGTATTAATCAGTGAGAGCTGCTGGTATATGAATGATTCCACACTACATCATTACTGTCAGCTGAAGAGATCTGAGCTTATTTAAAATGATTAAACTGTCACTGATTCACACAGAAGCCATTTATAGAGACATCACAGAACATCACAGATACTTTAAGGCGGATTCTTTGGACTTGAATCAGTAAGCAATCACCTAGCAACCACCCGGAATATCTTAGCAACCACACAGCAACATGCTTAAAACCATTTAAAATGCCACAGCAACACCTTTGCGAAACTTGTTCAGGTGAATGCTCAGGTGGAACCACGCTGTATTTCTTCAGTAAAAATGCACTTTTAAATCATCTTCATACACAATTTCCTCAAAAGATGGCATAACTCTTTAAGCTCAACTTAAATTTTAAATGACTCTAGAGCAAAAAAAAAAATAATAATAATAACAATATGGAAAAAACGATACAGTATTAACAACTGTAACAATATTAACATTTACTATTTTTATGGGGGGAAAATGTATACTTAATTTTTACTCGTATTAAAAATTAGTAACACCACAGATACTACAATATTGTTCTGATATGATTATAAATGTGATAATTTTCAGCATTTTGAGTACATAAGTCTTGCAATTCTGCATATAAGTTTGAGGTCGTTAAATTTTTTTAAATGTTTTTGAAATAAGTCTCTTCTGCTCACCAAGGCTGCATTTGTTTGATCAAAATACAGTAAATACAGTAATATTTTGAAATATTATTACAACTTAAAATAACCATTTTCTATGTTAATATATTTCAAAATGAAATTTATTTCTGTAATGCAAAGCTGAATTTTCAGCATCATTACTCCAGTCTTCAGAGTCTCATGATCCTTCAGAAATCATTCTAATATGCTGATTTGCTGCTCTAGAAACATTTCTGATTATTATCAATGTTAAAAACAGTTGTGCTTAATATTTTTTCAGGTTCAAAAGAACAGCATTTATTTGAAATAGATTTTTTTTTGTAATAATTTATGTCTTTACTTTCGTTTTGCTGAATAAATTAAATAAAAAATACAAAAATACAAAAATCTTACCAACCTTACTAACATATATTTATTTATTGATTGATTTATTGACAGGTGAAAAGTATTTTGCAACACTTATGCATTCAAAATGCTGTAAGATATTCCAGTACTGTTGCGCTCACGGATGTAAAGAGACACTGATTGAGTGCTTATAAATGAGGACATAAAACAAGAAGTGAATCGTCCTTGTGAGTGACATGACAACATGCTGGCTGCTCTGAACAGCTGAATAAATTGTGGCGTGCAGGGGCACATGAAGAATAAAACACATCCTGTGTCTCCTAGAACAACAACAAAGATAAACTCCTTCTGCAGTCACCAATTGGCTCTGGGCGGCCCTTTACTTTCACACAGGCGTGAAAGACTCAAGGGCCTTGAATGGGGAAAATTGGCCAAACGGGGAGTTATTTGCTTCATCTGAGCTCTGGAAGAAAAACAGAAGAAAGAAAGGACAGCCCGCTCCCACACTCCTTCTGTCCTGTCATTCATCCAGCCCTGAATCAAGATCACTTCTCGTCCTGGCCACGTCTTTCCTAGTTTTCATTCGTTTAGGAGCTCTTTCCTTACATTTTTAACAGGCGTACCATGGTAACCCTGATGCAGGAACAGGTCGATCTGAAGTGGAGAGCTTTTGACAACTCTTCATCCTCAGGGGTCAGAGGTCAGCGCGAGGGACCGCCTCCTGGGAACACTAAAGCTTGTCCTTTTGAGGCCGTACAATTACGGTTTGTTACCATGGTGACGCCTCTACCCAGTTAAGGAAGATGGAGAGAATTAAAGAGAGTGAAAGAGAGATTTGAGTCCCTCTCAAAAAGAGCAGTTCTGTAGAAACTACAGGGGGTCTTATAGAAAAACAACACACCATTACAATTATTTCAATCTGAATGCACACAAAAACGTACAGAATTAGGGGCCGTTCACACAGGACGCGTTCTTGTGTTCAAAAACAGCTAGACTGGAACTGAATGCAGACGTGTTTTTCCGAGCTGAACTATTTTTAATTTGACACTCCATCTTAAAACCCAACGCTAGTGATGAGAGATGCTGAAAATATTTTCTATGCATTATCTTTCATCAGCATACAGGCCAGCATAAAAATAAACTTGCTTTCTATCCCAGATCCACATTTTTCTGCTTTCCTGTGGAAAATCTTCCAGAATAGCACATTAGAATACTACTTGTGTTATTTCTGCAGTATGCATGTTGTGTGACATAGTATGCAAATTTCCAGCAAGCCTGGATTTACACAAGTGACCTTTTACTTTTGCCAAAATGTGCATTATTAAACAGAACGTGTCAAATACTGTATCACACAATGCAATGCTCTTGACTTGAATTTCGCCTGTAAAAATGCAACCTGAAGTAGTAAAAGTTACAGTCTCTTTCTTGAATCATTCTTTGATCAAGGCATGAAAAGTACTGAGGTCATGTGACACAATATAGCATGCTACTTTCTGAATATTAGGCCTATATAATATAATATGTTTGTCTTGTTTTCCAGTAAAATATCTAAACATTCTTAAATCAAGATCAATTTACTTAAAAAATAAAAATGACAAAAGATATTAAGTCTTGTTTTTCGGAAAAAAAATATCAACATTAAGTGAGTTTAAGCTTAGAACAAGACAAAAATCTGCAAGTGGGGCCAAATAAATATAAACTTAATTCAACGGGAAAACAAGTTAATTTTTCTTACCCTCCTTTTTTTTTTCTTCTTGTTTTAAGCATAAATCCACTTAATTTTGATAATTTTTTCAGAAAACAAGACTTATCATCTAATGTCATTTTGCATTCAGATTTTTGTACTGGAAAACAAGACAAAAACACTAAAAAAGAAAATCTTTTAAAAATAGCAGGCAGAGTATAACGTGCATTAAGCAGTATGCTAGTATTACTGTGGCTGTTTGGAATAGCATACTACCATAAAAATCTTTTTCAGCAGTGTATGTGTGTAGTATGCAAATTATCTGTATTTTTAGTCATTTTACAGTATGATGTGCCACATGCATTAATCAATATGCTAGCATGACATTTTGAACATTTCAGCCAATGACTGATGACCTCACACACAGGTCTGTCATTATCGCCTAGACTCCACCCACTTACAGCATCACTGCTCGCATCACAATGAGGGCGTCTAGACCCCAAAACCACCCAGACAGTAAATTCCCCTGGAGATCTTTAATCAGCGCAGGGCGGGAAGCTTGAGTGCTTTTGGTTCAACAGCAAGGAAACCCCCCGTTAATTTGTAATTACTTAGTGTTTGGAGCTGTTGAAAACGTAAACGGTTGAACTAAGGGTTAACAGATTAAATTAATTCACAAGCTTATTAATCTTTTCAGAAACTGGCTACATCTCATGAAATCTGTCTAGAACCTGAGGGCCATATTTTACCCCCAATTTTTTGTACAATTTTTAAAATTAAAAATTTTAAAGTACATTATGGTAGTATTTGTAATAGTGAATTTAATGCATTCTTTAATAAAAATAGAAACATTGTATCAGCATGATTTTCATTACTGTATTAACATGATTTTTTTTACAGTAATAAAAATTTGGAACCGGAAAGGAAATGTTTGTGCTTATCATAATAGAAATAATGAAAAAATATTCTAATTTAAATGCAAAATTAAAAATATCTCAATTATTATTTTCGGGTGAAATATTATTTACACAAAAAATCTTATTCAGATATTCATCTTCTTTAAGTGCAAACTTAACGCTAGCAAGAGCACTGAATCCAGCTCAACATAAGCACATAATACATAGCTAACCTATATTTATGGTTTTTATCAGGGTCGGAATTAATCACCTGGCTTCATTCACCACAGAGAAAACTTTAGTCAACATACACACAAGATTTCCATATAATCCCATCTGATCCGAGCTCATAAAGAGGAAAAGAAACATAAAGCCCTTGTGCAACAGTCACACACTACTGATGTACGATCTGCGAACAAATCATTCTTTCAAACAGATTCATTTTAAAAAATTCTGAATCACATAGCATTTGAAAAATCAATAGACTGAATGAGACGAATATATATATCTATATATAAATATATAAATCTGGGAATCTATAGAAATCTGCAAAAAAGTAATATAATGATATCACATAATAATATTATTAAAATTATTAGGAACAATACTGATGTAGGTGTACGTCTTTAAAAAATACTTTCAGTAATGTTGGAACAATAGCAGCACCACATTAAACTTTTACACACACACACACAAAACATTTTACTGCCTCTATTTTAAGTCATAGGAGCAACCGAAGCATTTATAATTAACTTTTAAAATTACATTTTTAAAATAAATATACCTTTATTTATGTTGATTAAAATTCAATTATATATTATTTTTTATAAATATTTAAATACACATTTTAATATTAAAATTTCCCTTTTTCAGTCAAAAGACAATATCCAATGTCTCTAGTCTAAAATGCTGTGAATGTATTATTTTTATTACTGTGAATGTTTTAAACAATGTGAATGTGAAATTATTTTTAATTAATTTAAGATATCATTTATTGCTATATGTGACCCTGGACCACTTTATACAGCATCTGAAAGCTGAATAAATAAGCTTTCCATTGATGTATGGTTTGTTATGATAGGGCAATATTTGGCCGAGATACAACTATTTGAAATTCGGGAATCTGAGGGTGCAAAAAAATCAAAATATTGAGAAAATCGCCTTTAAAGTTGTTCAAATGAAGCTCTTAGCAATGCATATTACTAATCAAAATTTAAGTTTTAATATGTTTACAGTAGGAAATTTACAAAATATCTTCATGGAACATGATCTTTACTTAATATCCATATGACCCCTTTAAGACTGGTTTTGTGCTCCAGGGTCACATATTTATAGTGATATAAAAATCAAAGGGATGAATCTGTAAAGAAGTAACAAAAAATTTAGGAAAAAAAAAATATTGGGAACAACACTGATGTTATTAAAGGTATAATTATGTAAATAATTATGTAAATGTGTAAGTTAAAATAATTTCAGTAATGTTATAACAACAGAAATACCTCATTAAACATTTAACCAAAAATATACATATATTGAAACATTTTATTGCCTCTATTTGAAGTCATGCATCAGAGCAGCGTATCGGATAACTGGTTCATCTCATCTACCTCATCACAGAGGCAGTACAGAGGGGGGTAAGGGCTGTTTTTATGGTCTCTGGCTCTGGTTCACCAGCAGGGCATCTCGGGGTGATATAATACATAACCACAGGGGATACTGTACACCCCTGACAGATGAACCACCATGAACCTCAGGGACCGCCCTGGTCACATGACCCCCGAGACCTACCGCACGCGACTGCCTCCGGCTGCTCTGTTGTGATTTCAGAACACAGATGGACGCTTATGCTCTTCATCGTGTTTAATTGACTGAAGCAATGGGAGAAAGTGCATTACTCCATGCCTCAAATCAATCCAGCCATTACAGCTCTCAGCAGATTATGAGGCCGTTAGAACCAGAAAAAAACGTAAGATGGCACCATTAGCTCCTTCAACACATGGAATAAAGCAGCATTCAACAAACATGCCATTCCTGAGATGCCACAGAGGCGTTTCATAAAAGTTATGGATCTGTTTGACATTGCCTCTATGTTTCTGTAACAGATGGACTATTATACAAACAAATAATGTATAATTAATACAGATAATTATTTATACATCTGATATCTAATCAATATCTAAAAATGTCTAATTATTTAGCAGGAAGAAATGTTAGAAAATGTATAATCTTTTATAATTAAATGAAAATAATTATTCTATTATTTATATTTATTAATAATGTTATGTGTTGTTAAAAATGTTTAAATACACATTTTATAATATGATTTATATTTTATATATGTTTTCCACTTTTTAAAGGGGTGGTTGATTGTGATTTCACTTTTTTAACGTTAGTTAGTGTGTAATGTTGCTGTTTGAGCATAAACAATATCTGCAAAGTTGCAGTGCTGAAAGTTCAATGCAAACAGAGATATCGTCTTTTAAAATTCTGGCAGTTTAATGCCTACAAAAACG
>NW_015627738.1:1646429-1648050 GCF_001515625.1 Sinocyclocheilus rhinocerous
TATATCTGAAGTTTAAACTCATATGGTTTAAACCGCATGATTTAAGCGCGATAAACATGATAATCAGAACCAAAACAGATGTTTTTAGCAGGTCGCAGCTCTATTCTGGAAAAGGGGGCTGGGAGCAGCAGCTCATTTGCATTTAAAGAAACAGGCCCGAAAAACAGCTTGTTTCTGCTTTCACTCAAAATAGGCATCTTCAAAATGTTATAATAAATGATCTGTGGAGTATTTTGAGCTGAAACTTCACAGACACATTCTGGGGACACCAGAGACTTATATTACATATTGTAAAAAAGGGGCATAATATGTCTCCTTTAAATATCATTATAATCTGACTGTTCAATATATATATTTTTTTTCATTTCGTTAAAATTTGGTAGGTTATAATTTAAGAAAGAAATGTTTAAATATAAAATAAATATATTTTTTATATTATTTTTATATTTTTATACGAGATCAAGCTGTAGTTATTTTAAAAAATGCACTTTAACAGCATGTTACAACTTGAAGATTAAAATAACATTAACAAACCCCTAAAAATAGCAATTACAATCCCGCAGCTCTCACATTTAAGTTTTAAAAATATCAAATAAAGCTTATTTCACTTATCAAGAGGCACCTTCAGTCTAAATTATTCAAGCTCATCAAAGCACCAACCACAAGCTTCCACGACAACAAGCTCCATGGCAACCTAGTTTTCCTGCCACCTTCTCTAATGCTGCATTCAAGTCCTCCTGGGACGTTCGTACTTACGAGTTGACAAGTCTCCCAGCTGTATAAGACAGAAGGAAAAGCATGGTTACCTCCATCGCCAGAGCGGCGGTCTGCTGGTCGTAGTGGTTGAGGAGGTTGGGCATGAAGGTGGTGTTGTAGGGAAGATCCTGGCACATTCGGAGGCCGATTGACTCGCAGGTGAACATGCTGTGACTGCCCACCGAATCCATGTGGATGCCCAGGCTGCTCGTGAACTGGGACAGGACCAGCAGAGCAGCCAAGAGCCACATCCTTCGCAAAGGTAAATCCACAATGTGCCCCATGCTTGAATGGCAGAACACAGCGGGACAGGACTGAGAGGCCGAACGCAAGCACAAGGGTTTATTCTCTACGCAGAACACATAGTGTGTAAGGTATTGACCGCTTCGATCTCCTTCCTGTTCTGTCCTCATGGATACCTGACGTTGACTGGTGTCTCGGGTCAGTGCACGCTTTGATCAGACCCTTGGACAGTCTTATGCATCCTCTCACATTCATACAAGACTACAGAAGCTGCCTTTGATCAGGGTGATCTTCAATGGATCCTTCAAACGGGGCTTTAGGACGGGGCTACGACTGATACTGGATACCTATAATGACATATATTAAAAGACAAATTTAAAACAAGGATATTTGTAAAATAAAATACAGACACCACCAGACTCATCTGAAGCCAGTGTGCAATAAACAATTTAGCCATTTTAACTGGTTAAAGGGGTCATATGATGTTGCTAAAAAGAACATTATTTTGTGTATTTGGTGTAATGCAATGTGTTTATGTGGTTTAAGGTTCAAAAAACACATTATTTTCCATATAATGTACATTATTGTTTCTCCTCTATGCCCCGCCTTTCTGAAACGCGTC
>NW_015627738.1:1648179-1656393 GCF_001515625.1 Sinocyclocheilus rhinocerous
GTGGCTGACTCTTAACTTTTATAAAGAATATCTCTTTGGATTTGAGACTTTAGTCTTTGCAACTTTACAGATCTTCTTTATGCACCAAGAGCTTGTAACACTCCAAAGAGAAAGGAAAAATTGAAATCGCACCATATGACCCCTTTAACTTCATTAGTTTTGTGTCTGGCAAATCAAGCTTATGTAAAGTCCAACTTGTAAACAGTTACTGTAGCAGGAAAGACCATTTAAACAGCTGTTATAACAGCTATAAACCAAAAACAACAATCCATTATGTAGGTAAATCTCACAAAAACCTGTCAAGAATGTCGGGGTCAGATTTCAACTCTAAAATCAAATGAGAATTTATAAACTTATATTTTGCATAAAGAAAATCAAACCTATTTTAGGAGCCTTATGATTTTTTTTTTTGTGACAATTGCATTACTGCAAAAATAATAATTAAATAAATGCATTAGTGCATGTGAAAGAAAATACTGAAATAGTGCTAAAGTATTAAATTAAATATAAAATTAGAAAAAAAATCATACAATATGGCAGTATCTGTTTTACTGAATTTAATTAATGCTTATTTTAATTAAAAATCACTGCATCCAGACTTTCATTACTGTATTACTGTAATGAGAACAAGAATTTCTTGTGTTACAGTATTGTGAATTTTGGGGAGAAAAGTGCTCATTTGTCATGAAAATAATGTTTAAAAACTGTAATGTAAAAAAATCTCATCGTAAATACTTCATTTTCATTATGCAAAATATTATTTCTGATTTTGTTTTCTTTAATATTGATCTTAAATATGACCTTTCTTCATGAGTTAACATGATTAATCAACATTGGATTAATTTGTGCATTTAAAACAGAAATGCATAATATATATACATATATATATATATATATATATACACACACACACACACACACAGTGAGACAATTTGTGAGTAATTGGAATATGGGTAGTGAGTAAATAATATTTAAGGACACATTTTCTCACATATCACTTCACTCAGCCCTTCTCAATCCCAATTGTTAAATCTGAATTAATAAAAAAATTAAAAAAAAAGTTTATTGCATTTCTATGCTCCATCCCCAAGACCAACTTTAAAGGACTGCGCATGTCCCTGGGAACTCGTTTCAAACTCTGGAGCAGAGCAAGGGTGCATATTTAATGAATTAATTTCAAAACTAGTAAGTGAGTGAATTAATTTATAACTAAATTCAGTTTTATATATTTTAAATGTATACATACATACAGTTCAACCTTGTTTTATGCATATATACATGTAATATAACAAACGCTCAATAAAAGCAGTGACATAAAAAGGTAATGAGAAAATATTTGTGTATACAACAACATATAACCAAATATATTAGGCTACTGGTTTATATAATCAAATTCTCTCAAACTAAATTTCACAGTGACCTTAGCAAGCAGGGGAGCAGGTTAGTTAATGATGTATTTTTTCTCATTATCTTTATAAAATGATTAAGTAATAAACAAAGCTGGGAGTCTGATAGCTAGGGTTTTGTCTCTGACGCTCTGAGTGAACAGCAGATGTCCAGCAATCCAACAGGTGCAGTGAAGTGAATGAGGTCAGCTTTACCATAACACTGAGAACACAACATCAACTTACATATGGAATTAAGCAGAGCCAGCGTGAGATCAGTGTTTTTACAATCTAACAAAGCGTCAGTCAAAGTAGGTCTTCAGAAAATGTACACTGATCAGTGAGATAACAGTTAGCAAGTCTGTAACACAGGATGAAATATGGTTTATCAGCAACATCAATTTAGTGCTAAAACACCCATTACAGTAAAGTGAAGCAGGAAACATCAAAAGTAGATAATATTACTCTAGCTGACATTTAACTAATATATTGCTATAGAACAACATAATACATTATATAAAATTATATATAATTATATAATGTGCTGTTCCTGAGTCTGGGAACACAAAATGCCTGTTTAATTCTAAGGGTCAGAAAAAGATTGGGGAAATTCATCCATCCAAACAGCTTGTCTTATGTATGGTTACAGGAATTCTGGAGCCTTCTGTCATAATAAACTTTTTTATTTTTTGGTACAAAAGCTGAAGCGAATATAGTACACAGTGGATCTCATGAAGTAACTAAATGACTTACAATTTAACTAAACTTTACTGAAGTTCTGCACAAGCTCGTGACAAAATTATTGTCATGTTAAAGAAAACAGTGTCATGATTTAATCTCAAATTACATAAATTAATACTCACAGAGCTTTTCTGCAGTTCAGCACAGCTGGTATCAGTCTCCTTCTACCCTCATCTGATGTGTTGTATTTCTTCAGATCAAACTCATCCAGCACCTCCTCTGATATCTGAAGCATGTAGGCTATCGTTGAGCAGTGAGACGGAGAGAGTTGATTCACTGAGCGATTCTCTGATTTCATAAACTCCTGAAGCTCTCTGTACAGAGTCTGATCCTTCATTTCCAGCAGACAGAGGAACAGATTGATGCATCTGTCAGCTGAGAGACATTCATTACCCTTGATTTTGTCTTTAATGTACTGTGTGATTTTCTTGATGGTCTCTGAGCGGTTCACTGTGTGTGTCAGTAGATCCTGTAAGTCTATGATTGGACTCCAGTGAGAAGCCCAGCAGGAACCACAGGAAAAGATCCAGGTGTCCATTTTTACTCTGTAAGGAATTATCGACTGCTGCTTCTAGTAGCTCATACAGAGAGTTTGTCCGACTGTACCAGCGATATCTTTTATTCAATAATGGCTTCAGTGATTCCTCATTCTTGTCTACATGGGAGTAAAACACAAAGAAAGCAGCTAGAAACTCCTGAAAGCTCAGATGTATGAAGCAGTGAACTTTCCTCTGATGAATCACAGATTCCTGCTTAAAGATCTCAGTGCAAATCCCAGAATACACTGAAGCATCAGTGACGTCTATGCCGCTCTCAATCAGGTCCTCCTCATAGAACATCACATTGCCCTTCATCAGCTGTTTGAAAGCCAGTTCAGCAAGTTTCACAATCATGTCTCTGTTGGACTTCAGGAGTTTCTCTGGATCTCTCTCATCATACTTCTGACTCTTCATGTTGATCTGAGTCAGCAGGAAGTGGATGTACATTTCAGTCAGAGTTTGAGGGATTTCTGCACTGTGATGTTTCAGGAGGTTTTGAAGCACAGAGGCTGAGATCCAGCAGAAGACGGGAATGTGACACATGATGTGGAGGCTTCTTGATCTTCTAATGTGTGAGATGATTCTGCTGGCTTGATGCTCATCACTGATTCTCTTCCTGAAATACTCCTCCTTCTGAGGCTCATTGAATCCCTGAACTTCTGCCACAAGGTTTATGTATTTTGAGGGGATCTGATTGGCTGCTGCTGGTCTGGAGGTGATCCAGATGAGAACAGAGGGAAGCAGCTCTCCTCTGATGAGGTTTGACATCAACACACTCACTGATGAAGACTCATTCACATCAAGAACTCTCTCATCGTCTGAAAACATCAATGTAATTCTGCTTTCATCCAGACCATCAAAGATGAACACAACTTTACACTCCTCATAAATCTGTGAGTCCAGATCTTGAAGTTCAGGATGAAAGTCCAGCAGAAGTCTGTGAAGACTGTACTGGTGATCTTTAATCAAGTTCAGCTCTCGAAATGGAAGCACAAACATGAAATCTACATCCTGATTGGCTTTTCTCTCGGTCCAGTCCAGAATGAACTTCTGCACAGAGACGGTTTTTCCAATTCCAGCGATGCCTTTCGTAAGAACAGTCTTGATTTTGTCTTTCTCCTCACATCCTGGTTCATGTAAGGGTTTAAAGATGTCATTGCAGTAGATTGGAGTGTCTTGTGTTCTGGCTGTTTTCTCCATCTGTAAAACCTCATGTTCTTCATTCACCCCTTCACTCTCTCCCCTATGATGTAGAGCTGTGTGTAGATCCTGTTCGGGAGGGTTTGATTCTCTTCAAGTTTGATTCCCTCAAATAAGCTCTCATGCTTGTGCTTCATGCTGGCTTTGTGCTGGTCTTTGACTCTCTGTCTGATCAGGGTCTGACAGCCGGAGTCAGTGCAGGTCAGACGGGACGTCACTGATCTGATCACATCAGCTCTCTTCACTCTGAAGAAACAGTGAGATGAACAGAAAAACTGTGACTGTAAAAAAGCATTACAACTCAGAAAAACAATTACCAATGTTTACAGCACATTGAACTCTAAGATCTAATTGGATCCCACAATTAGACAGAAGTGTCAGTTTAACAGACAACTGTCAGAAAAAAACATGTCTGTAAGCTGCGGTTATGATTATCATACAGTTATTGTGCTGATATTGGTCATTCACATCAGCTGTAGCCTAGTTGTAGTGTAAATGAGCACCATTTTACAACTTGCATACTACTAAATACTTCTGAAGCCATCCATCGGGAATAATGGTGGGAACAAAATGGCAAGGTGACTGGATCATTACATTATAATCCAAGAATACATACAATTGTAGACAGACAACAATTCTTTAGACATATATGATAGCCGCTAGGCTATAGAAAAGTGCTATAAAAATAATTTAGAATTATTTTAATTAGCAATCATATTTTTGCAGGTAATATTTTAATTCTTTTTTTTTTAGTAAAATGAGAAAATTGTTTCATTCATGATGTATTTCTAATAATATAATTCTCGCAAATTATTTATTAGTTTTAATATACAAATTGTTTGAAAACCTATTTAAACTAAAGTATATGCTTTCTTGGAACTTCAGGCATCTCGAGGAAGACCAATACAAACAGTTCAGTATTTATTTGTGCATTAAATCACTCATACTTCTGGGTATTTGAGAAATGTGAGCAAAGAAAACATTCATCCACCTCATGGATTTATGAATAGAGTGTGTTTGGATTGCATGCATTTGTGGATTGATATGTACATGTGTGGACCTGTTGAAGTTAAAGTTTCTGTTGGGATTTTTGGGCGTACTAGTATACTACTCTTACTATTTTGAATTCAGCACCTGTTTATTTAGCAGATGTAACTTCTCAGTCCAAGGTTCTGCAAAGACGCACACTAATAGAGACAAAAGAAAAGCATTCTCATTAGATGTATGTATTCCAGTGTTGTGCTGAATTTTCACTTAACTTTGCCTTGTAAATGGGAGCTGTAAATCCAGTTTTCTTCTGTAAAGGTGTTTTGAGATAATATATATACTGCAAAAAGCACTACACAATTAAAACTGGCTTTACCAACTACCAAAGATTAAAAAATATTCTAATTCAACATCTAAAAGTATTTTTGAAAATAATAATTACATGTGATTTCACTGTAGCAGTGAAATCAAATGTAAACTCACTCAGGGTCAGGGGTCACTGTTCCAGCACTGAGAAAAGGAGGGCCTATCATGGATGCGTTACTCTTCTTCACAGACACACTGCTGGGTTCTGGAGATGCTGCTTTACATGTATGAACATCCTCCTCCTCCTCCTCCTCTCGCTTCTTATAGAGACTCATTTGATTAAGCAGTGCTATTGAAACTCTTGAGTATATACAGTATTACTCAATATATTAGTTTCAATTTGGCTGTGAACACTTTACCAAAGTACACTAGTCTACACAGTATTTAAATAATTAATACTAACTAACCTATACTATGTAGAGACAACAAATGAAGATAATTTTGTCAGTCCAACTTTCAGATCAATAGTTTTAGAAACTGCTGAGTGTATGAATCCATTTATCAATGTCAGGATAAAGCTATTACTTCTAAGCTATGCCAATAAAACATATTTTTACAGAACAGTTCAGTTTCTGCATGACCACAAAAGCCAGACTGAATTTACTGGCAGGTATTTGGTATGGATTATACAAGATATTTACACATGCTATTAAACACTATGATACATGAGAATAAACAATGTTAGTCCCGTGTGAAACACCTGCACAGGTGAACCAGCTTTTTTTAAAATTTCTTAATATGTCCGAAAACAAAAGTGTTTACAGTAATGCTCCCACTTTACTTGTGCTAAAATGACAACAACATGTCTTGAAATATGTGAACACACTATATTTAAAGAAAATGTCAAGCTCTGCAGTAAAGTAATATGTATGTAAAATACAGATGAGAATGAAACAATGTTCCTCAAAAGTTGTATTATGTTCTTCTCAAGTATGAAAGAATTTACTTGGCAATCTGTTAAGTATTTTCAGAAGCTTGTTAAAAAAAAGTGCGCATCTCACCTCATTTTATTTGCTGCTGGTTGACGGTGGACAAACTGCACGACTGTGTTACTGCTTTTACACAACAGTTCCAATAAACAAGTAGTTAATATCGACTAACTTACATTTTAGACACAATATCGCAGGTTACTTTGTCGATTTTTGAGCTGTAAACGAAACTATTTTAACATGAAGCAAAACAATAGGTTACTTGCGTAACCCCGGTTCTCTGATAGCATTAAGTGAGGTGTCTCACTATGGGATACGCCCCTTCTGCGTATTCCTCAGAAGCCCTATTACATTACGCCAGCTCCAATTGGCTGGCAGACGTGACGTTGTGTCTGGGAGTGGCCTCCCCACCCCTCATTACAAAGGGCGCGACACAACGTCACTACGACATTCAAAACAAGCACACCTCTTCCGATGGTGCTCAGTCCGCATCTTCCGTGGATCCCGCTGCGGCGAGGGGTTGTGCCGGTTGCGCAGGGGGGAGGAAAGGGGAGTCCTCGAAATCTTCCTCTTCTTCAGAGATTAGAAAGTCCGATTGTCCCTCTTCCTCGAAATCAAGCGCGTCCTCTTCCTCGTCCGTGCTGAGCACACTGGACAGAGGGACGCAAACGTCAAGCTGTTCACCCCAGGATAAAGCTGCCGTGGTGGGCAGCTCTACAGGGATGGGTACCTGCGGAGTGGCAGCTGGAACGGGGCTAGGTGACATGAGGGGATCGTGGCCTGACAGGCTAGCTTGGCGTGCTAGCCTGCGACGAAGGCTCTTCATAGTGAAGCGTGCGCAGTGTTCACAGGAACCGGGGTTCTCGATCGCCAATTGAGCATGTTTCAGCCCAAGACATGCAGAGCAGACCTGGTGTGTGTCCTTGCTTGAAATTTTGTTCCCGCATGAACAAAGTCGCACGGCATCTCCCTCACTAGCCGGGACAGTCTGCATTGCTGCAGCCATAGTAATATCGAACAGTCCTTGCAATCGGCTGGAATGCAAATTGAAGGAGTCAGGCGAAAAACGGCGTGGAGGCCAGTTGTTCGTCTAGGAGTTTGTTAAAGGTATATCTAATTTGTAGGCTTCTGGTGTGAAGCGAGAAGAGGTTTTTGAATGTCGTAGTGACGTTGTGTCACGCCTTTTATACTGAGGGGTGGGGAGGCCACTCCCAGACACAACGTCATGTCTGCCAGCCAATTGGGGCTGGCGTAATATAATAGGGTTTCTGAGGAATACGCAGTACGGGCGTATCCCATAGAATGGACGCGGACGGCAATCAGTTTTCGGCAGACGATCAATTTTCAGCACGACACCGGCATTGTAGGCTACTCTCACAGGAAACAGTCCTCGTCCTCTGTAAAATGCGCGAACGTTTGCGCGTCTCTGAGCAAAAAGCAGTTGTGGGGAAATTCTCTAAACTCAAACTGATGCTTCCTCATTTCCTCGCTTCTCCATCCTCGAGCCTGTGACGCGGTGTCGTGCCGGAAATTGATCGTCAGTCCTTTTTACCTGTTGAAATACTTTTTGACAACAACCATGAATGAAATCAAGTAATTTTGAGGCAGAAAGAACAGTAAAATTTTTGGCAAGTGTAAAACGGCATTTTATGGGTTTTATTGGCCATTTAAAGCTATTTCAACAGGTAAAAAGGACTGAATGAGCTATAATCTATCAAATATAACAACCATGAATGAAATCAAGTCATTTTGAGGCAGAGAGAACAGTTCACTCACTAAGTAGAGTCTGTAATCACTTTTTGGCAAGTGTAAAACGAATGGACGCGGACGGCAATCAGTTTTCGGCAGACGATCAATTTTCAGCACGACACCGGCATTGTAGGCTACTCTCACAGGAAACAGTCCTCGTCCTCTGTAAAATGCGCAGCACACATCTGAATATTTGGGTTGAACTGTTCCGGAACAGTGTTGTAAATACAACTTAACCACTGATTTCTAGTTGTGTCCTCTTTTGGCAGGCCAAACAAAGTAGTTTCGCTTTCACAACGAAACACACAGCATCTCCAC
>NW_015627738.1:1657281-1673319 GCF_001515625.1 Sinocyclocheilus rhinocerous
GATATTGTCCTCTTTTGGAAGGCCAAACAAAGTAGTTTCGCTTTCACAATGAAACACCGCGCCTTCACGACATGGCGGCAGCAATAATACTACAGTGAGAATAAAAGTTATGCCTTCTTTCTTTGCGTGAACATTTGGGCGGCGTTATGCAAATCTTCCCACATCGTGAGGTAGATATGTGGGGGCGTGTTAGAACGAGCCGTTTTAGGTAGGCGTGGTTGACTCTTAACTTTTATAAAGAATATCTCTTTGGATTTGAGACTTTAGTCTTTGCAACTTTACAGTACATCTTCTTTATGCACCAAGAGCTTGTAACACTCCAAAGAGAAAGGAAAAATTGAAATCGCATCATACGACCCCTTTAACAACATAAGGGCAGATTGATCTGAGCGCAGCTGATGAGAATCAAGAATATTCCAATGTACAAATAAGCATTCCTTTGATTTTTCCGTCCTCATTTTCTTTCCTTGCATCCTAAGGGCGTTGGAGCTAAGACGCGAGGAAAGGAAATGACAATGCACAAATAAGAAACGAGAAGCGTTTCTATGGCAACAACGTCAAAGCTTTCAAGTCCTTGTAGAACTCGTAATTAGATCTTGTAAACTGGGAATGTTCTGAGAGCTTCTGGTGCGTTCAAGGCCTCCTGGGAAGTTCGTATTTAGTTGGCAAGTTGTGTCTCCCCAAATCAACTGGGCATGTCCTGGGGAGACGTTTCAAACTCTGGCACAGAGGAAGGATGCATATTTAATTAAACTACATCAAAACTAATAATTGACTAAATTAATTTAAAATGAAAATGTAAATATTTTTGTCTGCAGTTACTCTGTACGTATAACAGCAAAGGCATCAACATGTACAATAAAAGCAGTGGAATTAAATAAAAGGTAATGATAAAATATCTATGTATATAATATATAACCGAACATATAAGGCTATTGGTTTATAAACTGAAAAAATGTTTCATTCATCCAATTAAAAAAATTTAGGGTAATCATTGCCCCAAGTTATTTATTTTTCATTGGCTCAAGTTAAAAAATATAGATGTGAATCATTACCCAAAAATTTTTTAATTGGATGAATGAAACATTTTTTTCAGTGTATAATAAAACTCTTTCAAACTACATTTCACAGTGACCTCAGTAACCAGGGGAACAGGTTAGTTGATGGTGTATTTTTCTCTTTATCTTTCTAAAATAATAAAGTAATAACCATAGAGTTTGGAGTCTGATAATTGAGTCTGTAGATAACTAGGGTTTTGTCTCTGACGCTCTGAGTGAACAGCAGATGTCCAGCAATCCAACAGGTGCAGTGAAGTGAATGAGGTCAGCTTTACCAAACAGAGCCAGTGTGGGATCACAGGATGAACAATAATGAGAACTGTTTTTCCAGTCTAACAAAGGGTCAGTGAAAGTTAATGTTGTTCATCCACCTCGGGGGAACAAAAAAGTTTGTTTGAATTGTTGAGCTTTTTAAAACTACATTTTTTATGCTACATTAATTGCATTTTAGATAATTGTTCATTAAACTACTAAATACAATAAATTATTAAAAATATGTATTTTAATTCCTGGTTAAAGCTTAGATTTAAAAGAATAACATTCACCATTTCCAACTCTAGTTGTGGAATCTAAAATGAAATTACTATCTGCATATCAAAAAATATTTCATAGCCTAACATAAATAATTATTCATTATGGAACACTTTTACATTGAGAAAGGGTTCTGGAAAATCTATTTGTTATATTAATGTGTATTTATTCAAATATAATGCACATTGATAACAACAACATACCACAGTGTTAAAAAGTAATACAATAAAATTTAGACAGCAAAGCTTCAATTTTCTGAATTGCAATGAGGGACTTTTGAATAATCCATCAGGAATTAAACAAAATTACAGCTCTCTAAACACACAAACACAGTCTTTTGAAATGAAACATAATTCATCACGTAGAGGGAAATCCCTTTGCTTTGACGGTGTCAGTCATGTCTCTACGTCAATATTAAACGCCTTTAAAGGCAGAGTAAGTGATTTCTGGTAGCCAATGTTGATATTTGACATCACCAAAACAAACAGGCCCCTACACCAAAAGGGACTTGCCCCTATTTTGATAGCTCCGCCCCACATATACGTACGCAACCCAGGCAACGATTAGTTCTGTGAAACAAAGCAAAACCAATGTTACACCATGTCTACGGACGTGAGCGGCGCGGCACAACAAATCCCCGACAGAAAACACATCACGAGTAGACACGGCCCTTATTGCTGATTGGCTACAAGTTTGTTTTGCTATTCGGCCCGAATCAGTTTTCTAAAGTGTTTTTGAAAAATCACATACCCTGCCTTTAATCATACTGGATTATCTGTGAATGTGAGACTTTCTCTGCATCATTAAATCCAACTCATATTAACATGCCTCACAGCACTCTGGCACACTCTGAAATATTTGTAAGCCTACCGGCTAGAGAGCTAAGTCTGTGGCACATTAAAACAGCTATTAAAACAGCTGCTTTAAACTAAAATATGTTTTGGTATATTTGACATCACAAGCACAATAGCATCTCATATTAAAAAAGAATACAAAGTCACTTAAAAAAATCATCAGCTCAATTTTGAAATTACGCACAAGTTGGGTGTTTCAATGTAAACAAGAACCGCAAAACACGTAAGTCCAGACACAGTTTCAGAAAACACCGTAATGGATATAATCTATGATGGTTTTGGCTAAATTACAGTCTATATGTGTAGACTGAAAACATTCAGTCCAAAAGTCCAACTGACAAAGCCTGTATCAACCTCAGTGCTTCAAATCATCTACAATTATCAATTAATAAAATTCAGAATGTAACTCCGTATGAATGCAAACTATTATCATGATCTGTTTCACTACACAGCATCTAATTAAAAAACTTCCACTTTAACATTGGGATTGTCTCTCTAAGCGCTGGCAGAGTAATGTGCAATGAGACGCTCGGCTTGAGTCGTGTGGTCTTGGTCCATCTTTGATCCTGATGCCAGTGCCTCCTCTTCCAGCTGTTATGATATACAATCACATTGACTAAAAAGGTCATATTATAGCTTTTTTAATCACTAATCACTTTCAATTACAGATTTACAAGACATTTTTCTACTCCCTGACCCTTAGAATTGGCTGTTTTGAACTGATAAAACATATACTCTGAATGCAATGCAAATTGCTTTGGATAAACATGTCTGCTTTATTCTACCTTTAAGGAATAGTTCACCCAAAAATGAACAAGACACCCAAAATTGCATCCAAGATGTAATGAGGTTGTTTCTTCATCGGAACAGATTGGGAGAAATGTAGCATTCCATCACTTGCTCACCACTGGATGCTCTGCAGTGAATGGGTGCCGTCAGAATGAGAGTCCAAACAGCTGATAAAAACATCACAATAATCCACAAGTAATCCACACCACTCCAGTCCATCAATTAACATCTTGTAAAGCGAAAAGCTGCATTAATTGCCATTAAGACAGTTTTAATTTTAAACTGTTGCTTTTGGCTAAAATACAAGTCCATAATCCATAATATTGCCTTTTCCAGAAGCAACAGTTTGAAGGTAAAATGCCTTAATGATGGATTTGTTTCTTACAAACATGCAGCTATTCACTTCACAAGATGTTAATTGATGGACGGAGTGGTGTGGATTACTTGTGGAACATTGTGATGTTTTTATCAGCTGTTTGGACACTCATTCTGACGGCACCCATTCATTGCAGAGGATCCATTGGTGAGCAAGTGATGTAATGTTAAATTTTTCCAAATCTGTTCCCATGAAGAAACAAACTCATCTACACCTTAGATGGCCTGAAGGGTGAGTACATTTTCATTTTTAGGTGAACAGCTCCTTTAAATGCATAAATGTATATGTAAAGAGCTCAGAACCCTGCCAAGTCATTTCCATAATCTGTTAAGAGGATCACAAAAAATCCCTATGAAAATTATTATGGTTTTAAACAGCAGGTTCATTCAGCTGAGCCGTCTGCATGCATATTGAGAGATGTACCTGCTCTCTGATGTAGGTTTGAGCACAGGGTCCGATGCCTCTTAACTGGAGACCCACAATAAAGCACCACACAGACAGTCCAGCCTCAAGTGTGGTGAATGTAGCACAGGTGAACCACAGAGCAAGAGTTGTGTCCTGGAGGAGAAACAGCAGTTCAGTCTTCACATACAAGATGAAAGTTCAAACTGGTTAACTTATATAAAATTGTTCAAAAACACCAGATGCATTTCTGTAGACTGACTCACATAGATGCGAGTTGCATCAAAAGGACAGTTGACGATGACCAGAGAACGTGCATTCACAGGCATGTTAGTGGAATTACATCCTTTCATGAGCGTGCTCCCGTCGGCTGAAATGGTCATACTGATCGCCAAAATCAGCCCCACTAAACACGCCAGCGAGAAAAAGGCATTCAGAAAGGAACTCACTAACAGACCGATGTGCTACAGGAAGCAGAAGAACAGAGCCGAGTTAAACACTAGAGGGAAAGAATGTGGTATTTTTGCATTGGTATACAGAACAATCATGCTGATAAGGTAGTATGTCCATACGTCCTCTTTTTTACCCAGACATGGCCTGGCTGGGATTTCTAAATCGCCTAAAATGTCCAAGTTTTGGCTTTGTTTTCATACTTGCTGAAGGTAATGACTAAAAAGTAGCTTGACCAATAGTGTGCAGACATTGTATATATTCAACCAATCGTGGTGTGTGAGAAGGTGGGATCTACAGAGAACGGTCAAAGCCATGCAAATACACATACATATAATGTATGAGGACTGTAGAGAACACATTAATAAGAAAACAAAGCCAAAACCTGAACATTTTCGGTGATTTTGAAATGCCGGCCAGGACATGTCTGGGAAAAAGAGAACATATATTCACCCTAGATTAGGCCTACTTACCAATTTCAAGTTGGTTATATTCCTTGACACCAATATTGCAACAATTCCACTTGCAATGCTCTGAGAAAAGCATGTTAACATGATTAGGTGTGAGGACATTCAATGGCATTTTATTCTTATTTTTCTGATTTTGTGGGAAAATGTAGAAATTAAAACTACTCAGGAACCCTAAAAAGTTTAATGTGTTTAAATATGTGTGAAAAGAGTATTATAAGCACTTTTCTAAACAGCTTGAAGGAATAGTTTACCCAAAAACAAAAATTTGTTGACAATGTATTCACCCTTAGGCCATCCATGAACGTGAGTTTATGAACATGAGTTTGTTTCTTCATCGAAACAGATTGGGAGAAATTTAGATCCTCTGCAGTGAATGGGTGCCGTCAGAATGAGAGTCCAAACAGCTGATAAAAATATCACAATAATTCAGTAATCCACACCACTCCAGTCCATCAGTTAATGTCATGTGAAGCGAAAAGCTGCATGCATGTAATAAACAAATCAATCATTAAGACTTTTTTAACTTCAAACAAGTCTTCCATCCATAATAATGCTTTCTCCAGTGAAAAAGATTGTCTCGTCTGAATCAGGAGAGAAATATGCACAGATCAAGCAACCGTTCACAAGCGAAAACAGTCCAAAACAGTTCTAAACAAATATGTTTGTAGATTTTGATGTGAGGGGGCAACAGGGGATGGACTTTTTTCCACTGGAGGAAGCATTATTATGGATTATGTATTATGGACTCATATTTTGGCAAGAAGCAACGGTTTGAAGTTAAAACGCCTTAATGAAGGATTTGTTTCTTACAAACACACAGCTTTTCGCTTTATAAAATGTTAATTGATGGACTGCAGTCGTGTGGATTATTGTGATTTTTTATCAGCTGTCATTCTGACGGCACCCATTCACTGCAGAGGATACATTGGTGAGCATGTGATGTAATGCTAAATTTACATCTACATCTCGGATGACCTGAGGGTGTGTAAAATGCTGCTCAGTTTTTCATTTTTGTGTGAAATATTCCTTTAAGTAAATATGCAGACTTAACTCACACAAAGCACACCCAAAGTAGTAGCAAATCCTTCGATTTACATTTACAGACATGTGACCAGACCCTTTCTGAATGAAAATTCTTGAGATTCAGAAAGCATCACATACTGGAGATTACATGCATGAGTTGAATCAGCATCATTTAGGACCCACAAATGGGACATGAGAGAATATACCGAAGCGCAACCACTCACCAGCAGTCCTGAGGTGACAGAGATGATGTTTGATACGGTATATTCTGTTGAGATCTCATTGCTGGGTTTGGATACGTGGCGTAACACACTGCCATGGACAATGGCACTCAGGATGAAATTAACATGACCAATGACGATGAGGGTCAGTCCTTTCGTCATCAGCCGCCCAGGGCCCTTCTGCTTGTCTAGAATATAGTATACTTTCATACAGTGGTTTTAAAAAATTACACCTAAACAATTTAATTGCATTAGAAAAGAAATACTACTAGACCTTTTCTCAGAACTAATTAAACGTTTATTAACCAGTTTTGCAATGAACTAGTGGCTGACACCAGTGGACTTGATTTATTTTGCAATGTATTGGCATACATTTTAAGTGTTGCTTCAATAAAAAAAATGGCCTTGTAATACGTATCAACAGATTTATTACATAGTTTAGAACATTTAAAGTTGTGTATAAAGTACAAGCCTGACGCAAATCCCATTTTCCTTCTAATCTGCTTTAGCAGGATTTAGTGCAAAATATTGTTCCTAAAGGTTTATCCAGCTGATAAATATTCTTTTCTACAGTGAATAAAACATTAGGAAAATGTAAACATGTAAATGTAAACAGACGCGAACAAATAACCGATTGTCAGACGCTTCTTTTCTCTGGACACCGGACACCGTTCTTTACCGCTTCAGTTAAACTATAAATCACCTGTAATTCTCGCACCTGCAATAAAAAGAAAGAAATGACCGTCTTACCGAAATCACACATATCTGTATCCGCGTATTTGAACTCAGTTTAGAAGGAAAAACTTGGATATCAAACGCAGGTTCCTCCCTTCATAGTCGATGACGTCACGCACGACTCACCTGTACAGCGGAAGTGGGAGGAGCCAGAATACAAACGTCACTCAATGCGAATACAGAAAAGCTCCAATGAATCTCTCTTATTTTGAAGTGGAAAAAAAAAAAAAAAAAATATATATATATATATTGTATTAATGCATATTAATATACACATTTTTTATTAATACTCTATTAATAATCGTTGTCATAAAGATGTTGTCTCACATTTCGTTGTCACAGATTTTCTCTTTAATTCTCAATTTTAATTTTGAAAGTTGCAAAAATGATTTTGCTGGATTATTGCATGATATATGCATTTGATAAAGTTTAATTTGTTTTGAAATAGTTAATCAATATATAGCCTAATACTATGATACTATATATAAACTTATGCCTTATCTTTACTTTTTTTTTTGCATTGCATACTGCCACTGTATTGGTCAAACTGGCATCTGGGAATACTCTAGCTTTCCCTTTTGTTGTTCATAAGGGTTTTACCAGTGATGCATCTCACATGACCAACGCAACGCTCTATCCAAAAATAGATTTAGTTTCATGACACTCACTGTAGCTCTAAAAACTGTCTGGCATCTGTCTGTCCATGCTAACTATTCAAACTATGACAGCACTGTTCTACCGAGACGCATAAAACTGAATTCACCGGAACACCGGTCCGCGGCCACACCCCCGCTCATGGTAAATAGAAAATCCTTTAAATTTCTTTCTTTTTTTTTTTTTTACTGATCATTTCTGAAGTCACAATTTAGCAAAAGTAAAATTGAAAAAAGGAGAGAAAATGGCAATTATTCATTTATGAAGTAACTGGGGGGGAAAAATGTAAAAACGAACGTTTGCTTTCATTTGTTTTATTTTTGCATTTGCACCACATGGCCTGAAAATTGAATTGTGAAGAGTTACACGGACCAAATGCCACTGTACAAAGTCCTGTCATATCTGAATGCCACACCCCACAATATCAGCACTAAGCAAATATTAGAGTAGCGAGGACAAAGCACAGGCACATCAGGTAAACAAGATGATAACAGAATACTGGAAAAGGAATAGGCAAAATTTACAGAACACATAAAAACATGGACATTTTATTGTCAGGTAATATCATATTGCATTAAATTGATCAACAAGTCAAATCATACGCCTGGGTCTTATTTTTGGTAAAGAAATAAGATGGAAATTAGCTTTTGTCATCTTGAAACCCCCCAAAACACTTGTGTGATTTGTTAAGTTTTTTTAAATTTTTTTTGTAAAATACCAATTTCTCACTTATTTCTTTAGCAAAAATAAGCATATAAATATAAAACAATGTAGCCTATTATCAATGCATAAGGAAACCTATAACCCCAGAGCCACAGCGACCCCTTGTGGCGTCCAGACGCATGCAGGGGTCATCTGAAGGTCACAGCACTGCAGATGCTGCAAATCCTGTCAGACCGTCATAAATGTGTGCGTAAAGTGAGACAAACACACAAGCGCAGTATAGAAAGTCAGAATGGTATTTTTATTTGAACTGTACTGTATGCTAAATGTTCACCTCGGTACAATAAACAAATACAAATACTCACACTAAAAACCAAATCTACAGTTCCGGAACCAACCTGACTGGAGTTGGCCGAGGACCTCTGAATATTGCATATAAACAACACAATGAGCTCCGAACAGTGCGCTTCCACATAAAGAACCCAAAATAAAAGGAACAGGGAAGGGATCAGAGGAAAGTATGGTTACAAAAACATTAAACTAGACAATACAAATCTAATTTAACTGCCATACATTCAACACCAAAAACGCACTGGATGTCAGATCTATAAAAATACCTCGGGTAGGCTGACGGGAAGGAGCGAGTATTTAGACGGGGCTGTCGTGCGTTTTGGAGTAACCGTTAAATGTTCTTCCTGAGACAGGGGCGGTTTTTCACTCCAGTCCCTTTTCTATGTGAGCTGCCATCTATTATTATAATTGTTTTTTTTTTAAAGCAAACACAAAATCAAAATCATGTCCCTCACGGTGACGTTCACTCGAATCCAAATTGCCATTTTTGAAAACTGACATCTTAAAACCCGATGCAGTTTGCATTTCAAATCCTGAAAACTCATTTTGAATCGAAATGAATGGATATATCAGTAAAATGGTGTGCTCTTGGGTCTTAAAGAAGAGTGGTTTCTGAGCTGGTGCCTGTTGAATTTGTGCAATTCTGTAAACAAGAGGTCAGCTATGCCAAATGTTGGAAAAAAGCTAAGAATTCATCTTCATTTTTGCTCAAGAACAGCCTTTACCTCTGTTCTCTTAATAGATACACTGTATATATATATATATTTTTTTTTTTCATTATCAAGCACTTTTAACACTGAAACAAAGACAAGCACTAATTCTCTGGATGTAAAGAAAGAAACTAAATTGAAACTCTTGTGAGATTTGTTTACGTAAATAAGGCGAGGAGGAAGAAGACAAGTGCATGGCATCTGATAACTGGCATCGTTTTGAACTCTGTAAGTGGTGCACGAGGAAAGAGGCGTGGTTATGTAGTGCCACGCCCCCTGATAAGAAAGCACCGCCCACCTGCTATAAAACAGGTGGAAATGATGTCCTCCCCTCTCAAGAACAACAGAAACAACCTGGGTTAAAACGAAAATGAATGGAAAAACACTAAAACTCGAAAACAAGATGGTGGAAAGACGTCCGTGAAGCATGTCTCCGGTGCAGCTAGCGGCAGCTGATTGCTTGTTCACCCGTTCACTGTCTCTTAGTCTCTTTGATTTGCAGTTTTGCTGAATGACTGTCGGTCAGTGGTCAGGTGGTTATGACTTGGCGAGGTGTTCTCTATGGTCGTTGTGTTTGAGGAGCTGGGTGGGGGACGGGGCGTGGCTGGGCGGCAGGGGATGGGCCCCTGGCATCCCGCCGGGCATCATGCCCTCTATCTGCCCACCCATGCCACCAGGAGACATACCCATCGCACCAGGAGGAAACCTGAGAAAATACAGAGAAAATAGCTTTATGCTCTGCCCTTTACCACATGATTACAGACGCAAAAGCTTCACTTTGGCTGAGAACCTTTTTAAATGTATACTCTTGCAAAAGTTTGGGCACATTTGATGGAAATGTTTCTCATGTTTCTTAAATTATTCGATCTCAAGACTTCAGCTTAAATGCTTAAAATTAATTCTGCAGACAAAAACAAATCATTACTATATAACTCTGCCATTCAACAGTTTGGGGTCAGTAAGATTTTAAAGAAATTAACACTATTCAGCAAGGATGCATTAAAATCAAAGGTGACAGTAAAGACTAATATAATGTTACAAAAGATTTCTATTTCAAATAAATGTTATAATCTATTCATCAAATAATCACGGCTTCTACAAAAATATGAAGCAGCACAACTGTTTTCAGCATTGATAAAAACAATAAATGTTTCTTGAGCAGCAAACCAGTATATTAGAATGATTTCTGAAGGATCATGTGACACTGGAGTAATGATGCTGAAAATTCAGCTTTTCCATCACAGGAATAAATTACATTTTAAAATACATTTAAAAAACGGTTATTTTAAATTGTAATAATATTTTACAGCATTTTTTAAAAATAAATGCAGCCTTGGCAAGCAGAAAAGACTTAAATGTATCCATTTTACTGATCTTAAATGGCTAAATTTTAAAAGAATTCTTCATTTAATAATGTTTAAAAACATCAAAATGAGAATATACTTGTATCTATAAACAAATTTTAAAAAAATTTAAATAATGCACGTTAAAGATTACATCAAGAAATCAACATATCAACATATGTAGAAACTGATTAATTATACAAAAAATATTTATTTCTAAACTTGACAATTAATGGATAACTTATAGTCATTACGTTCACATTATCATGTATTTCTTTATTGATTTCTTTCTTGATTCATCAGGTACAATTACCGAATTCTCAAATAATTTTTCTTAAATTCTCAAATAAAAGTGGCACAAATGGGCCCCAAAATCAGTCTTATTGAACACAGCAAAAAAGGCATGAACAACATAACTAAATACATGAAGTAAATATTATGTATAATTAAAATAATAGTAGAATAGTAGGCATCACATGATATTTGCATGTTCTATGAGAATGAGAAATGTAAAAATAAAAGGTGACGAATCAAAATTAGGATATGGTTGATGTTTCAGACATCGTTTTGTGTCATTTAGAGATATTTGGACTGTGTCTTGAGCTCTGTGTTTCAGTACGCTGTAAGTAGTTACCTGTCATTGTTTAGGTATACATTTTGTCTTGCAGGCCGCCAGGAGAAACGGCTGGTAGCGGCTGGGCCACTCTGCTGAGCGAGAGAAGCAATCAGACTGAGCAACACAATCGGGGCTGGTTTGTGTGTGTGTGTGTGTGTTTTTATGTGTGGGTTGGAGAGTTAAATGCATAAGAATGAGGTGTTAGTTTAGGGAAATGTTCAGAAGGGTCATAGCGGGTAAATCTAGAGGTGATGCTGTCGAAGTTAATTTATGTGTGCCACAGGGACAGACGGCGGTCTCGTTTGAGTCTATTTGCATATGGTGATCTGGAGGGATAACACTCACTACACAGAGATGAATTAATGAAGCACGTCTGCATAGCTGAACACAGCCGCTGTACTGCTTGGCTGCTCATACAATAGAATCCATGAATTTGTTGAGTATTTCATCTTACAGAGAGGAAGGAGTGATCTTGAGTCCAGTGGGGAAAAGAGCAGGGATTGGAAGGAATTTAATTATTACGGTTTTGATTCAGATTTAATATGATGATTCAAGTTTATCAACAATTTGATTGATTTAGTCCTTTTATGGCAGTTATTCCAATGAATATGACTTTTCTATGACTATTTTTGTAACATTTAGATTTTTTTTTTTTTTTTTTACATATGTGACCCTGGACCACAAAACCAGTCTTAAGTCGCTGGGGTATATTTGTAGCAATAGCCAAAAATACATTGTATGGGTCAAAATTATTGATTTTTCTTTTATGCCAAAATTCATTAGGATATTAAGTAAAGATCATGTTCCATGAAGATATTTTGTAAATTTCCTACTGTAAATATATTAAAACTTAATTTTTGATTAGTAATATGCATTGCTAAGAACTTCATTTTGGACAACTTTAAAGATGATTTTCTCAATATTTAGATTTTTATGCACTCTCAGATTCCAGATTTTCAAATAGTTGTATCTCGACCAAATATTGTCCTATCCTAACAAACCATACATCAATGGAAAGCTTATTTATTCAGCTGATATATATTATAAATGGTCCAGGGTCACATATTTATTATTAATTAAATAATATTTATTATACCATTTATTAAACTATTACTATTTACTATTTAGTATTGTACCATTTTTTTCTGAATGTGTCTCACTGGCAAATAGTTCTTCTGGTTTTAAGATAATCATAAATCTTACCAAATTATTTTAGATTTATACTGACAACACACAAAAAAAAACAACGATTTGCCAATGTGGTAAGAAAAATAAACATAATACAAAATATATTCTTTCTAAATTAACATCACATGCAGTTTTACTTTTAAGTATATTTATAGTTTTAGGAACAGTTCAGATATTTAAAAAATATATCAAATTAATCAAATCAAATTTAATTTGATTTATAAAATTGGCAAAATTAAAAAATAAAATGAAATGTATTACAATTAATTAAAAATATTCATTATCATTAAAAATAAATTAAGAAAATTATTTAAAAGGTTAATTACATCAAATTTTAGGACTGAAAGATTAACAGAACTGAATGCAATGAAAATCATTTGGGTCCAGTTCTAAATAAGAACCAGTTCTCAATCCTAGAAAAGAGGGTGTTTGAGATGGTAAAAAACTCAGGGATGGACAGTAAAAGGATTAGCAAGATAAAATAGGTGAAGTATGAAAAAATAGATGGCGTTCTGTGCATGTTTAAGATCTCTTATGTTACCTGTAGGCTCCGCCGTTGAGCTCCGGATGTACCTGCTGCTCCATCACCCCCCACGGAGCCGTAGTCACAAAAAACTCTTTGTTGATGCAGTTTCTGAGACTATCTGGAATACGACCTGAAAACCAGAACAAACCCGAGACATGATGACTGATGTACAATAGGATGGATAGTTTATAAAAAGAACTAGATTTACATTCCCTGAAGGAAGTACAAGTGCTCGCTAGGCAGCGAAAGACTAATGTTTGAGGTAAAAAAAGAAAGTTTAAAAAATTTTGCGATAGAGATAGAAGTGAGAGAAAGAGAGATAAATCAGGACCCCCCCCACTTCACAGCTCACATGCAATTAACCATAATTAAGCATGTAGCCCATTGATAATCACAATGTTGTACGCAAATTCTATGATGATATCCTCATGAGAAGTGGTTACATTTTGAATAGCAAACATTCTAAGAAGTTGTACCGGTGATGGCCCTGCGGATCTCAGTGGCCGCTGCCTCTCTCATCTCTAGTGAGGCCTGCTCACTGTACCACGCCGTGTGAGGGGTGCAGATCAGATTGGGCGCGTCCTTCAGAGGACCCTGAGAAAAACTGAGAGAAAGACATCTCATTTTGCGCACCAAATCTCATTTTTACTACACATTGAACTTCACTGGTCATGTGCATACGCTACCGTCAGTAAGATTTTTAACATGTTTTTGAAAAAGTCTCTTATGCTCATTGGGCTGCATTTATTTGATTAGAAATACTGTAAAAACAGTGAAATATTATTACAATTTAAACAAACTATTTTCTATATGAATATGTTGTAAAATGTGATTTATTCCTGTGATGCAAAGCTAGGATGCACTAATCCTAATTTTGCATATTATATAGAAATAATAGCGTGCAAATGTAGGTGCAGCTGAAGAAATGTTTGGAGTTGCAGCAAAGTAACACGGAGATTGGATTACAATTAGGATGTCATTCCAAATGTTACCTGAAGGGTTCAGACTCGTGAACGTCCAGGGCGGCCCCCCGTATCCTGCCCTCTTTGAGAGCCTGAGCCAGGGCTTTTTCATCCACCAGACCCCCTCGTGCTGTGTTGACTAGAAATGCTCCCTGTCGCATCTAACAAAACATCATACATGATGTTCACACAACAGCCACTAGATGGCGCTCATGATAGCAGGAATGGGTTTAATGGGCCGTTTGTGGGTAATGTACCTGTTTGATGGTGAAGTCGTTGATGAGGTGGTGATTGTGTTCGTTTAGGTTGCAGTGGAGAGACACACAGTCGCTCTGGTACAGGAGGTCCTGTAAGGTGTAAACTCTCTGGACGCCCAGCGATCGCTCTAAACCGTCTTGCAGGTACGGGTCATAAAAGATCACATTGAAGCCAAATGCTTTCGCTCGAACAGCCACTGCCTGTCCCGATCGGCCTATGAGACAAAGATGGCATATATAACTTGTATGGTGCTTTTTTTTTTGTCGTTATTAGAGCTTGGAAAACCTGTTGTCACCACTGACTTTAGTTATATGAAAAAAAATTTCACACGAGTGACCTGACTAGATGATGACATCATTTATTTGAACTATTCCTGTAGTATATGTTCATGTCATACTGTATCTACCGGTCAAAAGCTAACACTTAATCAAATTTTTCTTGAACGCTTGAAATTAGTCTTGTATACAGTGACAAATTTTGCCTATATATGAATATCAACATATGAAGATTTTTGATCTCTACATAATTCCCATAATTTAATTTGCATTATTTCATAGTTGTGATGACTTTGCGGTTACAAAAACAGTAAATAAGATTATGTTCATTCAACTAAATCAGTTTATTTAATATAATAAATAATAACAATTAGCTTGATTTTATGATTATGATAAATAATTAGTTCAATAATAATAGCAATAATTTTCATTAAATGAAATTAGCAAGCATTATTATTATTATTATATGCTTACCACAATTGCATAACTGTCATTTTAGTATTATTTATATACAATTATAGTATTTATTAATATTTTGACTAACTTTAATTTTTATATTGAATATAATTTTATATTTTAATATATTTTATTTTTTATTTCAGTTTTCATTTTAAAGTATAGTTTAGGTTTTAGTAATTTGTAGTAAATTTGAATTAAAATTTGAATTCAGTTGTAGTTTTAATCATTTTTGCAAGTCTATTTTTGCAAACGTTTTTATTTTTATGCTATGTAATAATATTTATATTTTATGTAATACATTATTTCAATTAACAAAAACATTTTTTTATAGTTTTAGTTAATAACAACAACACATTTGTAAAATATTGTAACGTTTTAGTGTTTCTGTCCCTCACCAAAGCCAATAAGTCCGAGTGTTTCTCCTCTGATGCGGGCGGCCCCTGACGCCACCTCTCTGATCTGCTCCACGCTCTGGACCCGTGTGCCCTCACGCATGGCCTGGTACAGCCAGGTGTTCCTCCTGTACAGGTTCAGGATGTGGCAAAGCGTTGAGTCTGCCGTCTCCTCCACAGCAGCTGATGGAATATTACACACCGCAATACCTGCAGACATGCACTAATGTTAGGCAACATGAAAAGATTCATATTTACATATCAGAGCACTCAATAAACCAGATTCAAATGGCCTCAGATGATCTATTAACGCTCCCTGATCCCGTCTTCTCTCCATTCATGGATTTGACCTGTATTAAGCTGTATCTGTAATATTTCTCCTTTTATTCTAACCATATAAACTGTCTGTCCCAGAGGTACAATTAGCTCTCTCCTGTACCTCCTTCTGTCTCGGTTTTCAAACTTTCAAACATCCGACTTTTCTTCACTACATGCAGAATACTTTGTGTTTCTGAACAAAGATTAAACCTGGTTTCTCAGTTAAGCAGTATTTGATTTCAGTAGCATGTTTTCATTCAACATTTTATTTGCTATGGCTTTTCACAATATCATCTACCATTCAGGTTTCTCACTGTCATTAATTAGGTGTATTTTATTGTCCAGAAAGCTGCTAAAACAACATTGCACCTGATTTTTTGTTATGTATAATGCATTATGTGTCATGCATTATAT
>NW_015627738.1:1673519-1683592 GCF_001515625.1 Sinocyclocheilus rhinocerous
TTATAGATTTTTCTTTTATGCCAAAAATCATTAGTATATTAAGTAAAGATCATGTTCCATGAAGATATTTTGTACATTTCCTACTGTAAATATATCAAAACTTAATTTTTGATTAGTAATATGCATTGCTAAGAACTTCATTTTGGACAACTTTAAAGATGATTTTCTCAATATTTAGATTTTTATGCACTCTCAGATTCCAGATTTTCAAATAGTTGTATCTCGACCAAATATTGTCCTATCCTAACAAACCATACATCAATGGAAAGCTTATTTATTCAGCTGATATATATTATAAATGGTCCAGGGTCACATATTTATTATTAATTAAATAATATTTATTATACCATTTATTAAACTATTACTATTTACTATTTAGTATTGTACCATTTTTTTCTGAATGTGTCTCACTGGCAAATAGTTCTTCTGGTTTTAAGATAATCATAAATCTTACCAAATTATTTTAGATTTATACTGACAACACACAAAAAAAAACAACGATTTGCCAATGTGGTAAGAAAAATAAACATAATACAAAATATATTCTTTCTAAATTAACATCACATGCAGTTTTACTTTTAAGTATATTTATAGTTTTAGGAACAGTTCAGATATTTAAAAAATATATCAAATTAATCAAATCAAATTTAATTTGATTTATAAAATTGGCAAAATTAAAAAATAAAATGAAATGTATTACAATTAATTAAAAATATTCATTATCATTAAAAATAAATTAAGAAAATTATTTAAAAGGTTAATTACATCAAATTTTAGGACTGAAAGATTAACAGAACTGAATGCAATGAAAATAATTTGGGTTCAGTTCTAAATAAGAACCAGTTCTCAATCCTAGAAAAGAGGGTGTTTGAGATGGTAAAAAACTCAGGGATGGACAGTAAAAGGATTAGCAAGATAAAATAGGTGAAGTATGAAAAAATAGATGGCGTTCTGTGCATGTTTAAGATCTCTTATGTTACCTGTAGGCTCCGCCGTTGAGCTCCGGATGTACCTGCTGCTCCATCACCCCCCACGGCGCCGTAGTCACAAAAAACTCTTTGTTGACGCAGTTTCTGAGACTGTCTGGAATACGACCTGAAAACCAGAACAAACCCGAGACATGATGACTGATGTACAATAGGATGGATAGTTTATAAAAAGAACTAGATTTACATTCCCTGAAGGAAGTACAAGTGCTCGCTAGGCAGCGAAAGACTAATGTTTGAGGTAAAAAAAGAAAGTTTAAAAAATTTTGCGATAGAGATAGAAGTGAGAGAAAGAGAGATAAATCAGGACCCCCCCCACTTCACAGCTCACATGCAATTAACCATAATTAAGCATGTAGCCCATTGATAATCACAATGTTGTACGCAAATTCTATGATGATATCCTCATGAGAAGTGGTTACATTTTGAATAGCAAACATTCTAAGAAGTTGTACCGGTGATGGCCCTGCGGATCTCAGTGGCCGCTGCCTCTCTCATCTCAAGTGAGGCCTGCTCACTGTACCACGCCGTGTGAGGGGTGCAGATCAGATTGGGCGCGTCCTTCAGAGGACCCTGAGAAAAACTGAGAGAAAGACATCTCATTTTGCGCACTAAATCTCATTTTTACTACACATTGAACTTCACTGGTCATGTGCATACGCTACCGTCAGTAAGATTTTTAACATGTTTTTGAAAAAGTCTCTTATGCTCATTGGGCTGCATTTATTTGATTAGAAATACTGTAAAAACAGTGAAATATTATTACAATTTAAACAAACTATTTTCTATATGAATATGTTGTAAAATGTGATTTATTCCTGTGATGCAAAGCTAGGATGCACTAATCCTAATTTTGCATATTATATAGAAATAATAGCGTGCAAATGTAGGTGCAGCTGAAGAAATGTTTGGAGTTGCAGCAAAGTAACACGGAGATTGGATTACAATTAGGATGTCATTCCAAATGTTACCTGAAGGGTTCAGACTCGTGAACGTCCAGGGCGGCCCCCCGTATCCTGCCCTCTTTGAGAGCCTGAGCCAGGGCTTTTTCATCCACCAGACCCCCTCGTGCTGTGTTGACTAGAAATGCTCCCTGTCGCATCTAACAAAACATCATACATGATGTTCACACAACAGCCACTAGATGGCGCTCATGATAGCAGGAATGGGTTTAATGGGCCGTTTGTGGGTAATGTACCTGTTTGATGGTGAAGTCGTTGATGAGGTGGTGATTGTGTTCGTTTAGGTTGCAGTGGAGAGACACACAGTCGCTCTGGTACAGGAGGTCCTGCAAGGTGTAAACTCTCTGGACGCCCAGCGATCGCTCTAAACCGTCTTGCAGGTACGGGTCATAAAAGATCACATTGAAGCCAAATGCTTTCGCTCGAACAGCCACTGCCTGTCCCGATCGGCCTATGAGACAAAGATGGCATATATAACTTGTATGGTGCTTTTTTTTTTGTCGTTATTAGAGCTTGGAAAACCTGTTGTCACCACTGACTTTAGTTATATGAAAAAAAATTTCACACGAGTGACCTGACTAGATGATGACATCATTTATTTGAACTATTCCTGTAGTATATGTTCATGTCATACTGTATCTACCGGTCAAAAGCTAACACTTAATCAAATTTTTCTTGAACGCTTGAAATTAGTCTTGTATACAGTGACAAATTTTGCCTATATATGAATATCAACATATGAAGATTTTTGATCTCTACATAATTCCCATAATTTAATTTGCATTATTTCATAGTTGTGATGACTTTGCGGTTACAAAAACAGTAAATAAGATTATGTTCATTCAACTAAATCAGTTTATTTAATATAATAAATAATAACAATTAGCTTGATTTTATGATTATGATAAATAATTAGTTCAATAATAATAGCAATAATTTTCATTAAATGAAATTAGCAAGCATTATTATTATTATTATATGCTTACCACAATTGCATAACTGTCATTTTAGTATTATTTATATACAATTATAGTATTTATTAATATTTTGACTAACTTTAATTTTTATATTGAATATAATTTTATATTTTAATATATTTTATTTTTTATTTCAGTTTTCATTTTAAAGTATAGTTTAGGTTTTAGTAATTTGTAGTAAATTTGAATTAAAATTTGAATTCAGTTGTAGTTTTAATCATTTTTGCAAGTCTATTTTTGCAAACGTTTTTATTTTTATGCTATGTAATAATATTTATATTTTATGTAATACATTATTTCAATTAACAAAAACATTTTTTTATAGTTTTAGTTAATAACAACAACACATTTGTAAAATATTGTAACGTTTTAGTGTTTCTGTCCCTCACCAAAGCCAATAAGTCCGAGTGTTTCTCCTCTGATGCGGGCGGCCCCTGACGCCACCTCTCTGATCTGCTCCACGCTCTGGACCCGTGTGCCCTCACGCATGGCCTGGTACAGCCAGGTGTTCCTCCTGTACAGGTTCAGGATGTGGCAAAGCGTTGAGTCTGCCGTCTCCTCCACAGCAGCTGATGGAATATTACACACCGCAATACCTGCAGACATGCACTAATGTTAGGCAACATGAAAAGATTCATATTTACATATCAGAGCACTCAATAAACCAGATTCAAATGGCCTCAGATGATCTATTAACGCTCCCTGATCCCGTCTTCTCTCCATTCATGGATTTGACCTGTATTAAGCTGTATCTGTAATATTTCTCCTTTTATTCTAACCATATAAACATCTGTCCCAGAGGAACAATTAGCCCTCCTGTACCTCCTTCTGTCTCTGACGGTCTTCTCGTCGCTGTTTGACTCCTCAAACATTCAAACATCCAACCTTTACTCACCACTTGCAGAGTACTTTGTATTTCTCAACAACCATTGAACCTGGTTTCTGAGCTAAGCAGTATTTGATGTCAGTAGTGTGTTTTCTGTGAGGAGAGCATCTTGATACTAAGTATCAGACTATATGAGCATTTAGAATCAAAGCACACCTTTAAGGCCCGTTCACACCAAGAACGATAACTATAAAGATAACGATATTAGCGTCCACACCAGCGAATTATATCGTCTGTTTATTCTAAGCACACGCGTGTCTGTCGCTTTAAATTCTCGAGCTCGATACAGCAGGATGGATTCTGATTGGCTGTCAATGTTTTTATGGTTCATCAGCTGGAAAAAAAATCGCTCTGAAAGTGATTCCAACGATATCGTTTCTCTGGGACTTATAGTTGTTATAGTTGTGGTGTGGACTCTGCTATTCTTTAATATTGAGAACGATTTTTAGAACTATATCTTTATCGTTTTCTTTATAGTTATCGTCATTGGTGTGAACGGGCCTTAAGACATTCTACATTTTATTTGCTAAGGCTTTTTACATTACCATCTATCAATTAGGTTTCTCGTTGTCATTAATTAGGTGTATACCATTGTCCAGAAAGCTGCTAAAACAACATGGTACTTAGATTCTTTAAACAAGATTTTTTTTTTTTATATAACACGTTATGTATAATGCATTACATTGCTATTCATATGTTGTAATGCATTTTATTTTAAACTGTAAATAAAGTTAAAACGCAATATAGTACTTGCAGATTCCTTGTTACATCTGCATCTGGTTGTTTGTCATATGCTTGTGTAACAATCAATAGATAAGCATTATAAATGTATTATAACTGGTTACAAATTATACATTAGATAATACTAGGATGCATTACATTTACAAGGCATAATTAATGCATTAAAATACTTTTAAAATGCATTATATATAAAGGCCTCAACTAAAGTGTTACTGTTTTTATTATTATTGTTGTTGTTGTTATTTTTGGTCAAACTTACATTTGTATGTCTTCACAAAAAAATATATTCTGAAGAATGTTGGTAACCGGACAGTTGCTGGTAGTCACTGACTTTCAAAGCATGGACAAAAATACTATGAATGTCAATGGCTACCATCAACTTTTTTTTTTACCAACATTCTTCAGAATATCTTCTTTGTGCTCAACAGAAGAAAGAAACTCATACGGGTTGGAGCACTTTAAGGGTGAGTAAATGATGACAGAATTTTCATTTTTGGGTGAACAAAAATTGTGACCAGGAAACATTTCTTAGCATTTGTAATGCTCTTACCCATCTCTCCAGCTGCTTTAATATCAATATTGTCATATCCACTACCGATGCGGATTATGATTCGGAGGGCTTTAAATTTCTCCAGATCTTCTCTGGTCAGAGTGATGGTGTGGTACATCATCGCCCCCACCGCCTCGTTCAACACCTGCCACAGATACATTTATACCACACTATAAACATCAGAGAATAAAGCCGTGGGGTGTTTATTAAGGACACATAAATCATTTCTTTGTAGCATCCTATGTGGGTGTAATGCATTTCTCATGATGAGCTTGCCATGTTCATCTACATGTCATTTCATGCATTTACTCACAGATAATTGTTGGTTTTTACTCTGTGCAATTACACACATTACAAACACGCAATTCTGAATCCAACAGCAATAAAAGACATGATTAAACTTAACAAGCAATTTTCCCTTGTGATGAAACAGTCATATAAACACCTAGTCAGTCAGTCAGTAACAGATTCTCATAGCTGGCGCATTTGATCAATTATTCAAAAGTGAATCAGACAACAGTGGTCGTGGTATTTGTTGCTGCATGCTTGTTTGTTATTTATTTACGGTCTGATTTAATTTTAAGTAGAAAAACAGCATTGGAGTAGATAAGTATAGAAAAATGCAGAAATAATGGTTCTTCTGATATAGACAGTCCAATTATATTTACATATCTATATAAATATTTTGCAGCATTGGAGTAGATAAGTATAGAAAAATGCAGAAATAATGGTTCTTCTGATATAGACAGTCCAATTATATTTACATATCTATATAAATATTTTGCAGTACCCTGTATCTGTTTGTTTGAAATTATGGTTCCTGATAGAAAAAAAAGTTTTAAATATTGAGATATTTTGAATATTGGCTAAAGGTTTAAATAAATAAATAAATAAATACATAAGACAGTCCAATGTGATATATATAATGAGACGCATATATACACACACACATACATACATACATAATTAATTTACTCCAATATTGGAAACTGTAATAAATATATTATATATATATATATATATATTTATTTATTACAGTTTCCAATATTGGAGTATTCAATTTTAAATTAAAATACTTTTCAACTAAAACAAAATGTTTGCTGTGCTGCTAGTGATGCAGGAAAAAATAGTTCAAACAGACCTTCTCATGGATTTCCTGTGTTGACTGAGCGTCACAGAACGCCACAGTGGCCAAATCCTTCAGGATGGGCATCTCTACGGTACAGTCCCTCCCGTCCAGCAGAGCGACCAGTGGCCGAGGATGCATCGGACCGTTCATGATTTGCGGCCTTATACCTGCAAAGAGAGAGAGAGAGAAGCATGAACTTCCCGTTTGCCCCCCTGCCATGTGTCTTGTTGTCATGGAGATTACAGCATTTGGGCAGAGTTATGAATACATTTTATTTAATAGCCTTTGGGGAAACATCTTGCTCTCTGCTTTCTGTCTTTTCACTCTCCACCATCTATTTAAAAAGTAGATTTAATTTAAAAGAAATTTAAAAACTTCAAATGAGAATTATTTACCAGAGCATTATTAAAAAATAATTGTGTGGGAGATGTTAAGGCAGAGTTGGGACTCTTGGAGGGAAGCGCAATGGATGCGAGAGATCAGGGGTCTGGCACGCTTTAAATGAGCAGTGGACACATCAAACAGAAACACAAATGACATGCTGGAGCGATCGCTACATCAGAGCGGGAGAAATCAGAGAGGGAAGGACAGACAATTGGGCTCTCAGAAGACACACACGCACACGCGCGCGCACTCCTTCATGTAGGTGCTCAACCAATCAATGTTCACAAAACTGTGCCGACTGTTCATTTTCCAACCCATAAACAATTTCAGAGCTCTAAAAGCTTTTTTGGACAAGAACAACGAAGATAAACTTAAACTCAGTGATTTTTAAACAAACAGAGCCTGAGCCGAGCAGTACACGACCATTATCCAGTCAGAGACCAGCAGGGGAATTATCTAATAAGAGAGCGGCAGGGGAAATCTCGGCCCTTCGGCCATTCTCCACGGGCATCTCCACATTTACTCTGATCACAGAGAACAAAAGATCCCGACAAAACATCGATTTCTGAGATGAGAGGCTTTTTATTTGTTATTGCTATCACAAAGTCTTTCCAGTTTTCTCCCAGCGGGGATACATTTTTTACATACCCTCATTTTGTTTCAAAACCCATGACATTCTCTCTTCCTTGGAACACAGCTCCAAAGAGATTTTTTTAAAAAATTTTTTACATTTTACATTTGCATTTTAATTTCAGTTAAAAAATTTTTAATTTTTTTGTGTTGTCATTTTTAGTTGCTATAGTTTTTTTATACGTCATATTTCAGTTTTATCTTTAGTTACTTTAGTACATCAATTAAACTGAAATAGCTGATTTATAGCTGATTTTTTAAAATATATTTATAAAACTTTATATTTTTTTAATATTGCATTTTATTTTCAGTTAACGTTTATTTTAAGTAATGTTTATTTTTATGGTTTTGATTTTAGTTTCCGTTTTAGTTAACTATGATAACCCTGTACACTATGATAAGAAAAATAATTGTTTCCCCTTTTAATAAAGTTAATTTTTCATACAACGCTGTCAGATTTCTTGTTTTAAGCATAAACTCACTTAATTTTGATACATTTTTCAAATAAGTATATCTGAAAATACTAAGATTATTTTTTTTTTGCAGTGACCAATACTGAACACCATTGGTTCTTGCATGTCATGTGACCAATCACAATGCGGAAAGATCAAATTTACGTTATATTTAAGAGCTACAGGCAAAGAGAAGCAAACAATAACTTACATTTTGGTCTGTTTGTAATAAATCGGAATATTTCCTATTAGCACAGACTACTTTTAGGGTGCCTTTTTTGGAGCAGTATATGATGGCTTTTGTTAAACAGAAAAAGCAGTGTGAACATTTTACCAAACATCTCCATTTGTGTTCCATCATAAAGTTTGAAAGAACACAAAGGTAAGTAAATAATGACAGATTTTTTAGTTTTGAGTGAACTATCCCTGTAATGCATGTGAAACTAATGAGAGTAGAGCAAGCGAGAGAAATGTAATACTCTCTTTGAAATCCCATGAACAATAAAACTCTGTAAAAACAAAAGGAAATGAGGAGATTTTTCCATGGAGCCGCGTTGACGTGGATCTGTGTGTGTCTGTGTGTTGTAATATGGCAGCGTGTACATCACACCGTATGTGTGAGTTTCCCCACCTCTTGCTTAAGTGTGCCGCTGTGATTTTAATAAGTGTGTGTGTATGTGTGTGAGTGTGTGTGACAAGCAATCTTGGATTAAAAAAAACAAAAAAACCTGGCAGCCAAGTGCCTCACCTCACTGTCAACTGCTGCTTGTGGTTACCAAGCAACCTCATTTCTCACCGTCACACAATAAACACACACACAACCACACATGCATGCACAAACAACAAAAAAAATCTTTCGGAAATGCAAAACACACTTTTTTGCTCCAAACCAAATAGACACTTGCAGGAAAATCAGTTAAAACAGTCAGATCACTGAAAGGCAGCCCAGGACCTGAAATAAACCAGGTGCATGTGTGAGTGTCTAATAAGAGTGTATCTGTGCTGCGTCACTTTTTCTTCTCTCTCCACCCCACCTGATCTATTAACCAGGGATTTGGCTGCCAAACACACACACTAATAATAAGGAGTCAGGCGCACAATACACTGTGTGTGTTTGCACACACACGCAAACTAGTTTACAGATGTGTCACAGACAGCAGCCAAGACATGCGCTTGTGACACCACTGAGAACTGTGCACACACCACATACACACATATGCATGCATGCAAACACGCACGCACGCACACTTTTTCTTTTGGCCGATTTCGGAAACATGCGTCTTGCCTGGAAAATGCTGCCTCCACATTCCTCCCATGAAGAGCAGCCCAAAAAACGGGGGAGAAAAAAAATGGAGGGAGGTGGCAGAGAAAAAGCGTTCTCCTCTGATTGTGTCCTGGGGGTCTCTCCCTCCTCTCGCTGTCTGTCTGTCGCACGCTCACTCCCCAAACAAACAAACAAGGAATGATTGAAAGACTGATAGATCGAAACATTGACTGATTGGTTGAAATCAAGTAATGAATCAATAAACAAATATATGCTTGAAAAAAAAAAGTTTGAACAAACAAATGAACCAACAAACAAAAAGGAAAAAATAAACTAAAAGGTCCTAAACAAACAAACACAAATAAATAAAAGAAAAAACATCAAACTACTGACCAAAAATGAAAAATAATGAATGAATGTCAAATTAATGAAATAAACATAAAAAAATGCATGTGAATAAACAAATAAAATGAAAAGAAAAAACAACTAGGCCAAACAAAGTAAATGACCAAACAAACAAGGAAAAGAACAAATGAATGAATGAAACACAAATGAAAAAAGACCCAAACAAAAGAACAAAAAAAAATGAATGAAGAAAATATGAACAAACGGCCAAACAATGAACATAATAAATGAATGAGCATCAAATGAATGAAAGAACAAACAAATAAATGTTTAAACAAGCAAATGCACCAACAAAAAAGAACGAACAAATGAATGAAAGAACAAACTTTAAATTAATGAAAGAATAAATAAATCAACAAATGAAAGGACAAACTATAAAATGTGACCCTGGACCATAAAAGCAGTCTTAAGTCGCTGGCGTATATTTGTAGCAATAGCCAAAAATACATTGTATGGGTCAAAATTATTGATTTTTCTTTTATGCCAAAAATCATTAGGATATTAAGTAAAGATCATGTTCCATGAAGATATTTTGTAAATGTCCTACCGTAAACATATTAAAACTTAATTTTTGATTAGTAATATGCATTGCTAAGAACTTCATTTGGACAATTTAAAGGTGATTTTCTCAATATTTTGATTTTTTGCACCCTCAGATTCCAGATATTCAAATAGTTGTATCTCAGCCAAATATTGTCCGATCCTAA
>NW_015627738.1:1685273-1686682 GCF_001515625.1 Sinocyclocheilus rhinocerous
GAATAATGCACCATCGACACAAATGGGCCAGAGTTCAATGTGAAGCGCGGCGAGGTAAAGCTCTCGGTATGCAAACGCCATGATTAAGCGGCGAGAGAAAACAACGTTTTTTTAAATGAGGTCGAGATGCGACCTGTAACACGAGGTCGAGAGGGAATCGACAATGATGTGTACCAGAAACCGCTTTTTGATGCTGATTCTATCAAAAAGTCATGTGTCACGGCTCTACAAGATGATGCTATTTTCTGATTTATTCATGAGTTGAAGCAACTTTTCCACGAAACAGTAAAGAAGGTTGAGTGTTTGAGCTCATGATGTCAAGTTCAGAGATCCATATGTTTGCTTCTGACAACCAATAACGGTTTAATTAATGCTTGGTAAAACAGAGCATTTGTGACCCTGGAGCACAAAACCAGTCTTAAGTCGCTGGGGTATATTTGTAGCAATAGCCAACAATACATTGTATGGGTCAGAATGATTGATTTTTCTTTTATGCCAAAAATCATTAGGATATTAAGTAAAGATCATGTTCCATGAAGATATTTTGTAAATGTCCTACCGTAAACATATTAAAACTTAATTTTTGATTAGTAATATGCATTGCTAAGAACTTCATTTGGACAACTTTAAAGGCGATTTTCTCAGTATTTTGATTTTTTTGCACACTCAGATTCCTGATTTTCAAATAGTTGTATCTCGGCCAAATATTGTCCTATTCTAAAAAAACCATACATCAATGGCAAGCTTATTTATTCAGATTTCAGATGATGTATAAATCTCAATTTCGAAAAATCGACACTTATGACTGGTTTTGTGGTCCAGGGTCACAAATGAACAAACTAACCACCAAAACAAACAAGCAAACTACGTAATGACCTAATGAACACTAAATGAATAAGAACAAATGAAAGAAAACAAAGCGTACTGCATAGTGCAGACACAGACACAAAAGACATGTAGTTGCTCACGTTGTAGCTGAATGAGTAATTTTAAGCCCAAACAAACACACACCGTCACAGTGGTCAATACATGCCGAATCACTTAACAGGATTTCCAGTGAAAGTCAAGACATTCACTTAGACTTGTGCCGGTATTCGGTAATGCGATATATCACGGTAATGAATATGCACGATATTGTTATCGTGGGCACTTCTAAATGCCGTGAATAATTATATATTACAAATTATTTAGAATTTTGAATGCATTTTAAGAATACTTTTCCCATCAACTGGTCAAAATGCACAACACCGCCGTATGCTGCATGAAAGATGCGTGCGCACTCTGATGTAAACAAGCGCAGACGAGAAGCACATGGCGGAACATGTGAGAGACGCTCTGGATGAAAGCGCACTTTCACTCTCTGACAGCAGATGGCGCTAAACTGCAGAAATAATAATAATAATAATAAT
>NW_015627738.1:1689173-1695524 GCF_001515625.1 Sinocyclocheilus rhinocerous
GACATAACTCGGGGGAGAAGAATTGTTGAATAAAGTCTTTTTTTTTTTTTGCGCGCACAAAACGTATTCTCCTAGCTTCGCAAAATCGAAGTTAAGCCACTGATGTCACATGGACTGTTTTACCGATGTCCTTACTATGTTTCTGGGCCTGGGAACATTGCAGTTGCATTGCTGTCTATGGGAGGGTCAGAGAGCTCTCCGATTTAATCAAAAATATCTTAATTTGTGTTCCAAAGATGGACGAAAGTCTTACGGGTTTGGAATAGACTTGTGACGGTATTCGGTAATGCGATATATCACGGTAATGAATATGCACGATATTGTTATCGTGGGCACTTCTAAATACCGTGAATAATTATATATTACAAATTATTCCGAATTTTGAATGCATTTTAAGAATACTTTTCCCATCAACTGGTCAAAATGCACAACACCGCTGTATGCTGCGTGAAAGACGCGTGCGCACTCTGATGTAAACAAGCGCGGATGTGAAGCACATGGCGGAACATGTGAGAGACGCTCTGGATGAAAGCGCACTTTCACTCTCTGACAGCAGATGGCGCTAAACTGCAGAAATGATAATAATAATAATATAATAATTCATTTAAATGCAGCCTTTACCCCGGAAACCCTGTAAACAAAGCAGCTGCACTACTTTCTGTTTCTGAATCGTGTTTAAATGATTTAAGCAGTCATTCAGATTTGTGTATTTGCTATGATGTTCATCACAGCGCCAAATACTTAAATATTTAGACTTAATAGGCTATTTATTTTCAAACTTTTTTTTACATTTTAATCTGGACTACAACATGCCCTAGATATTGTTTGAAAGTGTTTTGATTCTTTATTGTTCGGTCACACTTTACATTAGGGCTTCATTAGTTAACATTAGTTAATTCATTAGTTAACATAAACTGCCAATGAAAATTCTTCTGAACATTCATTAATCTTAGGTATTCCAATATTTAATAACAGGATGTTAAAATTGAGAGTTGCAGCTGTGTTGTTTAATGAGCTAACATGAACTAAGACTTGTATTTTTTAAACAGAGATTAATAACTTCTGTAGCAAATGTAGCTATTGCTCATTGTGAATGTTAATGCATTAACTAAGGTTAACTAATGAGGTCTTATTGTAAAGTGATACCTATTGGTCTTTATAGTTCTTTTGCACTTTAATCTGTGTAAAACTTTTAACTTTATACATTTTTCTGTATTGCTTTATTGCATTTAAATGTTCAGTTATTTTTGTTATAAGAAAAAAGTTATTAAACCTGTTATACTGTATTATGACAGCACTTGTTTTTTTTACTTAATTTCAATATCGTGATAATACCGTATACCGTAATAAAAGCATTAGCAATTAATCGCAACATGAAAATTTGATACCGGCATATCCCTAATTTTCACTACACTTTTCAGAAAACACACACACAGAAAGGAATTTAAGGCTGTTGAACAGTCACCACATGAGCACATAATGCACAGCTGGTCATCACAGAGGAACCAGATCAACACAATTAGTTTGACAACACAATATCAGCCTTACAAGGGACTTACCATGGAAGACATTTAAAATTAAACAGTATATACAGACATACCAGGGCTCCACACAAAAAAAAAAAAATCAGAGTTTATGGACATCGAATGGTTATTGTTTACAAGCTTTACACGTTTTCTGCAGTTTGAAACACTGAATGAGCGATTACATGAGACATTTCAGTAAGATGTATTGTAGGTTATGTTATGTCCATTCATGTTTATTTCGTACTATAGTTGTAAAGAGAAAGTTATGATGGGTTCCCATGCCGCTTGAACTGAGGTGCTAAAGCGATCGCTCATGCCACATCAAGGAGCGCCAAAACGGTATTTATTGTTTGAATTCTGTTATGGATTTGGCTGATACTTTGTTTATTAAAAGGTAACAGAGCACAAAGCTTATTGCGATTACTGGAGGGCAAGTGCACTACAAATAATATGAAGTTCCCACATTAACAGAACACAGTATATGGACTAAAGATCTTGATAACAAGAAGCCATATTAGTATTGATTATAAACGAGAATTGTTAACGATATTGCTAATGTCCACACAGCTGACAGCTTTACCTGTTGTAGTTCGAGAACTGAACTGAGCTGAACAATGACATCACTGAACTGACTTTAACTGATAAACTGACTGTTTTCTATTGTCCTCTTGCATGATCAGCACACGTTTTCCCCGTTTAACACTGTAAAGCTGCTTTGACGCAATCTGTATTGAATAAAGCGCTATATAAATAAAGGTGACTTGACTAGTTTGTTCAAATTATGCATGATATTAGACACTGCTTTTCTGCAATTGTACTTCGCACGTCTCCGTCATTTTTGATCTCTCTCATGCTGCCACAACTGGAGCGGCTTTTAGCAGGTGCTCGGCAGAGATGAGGACTGTTTTTCCTCTAAAACTTTGATGCACATCGTCTCAGTTTTTTACGTCAACATAACCAAAGATTTGATTGCAAAACAATCAGGAAAAAAGGCATTACATGCAAATTTTGAAATCATAACATCTACATTTTTATAGTCACCACTGGCGATGTCAGCAAAAAAGATCAATCGCAAATTAATATTTTTGGTCGCAAATGCAACCGTTTTAGGCGCAGTCTGGAGCACTGCATACTATTATGTTCACAGCACAAAGCTTCCTGCACTTCAAACAGAACATTTATGGAAACGAATTTGCAAAAACTGTTTAGGGCACTGCTTACGGCAATTATCAAATCACAAATTAAATAAATATGTGCACTGTGTGTTTCAGAGTGAAGCGCAGCACTGTGTTCATTTACACGCAAACTGCTCCACACAAACTCATCTCGGCATGCATTCTGAGTTTGGGGTCTATGGTTTATTGTTTGAAAATAAATGAAGACAGCCATAAATATTAGTTATGTAATGTTACAATTGTAAAAGTATTAGTAAGATACTAATATGATATATAGTAAGAGTAAAAATTCTTAATTTGCTAAATATTTTTAATAAAAAAAGAATAATAATTTATTATTGTTATTTATTAATAATAATAATAATTTTATAGTCACAACATTTTGCAGCCCTACAAACAAGAACAGAAAACCTGGAGTTTTAAATAAATACATTTTTTAATTTATTAATTCATTCAATTTTTATCATAAAAATCACAATTATATATTCCCCCAAAATCGTGCTGACCAAGAATATGGCTTCTTTCAATTCTATTGAATTACTTTAAGAGTAAAATATGTTATTTCTGTGCAACAAAAAAGAAATGCAAAAATTATAACCGTTTTCATAACCTGTTTTAAACACCTGTCCATCCTTAACTGTTTGGACATACAGGTTCTTCCAGGCAAAACTCAGATTGCAATTTTGTTTGGTGATGAAATTTCATGCTGATGAAATGACACTTTTCGCCTTACGTATGTTATTACAGAATGACATAGTGATGGGTAAGCAAACCTGGTGTGGTGACCAAACAAGAGAAAACAAACAACATTTTAACACAGATAATTAGCACAGCATTATCTTCATTCTCACCCTCTTGAAGTGAACACACACTCGCACACAGTAGATGTGATCTCTCTCACTCGGTTTCGTTCCCCAAAATACTTTTTCCCCCTCTATTCATTAGTTTCACATGCTCTCGCTCCCTCCTTCTGTCAGTTCTCTATATGACAGGAGCCATCTGGCCTTCCAGAACGAGAGATTGGACCAGGGAACGAGAGGTTTACAATGTGTGCACACACGCGCACACACACGCACACACACGCACACACACACACACACACAGCTGTGTTTTGTTACACTAAAGACAGAGGCTCTTTATGAGGTAACAGTGCTTAACATTAGGGATAGAGTCACAGCAAAAACAGACACGCATTTATGCACAAACAAACACACATGGTTATACAAAAAAAAAAAAGCTGAGGAAATTATGATGCACAAGAATGATTCATTGATGCATGCTACTGTCACCAATTGCTCTTATTTTCAACTCCTTCAACCACCTGACTCCGTTTTCATAGGCAACGCCCACTTTTCACAATCCAATCAATTCCCAGTCCCAAGTCCCAGTCTACCTTTTTTCATTTCATTAGGAAATATGTCACATCACGTAAGCAAAATAGGTTGCAAACATCAGTATACACAATGACTTGAATTAGTTTCTTTGAGCAGATGTACACATAAAAGTATGTCTTTGCAGGTATAGAAATTCACACAGCATACAAAGCATCAGACAATTCGTTCATGTCTTTTTTTCTTCTATAGTTTGCATTGAATTAAAGTGCTAAACAATTTCAGGCCTGTCCAACATCTGTGTCAGCTTGCACTGTCTGTGTTCATACAGAGATCTGCCTCTCCATCTACGAGTGAAACTCAATCTCCGTGACCTTTTCATTCTCTCACAATGAATAATTCACCGGGACCTGTTTGCTATCTCACATTGTCTCTCACACACACACACACGAATTCGTGAACAAGGATTCTCTTCTGCAACCATCCACATGTTCTCTCATTCGTTACAAAGAAACTTTTGCATCGTACATTTCTTTGTTTCTAAACTCTTTGGTATTATGCAGGGGTCAGGATTATTATAGTTAACTAAAACTAAAATATATATATATATATATATTTAAAAAGATAAAAAATTCAGATGGCTGCCAAAGCCAACATTTTGTATTAAAAACACACAATTAAAATGAAAAACCCCAGAAATTCTGAAAACAGAAAATAAAAAAATTAAAACAAATTTAAAATATTATTAAAAACTATAATAGCATCTCAATGATACTAAAATAAGCCTGGCAGGGATCAACTATATATATTTGGTTGGCCTGTTCTTTGCCCTCCAAATATTTTCACAAAATTATTTTTTTTTATGATTTCCCCCCCCTTTTTCATGCTTTTTATGCTTTAGAACAAATTAATATTATATTTATAATAATACATATATTATTCATATAATATAAAGTAATATCATATTATATTATACATTTTTATATCATTTTATATAAAAAATAAATTACATAATTTGTATATAATATTTTTATAATATATTTTGATTTAATCATGAAGTTATTATTTTAAAACAAGTTAAAACCATCCGTTTTTAAACAGCAATAATACTAAAAATTATACAGCTATAGGAGCAATAAAATAATAATAAAAAAAAAACTTTTCCTGGAAGACAACAACATTGGCAATAACTAATGCTTCAAAGACTCTTGGAAAATCACAACAAAAATCACAACAATGCTACCTTGGTGACATTTACATTCGCAGATTTTGCAACAACAATGTCAAATACATCACATAAAACCAAATGATTAAGTATGCAACGCAAAAAATCCACATGCATATATGAGGCTGTGATAATACAGCACTGGCCCAACAGAGCAAGTGACCTTTCTGTTAACTGGCCGGAAACGCTCTCTCTATCAGCCTATCCTTAAAGTTTAACCCTAGCATGACACCCATTTATTCATTCAGTGTTTGGTCTCTGTGACTCTGTGCAAACATTCAGTATGCACACAGAAAAAAAGCCAGATTTGACATGCGAGGTGTACATAGACCAATGCAATAAACTGCACATATAAGGAAAGCGTGGTATACTGGCATGTATTCATTTAGCAGATGCTGTTATTCAAATCAACTTACAAATAAAAAATGCTACAGCATAAGTGATTTACAAGTTGTTTAACATTTTATAAAAGTTGGAAGTATCAGACGCTGGGAGTTGTTTACATACAGCTCTCGTCTACACACTGCACCAGGGCAAATTGATTATTCATACCTTCACACAAACCAATATCACAGCCATTTCTGATTCTTTAATGCTAATATGGAATGCGGGACAGTTCTATATGTCAGAGACAGGTCAGATGAGTAGTCCTACTGCGGACAGGGATTACAGTACACACATTCATTCATTTCTGCAGGATTATGTTCTGATGGAGAGTGCTAACCCCAAACCCCCCTGTCCTTTCCCACTGGGCCTGTTCTGCACAGATGGCTAGTGGGATTTTACCTCTCTAATCTCTTTTCTTCCATTCCCTCTCTCGGTCTTCTCTTTTCATTTCTTAAACCCACAGTAAATGAATATGCTGAGCTGGACAAATCGGCACTGAAATGACTTTTGGTTTTCAGTGTCTTTTGCCCTCCATTTTCATTCATTATTCCTACTCCATGTTGATTTTCTTCCAAATTTCCTTGAGAAACTGATCAAATTTCTACAAGTTAATGTACACCAACTGCATACAAGTCATTCTTATGCTGTTCCAGCCACCATTATATTATTGGACAGTCATGCAAAGACTAAATAAACCTGTAATATAT
>NW_015627738.1:1695575-1711481 GCF_001515625.1 Sinocyclocheilus rhinocerous
ATAAACCTGTAATATATATATATATATATATATATATAAACTTTTGCATGCAGTGCCAAGTTGTAAAAAAAACATTATTGGAGTTCATATTACAATAAAATTTCAAAATTTCACGTTTAATTCAGTGTTACTTGGTGTTTAACTAGCAATTTTTGAGTGAAAATGTTGTTTCAAGCCAATATTTTGTCAGTGCAAATATCAAAAACCCATGTAAATCCTCATAGCTTTTAGCAACTATAAATAGAGATTTAAATAAAAAGGATCAACGCTTGCAAAAAGTACTATGGTACAGGAATAGTCTCGGTACCATGATTGATAGGCCAATTCATAAACCAATATTTGGTCACTTTGAAATTACTGAACTGAGATTATTGAATTGAACAGATTTTGAGTAAACTAAGTGTTCTTTTAGTTTCATCACATATACTATTATGTATATATCTGCATCATATCAGCTATTGGCATAAACATAAATGGATACATTTTATCCATACTGCAAAATATCACATTATTTATCAATACCATGGTACTGAATCATTTCTATATTCATTTAACAAGGCTACTCCTAATATTACCATAGGATTACCATGATATGTGCCATCTGAAATGTAAACAACAGTGATGACATCACAACGATATTTGCATACTGAATTGTGACTGGTCTTGTCCTTGCATCTATTTAACCACACTAAGAAAAAATTGATGTGGAAACAATTTTCACTCAGAAATTGCTAGTAAATAATTACAAAGAAAAAGCAAGTATTAAACATAAAATTTTGAAGAAAAACTCCAATAATCTTTGTTTTATTTACAACTATTTTTACAAACTATTTTTACAGTGCATATTACACTAAAAAAGTAATTATATTTCACAAAAGACATGCTGATTGTCAAGCCAATAGCAAAAAGGCTCTGATATTGCATTTCATTATACAGAGCCTAGTATGCACTAGTGCTTCAGTAAATGCAAATCTAGTTCAACTGTAGCTCTTCAGCACTAACGGTCACCTGTGACATCTATACAGAAACACTGTGGCCTAGAACGAAATAGCTCAACTAAACAGCCTGCACTAGAGTAAAGCGTACCAAGCGTCCTTTCAGTGTAATACCTCTGATCCATGACCAGAAGCGACTTATCCCAGACTACAGGATGATCACTCTAAATGCTCAGTTCTAAGAGCTCTCTTTCATAAAGAACTTCAAAAGTAACAAAATCATTATCAAATAATACCTCAGATACAATAAAACACAAACACATGGACACACCTGACCTGGATAAGTCTCATATGGCTTGACCGCGACACCCATCGCCATGGCTACTTAATCCCTTCTTACTAGAAAGTTAGGTCTTCTGCCAGGGTCGTCCCTACATGTCCATATATAGACACAATTAGACTTGGGGGCATTTAGAATGACCATATATGGTCAAGGAACAAGGAAGAAGGCTCTTTTCAGATCAGTTCATTGAAATGTATTAGACCATAAAAAACGAATGATGGTGTATGTGCATGCTTTCTAAAAGAGCTGGCACAATAATAATAATCATAATTAAAAAAAATCAGAGCAGTCGTTGCTACCAAAAACAGGTCACCTAGCAACACACAATTAAGGAATACCCTGCAAGCCCGCAGTCTTCAGCCTGTCCATTAGCAGACGAAATTACTGGCTAAACAAACAACCATCTCCCACATGCAAATGACTTTGTTGTTCATAAGAGAAGTGCTCATATTCTTGCCCGCTGGGGTTTTTCACAGATGTTTAGGATATGAGCAATGTACTCTGACTCTATCCAACCTGAAACATCTGGAGTCAGAGATGACTGGGGCACTGGAGAAATGGTTTCATTATATGGAACGAAAGCCAGCTAAACCCATTAACTCAAGTGAGAACGGCAGAGAAGGTGTAACAGAAGCAAAGGGAGGAAAAAATATACAAAGGAAAAATGGAAGCCTTTGAAAGAGAAATGAAACGAGAGGATGTGTGAGGAAGTCACGGATTAGAGTCAGTCATTAAAGATTACAATGCTATCTGTCCTCTTTTCTAGGGATGGGTAGGATCTAGATGATCAACCACTGAGTCCATCTAGACAAAAACACTACACTGCAATACAATGAACTAGCCAACCAGATTTTTCAAACCTTGCACTGGATGGTAGAGAGAATAACAGCAGAAATGTGTCAATATATATCATTTACATAGTGCAAATGTTTTGAATAATTAATTTTTAACTTAAAGAGTTTCATAATGTTCAGCTGTTTTTGCACTGATGTCAAACTTATTTGTTATGAATAATCTTATCTTGTGATTTGAGTCTATCAATTTCCAAAATATTTAATACACTAGATTATCCAAAAATAGTGTTTTCCACACTTATCTAACATATAAAACCTTTTTCCAGCACTAATAACTATTTTGGGATACATGCTGTTACCATGAAATATAATAACTCATACCATGATTTTGGTCATACTGTCCAACCCTACTGAAGCCGCTCGCTCACCAAGCACTGAACCAGTCAGCCTTTAATAATGTTTATCACCGGTCATTTCTCTCCCACCCCAGAGGCTCTCCAATCATATCCATACACTCTGATTACTATCGCCACAATGTGATTATCCTGACTATGGTGATGTGTTGTTTAATTTCCTGCTGGGGTCTGACACTGCATCTCCATTTCGGCTCAGAGTAAAACTCCCAGCGCTGCTTCCCCTCCCCCTTAGTGCAGTCATTGGCCATCGTTCTGAAACATCAAACTTGTATCAAAGGGCTCTAGCGCTAACTGACAGGCTACACTTCACTCACAGTATCTTAGTCAAACAGATCAGCTGCGACGGGCAGATAGTGACAGAGGTTTAAACTAGCAAAGACAAACCATGAAAATAAAATAAAAAACATGTCACTCCAAATCCATTTAGATACGCCTACTACAGAACATACATAAAAGCAATGTAATACAGAATACCAAGCCAAACTAAAACACAATCACTGACACCCTGAAGCTGACAATGACTAATACTGCAGAAACGTGACTGACTAATAACTTAACAGGCCACTGAACCACAAGGCAACAAAATGAAAACATGCTAGCACACTCTAGCACAATTCACCTTACTTTTAATTGAGCTTGTGCTAGACTACAGAAATTCAATATTTAGTGGTATGTAATTTTGCAATGAAAAGGTATAAAAAGATGAAGTATGACACACTCAATTTATTTAATCTTTTTTAAGCCTTTATGGAAAAAAAAAATCTAAGTACTAGATGAATACATCTAGAAACATCATTACTAGCTCAATTCATTAGTATTTCAACAACAAAACAAACACCATTGTTCATTCTTCAAAGAAAGATTCTCTGTGTAGCATTTCTGAAAAGTGAAGTTCAAGGGAAAAAACTGAATATAACTGAATCAATTAACCTACAACCATATGATTCACACACTCTCACTCCGACACAGACAGTTATGAGCTGAAGCACTGGAGGGGGTGAAGGAGAGGAAGAAAGGAGAACATGAAGAAGGTAATGGAAGAGGGCTTTGATTTACTTGTGTCGGGCGATGCCATAGTGGACACAATGACTGGAGGTCCAGTACGCCGGCTGAACTTCTGATTAGCCAAACTCGCATTTTGGCCTGGGACAGCACCACCAATCGGAACTAGTACTCCGTCTGAGAACACTCCAGCCTTGCGCATTACTTGTGGGCTTACATGGGGACTAGGCATGGGCGACATCGTGGCCAAACTCCGATCCCTCTTCATCAACTCCATTGGTACAGTATAGTTGGTGGTGTATGCCTTTGGAGCCTGCTGAGTTGGCAAAGCAGACACAGTCATTGGTTGGGGAACTGCAGGCAGTGCTGGCAATGGTTGTGGCATTGCATGGATTTGTGTTGGTATTCCTGGTAGATGTGATGGAATGGCTACCTGTTGGGACATTGCAGTCATAGGTGGCATGGGCAGTCCAGCATATGGATTGTAGCCTGACAATGGGCGAGGCTGGACTGGAACCATAGCACCACTGTATGCTCCTGCAGACCTGGCTCCAGGATACCCACTGGTTTCAAGAAGCTGCTGGGAGGGAGCACTGCTGGGTCTGCGACTATAACCTTCACCTATCCTTGGAGATATAGTCTGCATGTGGGTAGAGGGTGGCTTCATATACTGGAACTCCAAGCCCGGAGTCAAGGGTGGCGGCTGGTGCACGTAAATGTCACTGCGATGGCTAAAGCTGTTGGATCTGCCACGGACCGGAGCACTGGGATGTAGGGGGGTAGCAGGAAGGATTTCAGGTGGTCGCTTACAACCAAGCACAACACGAGACAGAACCCGAGCTTGTCCCAAGTTTGGGGCCACTGAACGCACATCATTTTCCTCCATAACAGCCAACATTGCAGTGGAGTCAAAGCCCTGCTGCAGTAGAGAAGTGATGGTGCTTTCCGAGACGCCCTCTTTTTGCAGCAATGCCAGAAAATCAGGATCCACATTTTTTTTAGGATCTACAGGAGCCACTGGGGTCTGAGGAACAGTGGGAGGAGGAGCAGCAGTAAAAGGCTGAGCAAGAACTTGAGGTAACGGAGCAGGAATAGTAGCCACACTTGGAGTGTTTACTGGGGCAGGGGCTGTAGGGGGAGCTGGAGTATAGACAGGATTTGGGGGTGCCACGAGTTGCACATGTGGAACTTGCTGCACTAGGTGAACCTGTGGTACCTGCTGAACTTGCTGCACTGGCTGAACAGGCTGCATTTGCTGAACTTGCGGCATTTGTTGCAGTGGCTGAACTTGCTGCATTTGTTGCAGTGGCTGAGCTTGCTGCATTTGCTGGACTGGCTGAACCTGCTGCATTTGCTTTTGATGTATTTGTTGTTGCATTTGTTGCTGTGCTTGTTGTTGAGCCTGTTGTTGGGCTTGCTGTTGCTGCTGTATGGTGTATGTTGAGGTGTTTTCTGGATGCATGACCATACCTCGGGCAGTTCCATCCATTCCTTGAGCAACTGGTTCAACCACCAGGCAGGTGGGGGTTGGCTGATGAGGATCAATCGGCCTTCCGTTAACATCACTGTAGACTGAATGGCTAGTGAGAGAGGCAGGTGGCTCAGCACCGTAACATGGAGAATTTGGCTCCGTTATATAACGAGCTGGAGATGGCGCTTGGCTTGGAATGCGTTGACCATCCTGCATCATTTTGGTGCCAGGAGTAGCAGGTGGGGGTCCAGGCAGAGACGGTTCTCTGTAAATACGACCCATGTCATGAGCAGTTGGAGGTGGGGGAGGAGGTATGCCAGGTGTTGCAGCAGCAGAACAAGGCCGACCTCCTGAGCTCTGTTCCCACAGTTGCCGAGGACCAGCCATCATTCCATAATGTGAAGATGGCCTATTAAGAGAATGGGGTTGCTCTCCATGATAAAAACCCTCTGTTGGCCGTGGTGGCATGCCTGAGTCTTGCTGATAGTAATCGTGGTGTGCCAGGGAACCACGGTGAGCCATGGGTAGCCGATCGTAATGGCTGTTCAACTCAGGAACAGAGTTCTTTCTTACGTTACGGGGGTCCGGACGATCCAAATATCCCTGATTGTAAAGAGATTCCTGGTAGGAGTCCTGCTCCCATTTCAAATCCAGGTCAGGGGGACGCACTCCAGGCGGTGGTTCATACCATCCCCCTCCCGCATCCGCTCCATACCTCAGTGAGTTGCGTCGACCAGCCATCCGGGCCTGCTGCTCGTAAACACTGTCACTGCGCTCCCAATGACCCTCATTCCCACCCAGCGTGTCCCAGCTCTGGGAGCGGCCGATCGGCAACTGCTTACTGGAGATCAACATGAGGAAGAGATATAACTTACTCACAGGGAAGAAAAATTAGAAAGGCTTTCCTTTAAGATTCTAGTTGCAGGGTGTCAAGTGGTGCGAGGAAGGAGGGTGAAAGAAAAATTTTTTTAAACAGAAGTATCGCTTTTCACCTGAGGTCCAGTTGTAATTTCTGTCTCCGGTCTATATCACTGTAGCAAGGTCTCGCTATCAAATGGCTCCTCTTGCTTGGCGATCGGTGAATAATTAATCTGGGGAATACTGCTGGTGGTGATGGAAGCAGGAAAGAGGACACCAAATGCTTTCACAAATAACATTGGTAGTTGAAGCCTGCCTAACTACTCCATTCTGGCAATGCAAAGCGACAAGCGTGAACAGACAGAAGGAAAGAAAAAGAGAGAAAACAGAGAGACAGGAAGGAAAATTTTAACAAGGGGAGGATTGGTGTGGGGGAGGCAGGGGCTTGTGATAATCCGCTCCAACTCCGAACATTTTACTCATTCAGATTGCTATGAGGGATTACAGACCAAATAAAGCCAGCTTAAATCCACTCTTCACCCTTGTGATGTCACATGCAAACGCACACAAAATGTGTCCCTGATGATAATGAATACAATGAAATCCCTTTGGACAGGAACACATGCTGCCATGGACATGCTTACCTGATGCCAATGATTGAGGTGGTCTGTGCTTCTTTCGAAAGCCTGGCCAGCTGGCATTAAACAGGCAGTCTTTGCTGGACTCCAAGAGATGGGCCAGTGGGGTGGGCCATTGAAACTGATACAGACCTAATGCAGCAGGGCAGAATCGTGCAGCACTGTCAGGAAACGTCAAATCCTGATTGAACAGTAATCCTATGATGTGCCAGCAATGCCTGCAGAGCTACGCAAATGCAGAGATCCAGCATCACCACTCATCTATTGCATTATGACCCGAGCCGACACAGCACAGCTATATGAACCACTGCCTCCAAACACCCTTCACAGCACACCAACAATAAGGTCACAAAGCTTCTGTAAGCTTATGGATCACAATACTTTAGCTTTTAAGAGGTTGGGTTAGTATTCGATGTGTTACTAGGTTGTGTGTTGTTTTTTTGTGTGTGTGTTCCATGTTTTTCTATGGTGTTTGTTCGGCACTTTGGTCTGCAGGTGCAGTTGTAAAGTGCTTTATAAATAAAGTGAATGAATGAATGAAAAACAATCAGCTTCATTACAAAACCAATCAGACCTGATGCAATCTGCGATACCATTCTTAGTGAAAATTACATAAGGATGCTAAAATGTCTCACAAATATTAGAACCACATAAAAATTCTTAGCTACCCCTTAAAAGAAGAGCCCACTCAAAAATAATTGACTCACTCTTATGTCGTTCCAAACCTGTTTGACTTTCTTCCATGAAACACAACAGAAGATATTTAAAAAAAAAAAAAAATGTCTCACTGGATTTTTGTCCATACAATGAAAGTCAATGGGATTCAGTGTTGCTTTTGTGTTCTGCAAAAGAAAGAAAAGCATACAGGTTTGGAATGACAGTAAATTATGACAGAACTATCCCTTTAATATAACAATGACTGTTTTTAGATATTCATTTTACATAAACAAAGAAACCATCACCCCATGTTTTGATATTCCCCACTGAGAAATCATAGCTATGTTATTAAGATAAGCATTATAAAACCCACAGGGGGTGAAAGTCAAAATCTGGGACATCAAATAATACTACAATATCTAAAGACTTTCAAATGTTTTTTTCATGAAAAACATTCCAACAATATGAATGTTAACAGCTGAATCTTGAGTTTCCGGTTTAGGAAAGCTTTTTGTTGTGAACAGATTTTGCCCACCTGCCACTGAACCACTCCACCCAAATCCTTTCTGATCCCCACAAACACCAGAGAGAGAGAGAGATGGAGAGGGAGGGAGAGAAAGAGACTAGTGGGGATAAAATTAATAGGGCATATTCTTTGTCTATCCACTGTCATTGTGATACATTCTGCATTTTGATACAATCTAAAGCTTTGCACAGTTTTAAAGTGACTTTCCAGCACTTCGCCTTGTTTTGATCCTTTCACTTTTATAAAACATGTTTGATGCCAGTAATACAGCAATGGCAGGAATTTCATTTTAGCTTTAAGCCTGTTGTTCAGAATCAACAACACCTGTATATGTTAGCATTTTCAGATTGCAAACGAGCCCCAATATAGTTTACTTGTCATAAGTAACCTAACTGTACTCTCTACACAGGCATGTCACAAAAAGCCATATTAACTACTTCCAGGTTGTTGCTGAGAAACACATAACACATTATTTTAGAATGCACTATTTTTAACACTTTTCAGCAATATTGAAATAATTATTTTCATAATCAACAGTTCCCTCGCCTCATCATCGAACTGCATTCTGGAACCGAATTCTCTGTGTTTGCTACATGTCAAGCTCCCTTATTATTATGCTGCCTACCTTTTGGAGCGTGGCGCTGATGCCTTACTAGTTCACTAGGTTTTGGCACAGAGCAAGAGAGAGTATTTAATACAGCCAAATGAAATCAAATCTCTCTGGAAGAGTCTTTTCTTTCTCTTTGTGACTTTCGCTTACAGACACAGTGAGGATTATATTGGGTTCTTTAATAACTGCTACACAATTACCAAAAAAGAAAAACAACATGGATCAGTACAGTTGCAACACAATGGAAAAATCAAGAACAGTTTCATGGCAACAGTGTCTTTAGATATCCTTGTGCAGAACTTTAAGGAACAAAAGAGAGAAAGACTGAGAGACTGAAACAAAGGAAAAGAGAGAGAATTTTCATAAATCCTTTGTGCCCGAGAGCCTGCGATCTAATACAAAACCCTGTGGGACGTTTGGCTTCAACAAGCTTCTCTGCCTATCTGGGAATGCATGTGTAAGCAATTTTATACATGACTACTAATACGAGAGCTCTTTGAGGGAAGCAAATTCATAAAAAAAGGATATGAAGTGATTAAAAGCAGAATGTGGTGAAATGAAATATTGCTTATAACTAATTTACTCTCGTTCTTGTTCAGCTGGGAGTTCCTAATGCTGTATATACTGTGTGTTTATATATTTAAATTGCTCATAAACTGACAATTTATCAAAATGTTCTCATTTTGTTATAAGAACAACTCGCACTGAATTAAAAGAAATGCTCTGTGTACAAAATGATTTAAGCTCTATTATGGTATGGCATGATTTCAATCTAGTCAAAATTTTATTATTTAAAGCTATTATAGTATTATTTAATATTTAGAATTTTTAATTTTTATATTTTCGATTTTCATTTAATTTAAAGGCAGAGTAAGTGATTTCTGGTAGCCAATGTTGATATTTGAAATCACCAAAACAACCACGCCCCTACCCCAAAAGGGTCTTGCCCCTATTTTGATAGCTCCGCCCCACATATACGTACGCAACCCAGGCAACGATTAGTTCTGTGAAACAAAGCAAAACCAATGTTACACCATGTCTACGGACGTGAGCGGCCAGTTTTCTAAAGTGTTTTTGAAAAATCACATACCCTGCCTTTAAGTTGTAGTAATTTTATGTGCTTTGTCATTTGCATTTGTTTTTTATTTCAGTTTTAGTTTGAGTAATTTTAGCATTTTAACATAAAAATCAACATAGCTGCCATGGTGACATTTCTACTTTCTGTTTTTAAATAAATTAATATTTTCCATTTTTCATTAATATTAATATTTTATTATATTTTGGCTTTACCAAAAACATTTTTGTAATAGTTTTAGTTAACATCACTGGTCTTAAATGGCCATTAGCTGGTCTGAACTGGTCTAGATGGTTAAAAAGCTGGACAACCAGCTAGTTGGTCTAAGTTTGACCTGGTAGTGCATCTTGGTCAAGCTGGCTGGGTCTGGTAGACCTCGCTGTATAGAAACACACCAGCTACTACTGTATGTTCCAGAAAACCAGCTTGCCCTGTTATTCCAGCAAGGGTATTAAATATTTACTTGTCACGTACTATAATAATCTGAGTACCCTGATCTTCCATTATGCAAATACAATCAACATATTGTTATGAGCCTTGTCTCTTTTTTTCGCAGAAGCACAGCAATCTTGGTTCATGCACACATACAGAGCTACAACATTTCATTCAGGAAAAACAGTGCAGTCCAATTTATAACCACTCAAGTTCTACTACTGAACAGCTAGTAGAAGAGCTCTCAGATTATACACATTTGAATAAGTTTTTCTTAGGCAGCCTCTGCAACTGACAGCTCTATATTCAGACATCTCACTGCAACACATTCACAACTTCTCTTCCTCATTTCTCTTCTCTATTTCTTCTTTTCTGCTGATTTCTCCTCTGCCAGCAGAATTCCCTTGAGGAGTCCCACCGTGGTGCTGTAATAAGTCTCTTTTTTTTTTAAATGAAAGAGCGAGACTTGACATTTCTTCATTATAGGAGGTATACTGAAGAACTTGGCTTTTCCAACTCTGGGAAAACAAGTCAGGCGTTTAACGAGCCAGCGGCTGCAGATGTGATGACTGCAGGCTTTGTGCTGGAGCTGTAGGGAATATGACTACGACTCCAGTTTCTGACACCAGATCTTTCAGACGTGAACTATCTCTTTGAAACTTTACCTAGCGGTTAATATGTCACACACTTGCACTACTTAACTTCAATGATAGGGGACACCACAACACAATAGCTAAAAATCCCTCAATGAAACGCTTCCTAGAGGGACTTACTGATCTTCCAACGAATTACAAACACCTGATGACTGGGATTTTATGAACATTGTCGTTTAAACATCTCTTTTGAGACGCTTCTAGTCTCTACAAGCAAGAAGCTGTGGTTTAATTTGTGTGTTTTTAAGTGCAGCACTGCGTTCAAAATAAAAGCTTGATGGTTTAACATTTAAAAATGAAGAAATTAAGACTAATAAATATCAGTATTGTTATAATGAAATCAAATAAGAATCATTACTATCGTAACATTTCACTGTAAAATAAAAAATGAGTATAAGAAAAACAATAATATTCTTAGTTTTTATTTTACAGTGAAATATTACAATAGTAATAAACCTTATTTTATTTAATACAATAAAAATAATAATATAATAACAATTATTATTAATATTTATACATCAAAAAATTACAAAACATTTTTATCAGGAAAATAAATTAATAAATTAATAAATTAATTTAAAAATAAATAAATAAATCTAAATAGCTTTATTTGCTAACGCAAGCATGCATGAAACTTGTCTTTGAATGCAACAAGGACAACTCACACAGCATTAAAGAAACGTTGCGAGTTCAATTCAAGTTCAAGTTCAGTCAAAAGCATTGGAGGCATAATGTTGATTACCACAGAAAAATTATTCAACTCGTCCCTCAGCTTCTTTGAAAAAAGCCAATGCGATACACAACAAAACAACACTTTTTAAAAAGCACAGCTATTTGCAAACTCATTTCACTTCCACAATCTGATGCATTTCCAAGTGCAACGGTATTACTCAACAAGAAAAAAAATGTGGGACGAGTCAAAACAATTGTCAAAAAGGGCCGGTCCATACCAGAATGGAGACAGACGGATTACAAGTTTATTAAAACACTGTCTAAATAGCCATTTGACTCTTGGTTAACGTTATCCAATGACGTCAACAGCAAAGAAATTCGTTTCAGAGCATGTTTTGATTAAAGATTACAAAGGCTAATATTTTGCTTTGGAATAATATGCACAGATAAATCAGCAACAATAAGACCAAAATCATTCATGTCATGGTGACTTTAAGACATCAGACTTACTATACGATACACAGAAATGACCATAACATAAAACAAATGAACATATAAAGCTGTAAAGCAACATTTCAGCGGTCAGTAGAGCCCATCTCACATCTGAAAACTACACCCCGTCAGACCACAAAAAACAATGACTCCCTGGCCCTTCCTCTTTGTACACAGTGTAGTTTACAACATCCCCAGAGGCACATTTTCCCTCCTCGGTTTCCTAACTGTGGGCCTAATTGATGTGTGAGGAAGAAAACGCAAGGCTGCCAGATCAACCGCATTCAGGAGTCCCAGCGAGGGGGTCCAGGAGCCAAATGCAAAGTTTTATACGCATACAATATCAGACAGCAGAGAGATGCCAAACCGTGGTTTTTCCGTGGAATGGATGGAAAACTTCCCCAGCGTCCGGGGATTACGGATTGATTGCATGTATGTGTGCATCGATGTATATGTCATATGGGGTTTAAACAGTAATTTAACTTCCTGCTCCATTAGAGGAACATTGCATCATCATGACTGATGTCAACTTTGGTGAACGTCGTTCAGCATGTGTTTCTGAGTAAATGTGCATTAGTTTCACTAGTTACTCCTTTGGTTTTTTTAATCTGCCTCTGATGACTCTCAAATGGGACCAAAAAGAACATTTTGGGAAGCTGGAAAAACTTTCTCAGGAAACCCGAGATGACATCATTTATCACACATGCAAACACATATATATTCCAGCTTTTGACAAACAATTAAAGTCCTTCAAGTCGTGAAACACACACACTATTAAAAAAAAAGTACAAAAAGTACTAAGGTATTACCATAGTTTCTTGGAGACATGGGAGAAACTTAATATCATGGTTTTGGACATGTACCAGAGTCATTTCAATCAGCTTTCTTGGAGTACCATGTCAAAATAAATACAGTGCCGTTCAAAACGTTTGGGGTTATTTTGAGGATTTTTAAAAATAAATTATTATTTTTATTCAGCAAGGATGCTGATCAAAAAGCACAGTAAAGACCAAAATATATAATAAAAAATATATTTCAAATACATGCTGTTCTTTTGAACTTTCTATTCATGTTTCTTGAGCAGCAAATCAGTATATTAGAATGATTTCTGAAGGATCATGTGACACTGAAGACTGGCGTAATGATGCTGAAAATTCAGCTTTGCATCACAGAAATAAATTACATTTTAAAATATACTCAAATAGAAAACAGTTCTTTTAAATTGTAAAACTATTTCACAATATCACTATTTTTCCTGTATTTTTGATCAAATAAATGCAGTCTTGGTGAGCAGAAGAGACTTACGACCCCAAACTTATGCACTGTAGTGCATAATAAACTTCACATATTTCTTGAAGTATATTGGACATATAGTGTAAAATAGCACTTATATGGATGATTATGTATTACCATCTGATACCATCATTGCACCATGGTACGGGCATTGTGAGATTTCTTACCCTCGCAGATTCTGTCGAGTCTTTGCCGTTTGACCTTGTGCTTGTCAATCAAAGCCATTGCAGCTCTGTTCTCCTCCTCTGCTGTTCACTGAGCTTAGCAACGGGAAACTACAGCCCCCAGAATCCTCCAGTGGGCATAGCCACCTTACACCTGCAGAGAAAAACGCAGGCCAGATGAAATCAAAGGACAACTGAAAAAAATGACATGATTTTAGCCACTAGAGGGAGCTAGGATACTATTCAAATAAGAATGAGCTTCAAGCATTAATTTGGCTGGAGAAACAACAAATGGATAAATCGATATATTTTCATATGACAGTCTTTACTAGCTTTAAAGACAACATAAAACTGCATTAGTAATACATTTAACTTACATGTTAATATTCACAAAATTCAATTACATTAATGGAGTTTGCAAAAGCATGCTCATATTTATGTACAGGGACTTTTCAAAACTTTATGTACACTTCTGTTAAAAGTCTGGGGTTGGCAAGACTTTTTCTCTTATGCTCACCAAGGCTGCATTTATTTGATCAAAATACTGTAAAAAAAAAAAACAATATTGTGAAATATTATTACAATTTAAAATAACTGTTTTCTATTTGAATATATTTTTTCAATACAATTTATTCCTGTGATGCAAAGCTGAATTTTCAGCATCATTACTCCAGGTTTCAGTGTCACATGATCCTTCAGAAATCATTCTAATATATGAATTTACTGATCAAGAAACTTTTCTTAAACTTTTATGTTTGTATGTTTGTGCTGCTTAATATTTTTGTGGAAACTGTCATACATTTTTTATCAGGATTCTTTGATGAGTTGAAAGTTCAAAAGAACAGAATTAATTTGAAATGGTAATCTTTTATAACATTATAAAACGCTTTACTGTCACTTTTGATCAATTTAATGCATCATAGCTAAAAAAAACCAAAGTACACATTTCTTTAAAAAAACATAAAAATCTTACGGACCACAAACTTTTGATTATATTTAAGACATGAATGATGAATTTTGACTTGTGAGTTTTTAATAAGCAATCACCCATGATACCTTAGCAACTGTCACAGAATGCCTTGACAACCAACCACAATAGCCTAGATTAATGCCAGTGTAAACAACACTAAAAATACTGGTGTAAAAATATTGATTATATGACCTTGGATACATCAGCAGAAAAGTTAACAAGAGAAATCCATGTAATTTTAAGTTTTCTTTAGATGAATCATGCACAAAAAAAGGGTCAATTTTCATGCTGTATTTCATTCGGACTAGACTTTAGGTGTCTGGAGTCACTTCAAACTGGTAAGATTTTATTGTGTTTTGTTGGCCCTTTGAGGTTTAAAAAAAGTGTTTTTAAATCAGAAAATGTCTGCACAGAGCTGTCAGTCTCCCTCAATCAGAGCGGCAGCAGATTCTGAGCTGAGAAAGAGACACAAACAGACTTCCAGTCCCACGCTGAGACAAACTCACCGAGACACATCTCGCTTCAGTGATTTAAGAACCGGTGCCCTCTCACTCAACCTGAAACTGATCAGAGCACACGCCACACACACACACACACACACACACACTCCGCCATCCTACAAAAACATGACTCGATTTCAACCATCCTCCTGAAGGACAAATTTCGACCCTCCAGACAGGAAAGGACCATGAGAGAAATGCATGATGGATCTTTTTATATGATGGGTCTTTCATAACAGATCATTTTCAATTAAAAAAAAAGGCATCCTGCATTTCTCAGTCCCCATCCTTTTGAGCACTTCCTCCCGTTCCATCTTTTCCCAATCTCTCTTTCAATGACCGCATTAAATGTACAAGCAATTTCTGTGGCATTCTTTGCATTACCTTGACGTTGGTTGTCTGTGATTTTTCTGCACAATCAAAAACCTCAACACATTCTCACACACACACGTTTGGTTTACTATCCTTGTGGAGACTCTCCATAGGTATAATGGTTTTTCTACTGTACAAACTGTATATTATAATCGCTAGGGCTGGGTAAAAAATATCAATATCTCAATATTAATCGATTCTAATTTTTTCGGAACGATATTGATTCTTAAATCCCAAGAATCGATTAATCTAGCCTGTTTTCAGTTAACGGACGGAACACTGAAGGGCACTTCCCATCCAATATATCGCAATAAGCATTGTGCTTTGGTACTTTTAATATGAAACAAAGTCTCAGATTTCAAATTCTGTCCATTGTATTGCAGTATTCAAACAATAAATGCCGTTTTGGCGCTGTTTAACTGAGACCCAGCTATGGAGTTTTTGCCTCTGTAGTGGACATTATATTTTAGTGAATTTCTCTGAGACCTCACATGTCACAGTTTTAAGTCTGGATGTCCTGTACAGAGCACATTCAGGGCTTTCCACAGATACCAAATGATTGGATGTTTCACCATGACCACTCCCTCTCCTTGGTTTTTAAAAATGGCTGACATTAATTTAGTGATAAAATTGTACATCCTTATGGAAATATGATAATATTTTGTAATTATAATTTAAATCTGATTAATTTTCAAATTGTTTGTCATAAATCAACATCTCAGGAAAATGTTATGGGGTTTCAAATCAAAATATGACCTTCTGTTACGAAACAGGACATCATTTCATACATGTCCACTGTAGAGGACACCAGGACTAAAAGCATGTTTATTATACATTTTGGGAGACAAAAGAATTGAATAGGAAAACAAATTATATATCAATATTCTTATGAAATATTAGATATTATTATGAAAATCTGGCCAATTACTACTCCCATTATTACACTTCTTTTTTCAACATGCTGTCCCAACAGCACTTTAATATGCAAATTAGATACACTGTATAGATAACATTGTGCTTAACGGGAAAACCA
>NW_015627738.1:1714307-1725148 GCF_001515625.1 Sinocyclocheilus rhinocerous
CGCTGTAGCGCCTCGATAAACAGACGCAGCAGCGTGAGGCGCACATGAACTGATCATCTCCTCCACATTAACACCAGTTTCAGCACATAAACAATAAACACGACTAAACATCCGAAGGTAAGTTAATAGAAAGAGTACAACTTTACAATCCATATCCTGTCTCATGTAATCGCTCAATCAGTGTTTCCTCCGCTCAAAGATGTCAATAGGCCTATAACGTCTTGTAAACATTGTCACGTAACGTCACATTTACCTCAGAAAAACATATTCGGTGACCATAAACTCATTAGTCAGATAGAAAAATAAACTGTAGAGAGGGGCATTTTGCTAAATATATGCACCTAGGCCACGACTTCCCCAGTATTATTATGTAATTGTAACTTTATTACTTTAAAAACTTAATTAAGTGTAATTTTAACAAATCAGTTCATTTTAACCTTCAGTGTTATCGTAATGTAGTACCAACTGACTCTCATGTATATTTTACAACATTAGTTGAGAGATGTACTGTGCCTGATATATATATCCAAAATAATCTATATTGAATCGAATCGGTAATTGAATCGAATCGCAAGCTTGTGAATGAGAATCGAATCGAATCGTGAAATTTGTGTCAAAACCCAGCCCTAATAAATCGCCCTACACCTAAAACTCACAGAAAACTTTCTGTATTTTTACATTCTCAAAAAAACTCATTCTATATGATTTATAAGCTTGTTTCCCCATGGGGACCTCAACTTAGGTTCTCAAGGTGACACGAGTCCCTATGAGTCGGTGTGTATTCAGGTTTAAGTCCCCACCGGGATAGAAAAACATACACACACACACACACACACACACACTCTCTCTCTGTTCTCCAGCAAAGACTCAGTTTTTTCCAACTGAATGCTGGGTAAGATCTGACCTGTAAGGCAGCAACAATAGCCTGAGCATGAATGTGCACACATTGGCGTTTGAGTCACAGGAGGAGGTGAAAGCAAGACCTCCTCTCTCTCCAGCTCTTTAACACCTCTTACTTTGGAAGCTTATTAGAGTCCAACAGCTTAACACACACACACACACACACACACAGTTTAATATGCCACTCTGTCACAAGAAACATTACCTAGAGAACAGAGACTCTGACGATGAACTCACTCGACCTAAAACACTGTCAAAATAATGACTGCTGATGGCAAAAGAAGACTAAAACTATTTCTGTGTCTCATGAGGCATCTGGAGGGGAAATGCAGAGGTTACTAGACTTTTATAATTACCACACATATTTAAATGGATAGTTCACCCAAAAATGAAAATCCTGTCTTCATTTGCTCACCCTCAAGTTCCAAGTTCCAAACCTGTAGGATCAAACCTGAAAGAACAAAAAAGAAGACATTTGGTAACCAAACAGTTGCCGGTTTTTTTTATACTATGAATGTCAATGGCTACCAGAAACTGTTTGCTTACCAAAATTCTTCAAGATATCTTCTTTCACATTCAACAGAAGAAAGAAATTCATACAGGTTTGGAAAAACATGAGGGTAAGTCCTTGTTGCTAGGTGGTGTTTACTGGGTCGAAAAGCCCACCTTTAAGTCTTTACATATGGCTCAGATCAATGATCAATAGTGACGCTTGTTTAGCAAAGACCACTATTGAAAGGAAAATCATTATTTTGGCATTGTACATAAAAATTTTCCAAAACTTAAAATGTTTTACTAAATGTCCTATTTCAATGGACATGATGTAATTTATTTACATGGTATTCTCTTGAAATATTATATGCACTACTTCTGGGGTCAGTAAGATTTTTTGTAATTTTTTTAAATAAATATTTTTATTCAGCAAGGATGCATTAAATCGAAAATGACAGTAAATACATTTATAATTTTACAAAAGACTTCGATTTTTAAATAAATGCTGTTCTTCTGAACTTTCTATTCATCAAAGAATTCTGAAAAAAAAAAATTAAGTAGCACACAATGTTTTCAACATTGATGATAATCAGAAATGTTTCTTAAGCAGCACATCAGCATATTAGAATGATTTCTGAAGGATCATGTGACACTGAAGACTGGAGTAATGATGCTGAAAATTCAGCTTTGATCACAGGAATAAATTACATTTTAAAATGTATTTAAATAGAAAACAGTTTACAGTTAAATTGCAATAATATGTCACAATATTACTTTTTTTTACTGTATTTTTTTAAATCAAAAATATTAAAATCTTACTGACCCCAAATGTTTAAACGGTAAATACTTTTAGTACCATATATCAAAGTATCATGGTATTACAGTTTGACACCATCACTGTTAAAAAGGTTAAAAATAATTGTAATATGCCATTTCATATCATAACCACCAAAGACGATAATAATAAACTATGTGACTGTTCTGCTAACCAGACACAACCACAATATTATTTCCATACAGAAAGAGACAAATGCTCTAATAATTAACCAAGGTTATCCTCTGTAACCAAGGCAACCATCACTTCCTGTGACCTGTACTGTTATGCTTAAGGTCAGAGGGAAGAACGACAAAAACCTGACACAGAAACACTGAGCGAAGACTTTGAAAGAACATACAACCCCAATAAAAGCAAACTCAGACAATATACATTTAGATCATTGGATGAATATTAGCAGAAAGACTGTTTTATGTAATTCTATTTAATTAACCAACAAGACTGATCTAAAGAGCTGCACAGGTCATAATAAGTGGTTATAGTTTGAGATGTAAATCTTGTGGCAGTTCATGCAGCAGCACTAGAAGAGAAAACACCTTTCAGAGGCACAAAGACATCAGATGTATCCACTTCAAAGACTCGTGTTTCTAAAAGCACTCCTTCACACAAAGCATGAATTACATCTGCTCCATTCACAAACCTGCTGCTTTGATTCAGCTGCACCTGTATGTGTGTGTGTGTGTGTGTGTGTGTGTGTGTGTGTGTGTGTGTGTGTGTGTTATGACAGCCGCAGCACTCTCTGTGATTGATGTTTGCGTGTTTCGTTCCTCATGTTTATCCTGCACAATAGACACATTTACACTGACCCCACTTCATCTTAATATTCATTGAGCATCATGCAAAACCGAGCTGTTATGGGAATGTTTTCATTAAATGTTGCTTTGATACTCCACTCTCTCAGCGTCAAACTCTTTCACTCACTTCTCAATCACATGAAAACTGCCATATTTCAGCATAATATACAAACAAATAAAAGTAGACAGACAGACAGACAGATAGACAGATAGATAGATAGATAGAGCTGGTCTTTTCTTTACCAGATTCACCCATTTATTCTTTTACCGCTTGAACTAAAAATCCTGACCAAAATGAGCAGTGAATTTCAAACTCCTCTGTGATCGCTCTCAAGATGTTTCGGTCTTTAAAAGCTCTGGAGCACTTTGTTGGGGTGGCATTTTAAATATGCAGATAATTTCCTGCATATTTATTTTTGGCATTGAATAATTTCAAGCAATCACAACTGTTTTTTGCAGAGACCTTTAGAAATGCCAGCGCTCATCAAAGCTGCGGGACTTCCTGTAACGCACACAAAGGAAGGAGATGGGTTTTAAATCAACTTCAGTAAAGCGTGTCGAAACACTAGAAGGTTATCGGAGGAGACGCTGAAAGAGTTTAGAAGAACAGAGAGAACGCTCACAATGTGTCACTGTTCAAGTGTGATAAAAGATAAAGCGTCATGTGTGCCGTTTTGAACACTGTTTTGCAGACACCAGAGTTCTGAAACCATTGTGAACGCTTGACCTATACCGGCTAGTTCATAATCATATCACATAACAAATCACTTTCTGTTTGAGTCATATCTCACTCTTTAATATCTCAACTGTTTTTTCTAAATTAAATGATTTTCTCCTTAGAAATAGACCCTAGTCTCAAACTGTGCTCATATTACGAAGATTCCAAAGTCTACAATCAAAGGCCAGAGATCTCAATATGAACTCAAAGATTTCTCATCTAATTCTTCCAGGACCAAACGTTCTGAGCTATGTTTATCTATTTTTAAATGTACTTAAAAATATACAAAAATTTATTTTACACTTAATAAACAATTAACCCTTAAAGGGATAATTCACCCAAAAATTCTGTCATTAATTGCTCGCCCTCATGTCGTTTCAAACCCGTAAGACCTTCGTTCATCTTCGGAACACAAATTAAGATATTTTTGATGGAATCTGAGAGCTCTCAGACCCTGCATAGACGCAACTGAAATGTCCCCAAGTCCAGAGACGTAGCAAGGAGATCTGTAAAATAATCCATGTGACATCAGTGGTTCAACCGTAATTTTACGAAGCTACGAGAATACGTTTTGTGTCAGCTGGACGTAAACAGCGTATGCTGTCTTACGGGTTCAAAACGACATGAGGGTGAGGTCATTTTTGGGTGAACTAACCCTTTAACACCTGCAGGACAAATGATAGGTGTGTAGGACATAAGCTAATGTCAAAAACATCAAAGTCAAAAAAGAAAAAAAAAGGGAGAGGAAAAAAAAAAAAGGTGGAGGTGGCCTGGTGAAGGTCATGGGACCAAGATGTTGCTGAATACATTTTTATACTTTTTGCAAGCTGGGATAGTGTAGAGGATTTTTATTAATTTTATTTATTTTTGTTTCAATGTTAAAATATTTTGATGTATAATTTTACATAAAATATATAAAAAGTTTAAAGTAGATAAATAGTTTCAGTTACTTATATTTTATACTATATTTTTATATTATTTTGGGCTATTTTAATATAGTGTCAAAGTAAATATATTTCTTTTGTCCATATATATATATAAAAAAATAATATATGTTATATAAAATAAAGATATGCTAAAATATTTTTATATAAATATATTTTCAATAAGTTTTAGTTAGTTATACTATATGTGACCCTGGAGCACAAAAGCAGTCTTAAGTCGCTTGGGTATATTTTTCAGCAATAGCCAAAAATACATTGTATGGGTCAGAATTAGAGATTTTTCTTTTATGCCAAAAATCAGTAGGATATTAAGTAAAGATCATGTTCCATGAAGATATTTTGTGAATTTCCTACCGTAAATATATCAAAACTTAATTTTTGATTAGTAATATGCATTGCTAAGAACTTCATCTGGACAACTTTAAAGGCGATTTTCTCAATATTTAGATTTTTTTGCACACTCAGATTCCAGATATTCAAATAGTTGTATCTCGACCAAATATTGTCCTATCCTAACAAACCATACATCAATGGAAAGCTTATTTATTCAGCCATGATGCATTTTGAAAAATTGACACTTAAGACTGGTTTTGTGGTCCAGGGTCACATATTTAGTTTACTATATTTGGGCCATTGTCAATGTATATATTATATATGTATATATATATATATTGTCAATGTAACTTGCATTTACCCAACAAAATGTATTATAAGATATTTTCAGCAAATTTCTTTTACATTAGCACAAGGTTTAAGCCAAATATATTTCATTAGGCTGTGCTGATTCCAAAAAGTATTTATCATATATTTTATAAGCTCAGACATGTCTCCTTTAGAGTTTCAGAGATGCTAACAATGTCTCAAACTGTATTCAGATATACCAAGATGGCAAAGTCTGCAATTAAAAATCAGAGATCTCAATATGCACTGAAAGACTTCTCATCCAATGGAGAGAAGCGTTCAGGAAAGCTGAGCCATTATTTCTGCATTTATGTAGCGTTCCGCTTTAAATGAAACATAATTGAGAGCTCACTTCAGTCTTCTGAGCAACATCAGCAAAATGTTCCAGTGTGCCACTCTCTCGGGGACAGAAACCTCCTTGTGCAACATCACAAACACTTGACCTCACTCCCACACATCTGTATCTTCAAACGCATCACTTTCAATCTTAGTCATATCACTCACTTTCTTCCTCTCGGCGTAGGACAGAAACCTCCTCATATACGTCACAAAAAAACCACAATACATCGCAACATGCAAAAGCAAGTCAAACGGCATTCATAATATGACTCCACAAACGGCATGTGAATACCTCCGTGATGGCTGTATTGATCTGTGATAGTCACAGCTATAATGAGCCAAGCACTTTGCCCCGACCCCTCACAGTCTGAGCACAATGAAGGGGCCCCTTGTCTCGCTGACCCCTTCATAACACGCTGAACTCAATGACCCTGTTTGACTCTCACTCTTGGAGGCGAACTTTAATAACCTGAAAGAGAGACTGCTCACATCACCTCCTACAGCGCAAAATGATTTCAGCTCAGGGATTAATACTGAACATTCATCAGCAATTTCAGACACTTTGGATATTCTCCTCTCATCCGAACACTGACTTAAAGAACATCTGCTCTAGCCTGAAAGGGCAAGAGGTTATAATGCCCTTATCTGTCAGAGATGCTCACAAAAAAGGGTAAAAGATCCATGAGAACAATTTAGTTGTACGATCATATCAGTCTGACCAAATCAGTATTGGAAACAGAAATAATTATTACTGATTTTTTCCAATTTAAGCCATATTTATAAGTATCATCAGCATCATAGAAGCAGAGCTTAAGTCTTTTATATTTAAACTGTGTACTTTTTTAAAATTTTGAAAACTGATACATATTACCATACTTTCACCAGTTGATTAATACATTACATTAATACATAATGACCACTGTTTTTAATAAAATGTCTGAAATGTCATGTTTAAATGTGCAAATTAAGCCTAATGTAATTAAATATGCACTCATTTGCATATTTTTTCCAGAATATAAATCTAAACACTGAATAAAGCCAGGATTTAAAATTCTTGTTTTATTTTGAAGACACAATATTGTAATTGAAATCTCCTGATGTAAATAAATTTGTAAAAAAAAAAAAATTTTTTTTTTTTAAATTTAAAACTGGTTGTTTACCTTTCACTAGTCTGAAAAAAAGACATGTTATGGAAGCTAAATAGCTCAAAATCTCAAAATTGAACGGTGAATGAAAAAATGGTTTCGTCTGTAGTGTATTGCCTTAAAAGTTGTACTACTTTTAACTTGAGCAGCAAGTTTTAAGCATCATGTGCGAGATGCTGCAAAAGACGTGTGATACAAGTGCAACAGTCAAACACGTCTGTCTAGTGCTTGTTTACACACACACACACACACACACAAAACAATGGATAGACCATTTCTGCATTTAAAAACACATGACGCAAGCAGTGGGATAAAAAATATCATCTTTATAAAAAGGTGTAGACATGCATTTTTTAGAACCCAGGGTTCTAAAAAGTCTACGCTCATGTGAAGAGATGCTGTAAAAGACATGAGATGAGAGCGTAATGGTCAAACGCATCTGGTGTATGTTTATATTAAAAAAGGGAACACAGAATTGTGTTCAGGGCCATTCACACAAAGCGTTTTTGCTTTTGAAAAATGAAATAATAAGAAAAGAGAGAAAGTGATATAATAAAAATAAAAAATGTAAGGTCTAGTGATGATGCGTTCTGTGCAAGCAGCCCCTAAGTATGCATATATAATGTTTATAAATATAATGTATATTAAAATCTCTGAAACATCCAGAACCAACTTGTGTACAGGTACAGGACAAGCATTGAGTAACTACAAAAGTTTGGGATCAGAACGATTTTTAATGTTTTTTACAGGAGTTTCTTATGCTTATTTTTTTGATAAAAAAATACAGGAAAAAATGTAATATTGTGAAATATTATTATGATGTAAAATAACGTTTTTCTATTTTAATATACATTAAAATCTAATTTATTCCTGTAACGCAAAAATGAATTTTCAGCATCATTACTCCAGTCTTCAGTGTCACATGATCCTTCAGAAATCATTCTAATATGCTGATTTATTATCAGTTGTGCTGCTTAATATTTTTTTGGAACCTGTGATACTTTTTTTCAGGATTCTTTGATGAATAAAAAGTTAAAAAGAAGAGCATTTATTTAAAATAGAAATCTTTTCTAACAATATACACTACCGTTCAAAAGTTTGGGGTCAGTAAATTTTTATTCAAACTTTTGACCGGTAGTGTATATGTCATAAAAAAATCTTCACACACTAAAAATGAACTTTCCAAACTTGATTACAGCGTTATCTCTTTTCTAATAAAGTCTGGAGCTTTAATTTTCAGTGTGCAGACATCTATTATTGACCGAAAATCTGAGCACATGCATCAAAACACTAATGAAGATTTAAGAAATGTATGTGTTTTTTATGGAGGAAAAAAAATTCAAATAAAAAACCTATATATTTTTCAGACATCTTATCATCATTACGTCTTTATCAGTACTGGCCAAAATGTATATGGGTTTAACACAAACAGAATTATAATTAATGTTAGTTAGTGCACACAGTAAAATCACCCATGTTAAATGAACCAAATTCTCTTTTTAAAGGTATATCTAATTCTGCATGGGTAGATTAGAATTTTACACTAAAGATTACCACCTTTATCAAGCACATGGAGGATCTCATGCCTGTATGAAAGCAACAGGAAGCAACGCCTGTAGCATTTCCTTTACAACCGACTCTGGCAGGAGAAAGAGTGTGAGATCATTTATGACTGGGCAACACAAAACAGAAAAGGTTCACAGCAACAACCAAACAAAACTAGACTAGAAAACTGAGTTTTTCTGCATTATTCCGTTACTTTTCCAACCCTCAAAATCTCTTTATAGATTTACTCTTTAATAGAAAAGAAGAGGATCTAGCGGAATACAGTGAATTGAACTCAAGACATTTGAGCTTGAATCTCATCACATTCTGAATGACAACCAGACACATTCCTGAGACTCACAAGAGCAGTGAATCAAATAAAAGGTTGAATTCTACATCTCTGGGCCGATGCCATGTTCCAATTTCATACCAATTACCTTCCTATCAGGCACCGTCAGACATCCTTTCTGTTGAGAAATCACCGGAATACTACACTAGAATATATGCAAAAGGGCCATAATAGTGTGTGTTAAACAAGGCATTAAACTGAGGAGAAATCATTAATATTCATCCTCTCTGTACCGCTCAAGTGAGTGTCGCTCTTTAAAATTCACGCTACACTCATCCACGCGCTCAAAAACAAACACATTTCACACAATGTCAACATTCCCGGCCTCAACAACACAACTGTAAAAAGAGCTACACTGGATGTTCATTGTTATCCTTGCCTCTGGGAAAGAACACGCTCACATGTAAAAGACAAAACTAAAGGCTGGACAACACACAGCTCAGCATATCCGCTACTAAACGACGCAATACTCCAGAGCCAATGAATGCAGGCCACATGAAAAAATATGAATTAAACATTATTATATGATCGGCCTGAAATATGTAAGATACAGACAGTACACTACCGTTCAAAAGCTTGGGGTCAGTAAGATTTTTTTAAAGAAATTAATACTTCTAATTCAGCAAGGATGCATTAAATTGATCAAAAGTGGCAGGAAAGACATTTACACTGTTACAAAAAAAATTATATTTCAAATAAATGCTGTTCTTTTGAACTTTGCATTCATCAAAGATTTCCGAAAAATATTAAGCAGCACAACCGTTTTTGACCTACCCTCCATGCCTGCTAGACCAGCGGTCCTCAAGTGTGAGGCCATGACCCTTATAGCTGTGCATAATTAGGACAACAAAATAAATAGGCGTATCAACTTTTAAAAGGAAAGAGAAAAATACTTCTGTTGTTGACTAACTATGTGGTATTTTGGTGCGAATTCACGTAAAAAGTGAAAGGTAAAAAGGTAAAAGTTCATGGCATGCCTTTATGCTCAAACCATGAACAAAACCATAAAAGGAACAGGAAATTATGAATCAGCCTACATTTAATCTGTTGAATCTATTAGTGGTTATCGAGGTAAATACTTAAAGGGATAGTTCACCCAAAAATGACAATTCTGTCATCATTTACTCACCCTCATGTCGTTCCAAACCTGTATGAATTGCTTACTTATGTTGAACACAAAAGAAGATATTTTGAAGATTGCTGGTAATCAAACAGTTGGTGGTTGCCATTGACTTCCATAGTATTTTTTTTTCCTACTATGGAAGTCAATGATTGATTACCAGCAATCTTCAAAATATCTTCTTTTGTGTTCAACATAAGAAAGCAACTCATACAGGTTTGGAACGACATGAGGGTGAGTAAATGATGACAGAATTTTCATTTTTGGGTGAACTATCCCTTTAAGACAACCGCATTTAGATCTCTATTTCGGTACGCAACTCACACTTTTCACGATTCAGTCAACAACCTTTGGATGAAATTCAAAAAAGTCTTGCCCAATATTTTTTTGTTTGATCGCGACTTCTGTCTCATGCTGACGCAACTGCCATTACATTTATCTTGCATGCGCCATCTTTTTTGAATTAGTGATTTTTCAGTTTTATTTGATTTCCTTTACATTATCCTTATTGGTACTGACTTATCGGTCATTCAAACACCATATGTACTAAGTATGCACATATCTTAGTGAACAGGCGCTCGAGCTATAGAACCTCACCCAAAAACACACATTCCTCTCACAGCTGATACAAGAAACAGAGATTAAGACAACAGCAGGTCTATAAAGCTGATGGTGCTCAGATCACATACAGAAACAACATAAACAAGGGTGTGAATCTGGAGAAACAAGCGCTTCAGAAGAAGTGCTGCCTTCAGAAATGTTCAAATTTCCACTTCTGAAGTCGTAATTACAAGTTGGTCATGTTGATCACGAAAGAACAGGGATGGAGGACACCAGGTTCACTTTATATATGTTTTATACATATAGTGTCCCAGCTGGGGCCTCTAGAGGGGCGATTCTAGGATTTTCATTTTAGGGGGGCTCAGCCCCCAGTGAGGGTATAATAATAATAATAACCTAATAAAAAATAATAATAATA